>NC_061811.1:38961975-39274720 GCF_021462225.1 Girardinichthys multiradiatus
AACTACAAAGGCTATTATTTCAGAAAAAAAGTTTTGTGAAATACTTCACAATAATAAATAAAGGGTGTGATGGCATTTGCACAACAAGCTCTCCAATACAGAGGGGTGAATAAAAATGTTTTGATTTTATTTTGTTTAATTACTCAAATTAAATGGTAAATGGACTGAACTTATATAGCTTTCCAGTCATACGGACCACTCAAAGCACTTTACACATGTGACAGGAGGAAGCTGGAATCAAACCCACAACCATCGGATTGCAAGACGATTACTCTTCTCAGGGCCACAGTCGGATAGGCAGACAGTGGTTGTATCAGTCTTGTTATTGCTTGCATCAAATCAGATTTTTCATTCAGACTTCAGGCTTTGTTCAGTGCTACCCTTTCGCTTTAAGGATAGGGAGAAAATAGTTTTTGCCATTCTGTTGTCAAAGCTTTAGCAGTACTTGGCTATTAAAACAAGCTTGTTCAATAACAGGAGGTTCTCTGTCCACATTTGCACTACTTCCAAAACGTTAGGGATATTTGGCATTATGGTGAAATTTATCGAAGCCATAAAAATTTAAATTCATTGAAAAAGCCAACAACCGTTGTGGGTAAACCGCAACAAAAAAGTCAATGTCACAATAACGTGCCATGTCATTGAATATCAATTCCAGCTTGAAAATTACAATTACACAATGACTGGACAAATGGGCTTGTACCAGTCACTAAGTAACTAACACCACCACCACCAAACGCTGGTCTGGTGATAACTGGCTGATGCGTAGAGCTTTCCTTGATGTCTCCAACATCGTTGGCGGCCAATATTTCTGCTCAACATGAATCCAGCATAAATGCTTCCTGGCCCGTGCAGCATGATGACCTTTGTAGGTCGTCAGCACGCAGACCGTGCTGATGTGAACTATTTCTAATGGTCTGACGTGACAATTGGGTGCCTCTCACCCACCTAAATGTGCCTGAAGTCATCTGGTTCTGCAGGACACTGTTCACAATGAAGAGGTCATTGGTGTGGGATGTGGCCTTATGAATATCCACCAGCTGCAGCACCACTTGTGTCGTTCAACAAGGGTCCATTCTAGGCGCTGATTGAATTATACAGGTCCATCTCAAAATATTAGCATATTGTGATGAAGTTCATTATTTTCCATAATGTCATGATGAAAATTTAACATTCATATATTTTAAATTCATTGCACACTAACTGAAATATTTCAGGTCTTTTATTGTCTTAATACGGATGATTTTGGCATACAGCTCATGAAAACCCAAAATTCCTATCTCACAAAATTAGCATATCATTAAAAGGGTCTCTAAACGAGCTATGAACCTAATCATCTGAATCAACGAGTTAACTCTAAACACCTGCAAAGGATTCCTGAGGCCTTTAAAACTCCCAGCCTGGTTCATTACTCAAAACCCCAATCATGGGTAAGACTGCCGACCTGACTGCTGTCCAGAAGGCCACTATTGACACCCTCAAGCAAGAGGGTAAGACACAGAAAGAAATTTCTGAACGAATAGGCTGTTCCCAGAGTGCTGTATCAAGGCACCTCAGTGGGAAGTCTGTGGGAGGGAAAAAGTGTGGCAGAAAACGCTGCACAACGAGAAGAGGTGACCGGACCCTGAGGAAGATTGTGGAGAAGGGCCGATTCCAGACCTTGGGGGACCTGCGGAAGCAGTGGACTGAGTCTGGAGTAGAAACATCCAGAGCCACCGTGCACAGGCGTGTGCAGGAAATGGGCTACAGGTGCCGCATTCCCCAGGTCAAGCCACTTTTGAACCAGAAACAGCGGCAGAAGCGCCTGACCTGGGCTACAGAGAAGCAGCACTGGATTGTTGCTCAGTGGTCCAAAGTACCTTTTTCGGATGAAAGCAAATTCTGCATGTCATTCGGAAATCAAGGTGCCAGAGTCTGGAGGAAGACTGGGGAGAAGGAAATGCCAAAATGCCAGAAGTCCAGTGTCAAGTACCCACAGTCAGTGATGGTCTGGGGTGCCGTGTCAGCTGCTGGTGTTGGTCCACTGTGTTTTATCAAGGGCAGGGTCAAAGCAGCTAGCTATCAGGAGATTTTGGAGCACTTCATGCTTCCATCTGCTGAAAAGCTTTATGGAGATGAAGATTTCATTTTTCAGCACGACCTGGCACCTGCTCACAGTGCCAAAACCACTGGTAAATGGTTTACTGACCATGGTATCACTGTGCTCAATCGGCCTGCCAACTCTCCTGACCTGAACCCCATAGAGAATCTGTGGGATATTGTGAAGAGAACGTTGAGAGACTCAAGACCCAACACTCTGGATGAGCTAAAGGCCGCTATCGAAGCATTCTGGGCCTTCATAAGACCTCAGCAGTGCCACAGGCTGATTGCCTCCATGCCACGCCGCTTTGAAGCAGTCATTTCTGCCAAAGGATTCCCGACCAAGTATTGAGTGCATAACTGTACATGATTATTTGAAGGTTGACGTTTTTTGTATTAAAAACACTTTTCTTTTATTGGTCGGATGAAATATGCTAATTGTGTGAGATAGGAATTTTGGGTTTTCATGAGCTGTATGCCAAAATCATCCGTATTAAGACAATAAAAGACCTGAAATATTTCAGTTAGTGTGCAATGAATCTAAAATATATGAATGTTAAATTTTCATCATGACATTATGGAAAATAATTAACTTTATCACAATATGCTAATATTTTGAGAAGGACCTGTATATGTCTGTCTTTTGAAGAGCCATCATCCCTGTCCTCTTTAACATTAAAGTTATTCAAATCCATTTGCTCATGAAGACAAAAAAATACATCTTTGAAATGTTCATTGGATTATTTAAATGACATGAAGTCATAAATGAACTTAAACCTCTTTCATCTTCATGGAAACCGGACTGAAATCATTCTATTCTTTGGAAATTACCTTCTTACCTTTCTGGAGAAATCTCAATTTTGACTCAAATTCAACAACCTAATCAGTTTGCTGTTAAAGCCCTTAGGGCCTCAAAAGGTAACCTGTTTGCGTCTGCAAAGCTGATCTATAAACCAGGTGTTAATCGGGTTGCGTGTGTAAAATCAGCGAGCTGTGGGCTCAAAACCTTTTAGCATGTTTGCCTTCATGAATGCGATTTATCAAACCTGAAACAGATTGCGTTGCTGTTTTTGCGTCTAGATTTAGCATGTTTAAAATGCAGGTACTAACTGGGACGTAAAAATGTCTGCCGTCACTGTGGCAAGAAGGAGGCTTTGATAGAATGACAGATGACAGGGAGAGAGAATCTTCTGTCAACATATTTGGGTTGTCAAAAATAGAAATAAAAATAGATGAGAACAGGGGATTCTATGAAGGATTATCTAAGGTTTGATTTGAAGCCAACCACAAACAGAAGCCATGACATTTCTCCTATGATGAAACTCCTTGCAACACTTTTTTCTTGTGTCTGGATCATTTAGGTGCACCATTCCTGTTAGTGAGATCATCTGCTGCTGAAGCTCAAACCTGATCATGCAGAGGTGTGCACATAACTGATCATCCATCAGAGAAACACATACAGCCTGTTAATTGTAACTGCACATCATGCAAAGGACCCACTGTGCTGTGATGTTGGTAATATAATTAATAGGAAAGAACTGAAGACATTATGAGGCAGAATAAATCCATCATTTTAAACTGGATGATAAAATCACTTCTTAGCAGGTGAAAAATCAACATTTTAAAACGGCTTTGTGGTGAGAAAGACAGTGCATGTTTTTACCTTGTCACTAAACAAAACTAAATGCATTATTGACAATAACATTGTGTTATTGCAGAGCAATCGGAGCTGGATCATTGGATTATGATGTTTAAATGTGAACATATGCCAGGGGGGATTTATACATTAAAAAGAGAGATCATATTTCCCCTATTTTAGCTTCCCTTCATTGGCTCCCTGTTAAATCCAGAATAGAATTTAAAATTCTCCTCCTCACATATAAAGCCCTTAATGATCTAGCCCCATCATACATCAGAGATCTGATTTTTCCATAAGTTCCTAACAGAGCACTTCGTTCTCAGACTGCAGGTTTACTGGTGGTTGATTGTTTTTTTTTTTTTTTTGTACAGGGACAGTGGACAACAATGCATTGACCTAAAAATAGGAAATATGCATGGTGCCTGGTTATAGCAAAAGATGCTAATTTCCACCTGTAGTCCCTTGACAGGTTGATGTTAATCATACAACACAATCGTAACAAACTTCGCCTCTCAGTTAAACCAGTTATTAAAGACTTCCAGGGATTTATTATTTCTCTATCACACGCTTGCACCTATACAATAAACATACCTACCACACATACATTCGCACACTCACATACTTTCCAAAAGAACCAACTGTACTT
Source organism: Girardinichthys multiradiatus (assembly GCF_021462225.1). NCBI lineage: Eukaryota > Metazoa > Chordata > Actinopteri > Cyprinodontiformes > Goodeidae > Girardinichthys > Girardinichthys multiradiatus. Next base: position 38,966,340 of record NC_061811.1, read on the forward strand.
CCATTTACACACATTCATCACTTACACACATTCATCACTGAGTGCAGACCTGCTTTGATAAAAGCCATTTCTTTGTCAAATGTGCAAACATTGAGAAAATTGTACATGTTATAATCTCAGTTGGTAATGTATTCCACTGACTCATGGCAACAACAGAGAAGGCAGATTTAGCAAAAGATGTCTTACATTTTGGAATGCTGCACTTTCCTCTAGAGGTTGCCCTTGTTACTCTAGTTGTTTTTTCTGAGCTCAGTGTGACATACCTTCTTAGAGGAGGAGCACTAATACCATGAATAATTAAAAAAAGTAAGCAAATGTTTGCATGCATAATGAGGTTATTAAAATTTAAAAAATTGTATTTTGAAAGAATATGACAGTGGTGATACTGTCTACATTTCTTGTCATAAAGTTTTATTGCACTTTTGAAGGTTGATTCAAGAGGCTTTAAGACTGTTTTGCATGCCTGCGACCAGCTAGTCACACAATACAGAATACGGGAAGAAATCATGGAATTTAAATACATATGTGATGCTTCAGTGGTAAGGGATCCTCAGATGAACCTAAAATTTGCCAGAGTAAATTTTAAAGAGTTGCACAATTTTTTTTTACATGATATTTAAAAAGTCATGGTTTGATCCAGAGTAACACCTAAATAAGTGAAGCTGTTAACATTTATTATTTTTTCCCCATTTATATAAATGTCTGGGTAATCTAAAGATTTTGTCTATTTGTAAAATACATTGCAGCAGTTATTTCTACATTTAAGGTGAGACAACTTTTTAGCCATGCCGAAACCTTTTTCAATCCCCCTGTTAATCTTTCAGCCACTTCACTTATATTTTTTCCATGAGTGAACAGAACAGTGTCGTCCGCATACATGACGGTGTTGATGTCACATACCAAGGGGAGATTGTTGATGTATAAAGTAAAAAACAGTGGCCCTAATACAGAGCCCTGTGGGACTCCCATGGTGCAATTTCTAAGGGTGGACAGTGTGTGATTTACTCGAACACATTGTTTTCTGCCACTCAGGTGTGATGTTATCCAGTTTATTGTCTGGTTGGACAGTCCATAATTTGATAGTTTGCTTAATAAAATACTGTGAGAAACAGTATCGAAAGCCTTTCGTAAGTCTAGGAAGACAGCTCCCACTACTCCTCCTTGGTCTAGGTTTGATTTAATTTCTTCAAGGAAGTAGGAACAAGCGGTCTCTGTTGAATATTTTTTTCCTAAAACCAAATTGCAAAGGATTTAAATAAGCATTGGTTTCAAGATGTTGGATTAGTTGCTCTGCCACAACCTTTTCGTAGACTTTGGAGATGGTTGGGAGGATGGTAATGGGCCGATGGTTATTAACCTCTCGTTTGTCTCTGGACTTATATACAGGTATAACATCGCCAGATTTTAATGCATCAGGAAATATACCATCTCTAATGGACCAATTTATTATTTTTGTCAGGACTGGGATCAGACTTTCTGTATGGGTTTTTAGAAACACACTATCCAACCCATGCAAGTCTTTAGCTTTGCTATTATTAAGTTGCCCAATAATATTTTCCACCTTTGCGTCGTTAACAGGTGTCAGACTAAAGGTTGATGTATCACAGAATAATGAGTGGGAAGAGCAATATGTTGGGAACAACTGGGCTAGCCTCTCAACAGAATTAATAAAATATTCATTAAAATATATTGCTAAAATTTCAGTATCATTTTCAATATTGTCATTTATTTTAAACTGTATGTCATAGCTGGTGTTTTTCTCTTTTCTAAGTAATTTGTCAATATTTTTCCATAACAATTTACTATTTCCTTTTGCATCTTTAATTAAGTTGAGGAAAAAGTTTGCCTTTGTTTTTCTAAGCAATGTTATGACCTTATTTCTCAAACTTCGATATATCGAATAATCAGTTGTTACTCTGGTTTTGATAAACTTTTTTAGTGAGGCATCTCTTTTCTTCATTAATTCCCAGAGTTCAGCATTAAACCATGGTAAACTCTGTTTTTTAAGTTGTTTTTTTTTTGTCTTTTTATACTTTAATAAAATATTTCTTAAGACTGATATTAGATCATTGCAGGCTTGTTCACATGATTAATTTTCTATTTTTTTTCTTCCAGTTAATTAGCTGTATGTCATTTTCCAATAGAGATATGTCCTTCTTTGAGATAAATGATATCTCTTGGTATTTTTTTGGTTGATTTTGGTACCTAAATCTGTTTTTATGTAACTTTCTTGCAATTAGTGTGAAATTATGGTCTGATAATCCTGTTACTAAATTATATGTTTTCCCTATTCTTTCTGGTTTGTTTGTAAAGACAAGGTCTATAAGTGTTAGAGTAGTGTTTGTTATTCTTGTTGGTTTATTTATTATTTGTCTAATTTGTAGTGATTTCATAATGTCGAGATTTTTCTTGCGCATTTTGTCAAGCCAATTTACGTTAAAATCGCCCATAAGTACGACTTCTTTTCCTTCAAACATTTTAAGCATTTTAAATAACTCTGAATAAAATGTATTTGTGGCGTTTGGGGAGCGATAGATAGCAATTACAACAAAAGACATTTCACGAGGAGAAAGTGTAATTGTAGCTCCTACACATTCTAATACATAGTTTTTTATATCAATTTCATTACTTTGGATATTATCTTTCCCATATATCAAAACTCCTCCCCCTCCTATCGCGTCTATATGTTTTATATCCAGGAACAATAAACACAGATAACGGAGTTGTGGGACGTAGCCATGTTTCTGTGAGGCAAAGATAGTCCAGATTTGAGTCCGTTAGTAAATGCTCAATTTGTTCAGTCTTAAGGTGCGTTCACACCAAACGCTATTTCTGCGAAAGGAGCGGCCAATTTACATGTTATCCCTATGTAGAGGCGCGTTCAGGAGCGGAGTGGCACGGCGCGGTGCGGTGCGGTGCGGTGCGGTGCGGTGCGGAGGGCGCGGCGCGATGGACGAGTTAAAAAATCTGAACTTTTTCCTAAATTCGCGTCGCGTCAACCAATCAGGGACTGGATGTGGCTGTGACGTAGGGTGAAGGACCAAAGCTGAGAAGAAGCAGTTGTCAGTGATGGAGGACCAGATCATAGTGGCGGTGTGCAGCAAGCCAGAATTGTATAACTCAACTAATTACTTTTACCGAGACAAGTATAGAAAGGACCTGGCCTGGTTATGTTTAGGCACAAATATCTTATATTTAGGAGTTGTGGACATTAAAAATCGGCTGTTTTTTTTACTGAGCTGAGATTTATTTACTCACCGAAGACAGATGGACAGGTGTTCAGCAGCGGGGATACAGCGCCGGTAGACCGCGGTGAAGTTAGTTTGAAGTTGGATGTTCAAGCTCCGCGGAGTTAGCGGGATCTAGCTCACGGTTGATCCGATTCAGGCACTCAGATTTTCCACGATTGTTTGGTACGGAAACTTATTGACGGTCCCTAGTGAACCACCGCGCGTCAGAAGAGGGAGCAACAGAGAACAGCTAGCCGAAATCTGGGTGCCTGACTCGGATCGGCCGTGGGCTGGATGCCGCTGGCTCCGCGGAGCTTGAGTGTCCGGCTTCGGGCTGGCTTCACTGCGGTCGCCGGTAGTTGGTGTCCCGGAGGCCGATTCATCTCCCAACGCGGGGCAGCAGATCTTCGAACTGGGTCCTGGATAGACGAAAGTACCGCTGAAATCGGCCGTCATCCAGACGCAGCTCCTGGAGTAGGTGGTGTTGATCTCCGAACTGTTCCCGTCCCTGAAGAATCTGGTGAACCCAGGGACATTGATGTCGGCGGCGTTTTTCGGCTCTCCACAGGTAAAACACCGTGATTATCCGTGAAATCCATGTCCAGCATGTTCAGTTGAAACCAGCAAGCAGCAGATGGAAGCTCCTCCTATTTGATGACGCGGCGAAGCGTTGCCGCTTGTTGCCGAATGCCAATGCGGAGTTCACGCGGAATGTGAAGCGGGCAAAAGCACACAAATGAGACGAAAAATTCGCAGAAATCGCGTTTGGTGTGAACGCACCTTTAGATATGACGCTCCGTATGTTTATGGGTCCTTCGAAGATCCCCTTTGGTTTGGTATTAGGATGCCACGGGAAAACCTGGGTGATTTACCGTTTGAAATAATTTAGTCTCTTTTTGTTTTAGAGTCAGATAGTCTGTAGAGCGGTGGCAGATTGCAGGAAGGATGAATTTGTTTGTGATTTGGCCAAACTGTCTTAATGTTACCTTGTATTCCTGGTGAAAAGGCATCAGGTGATGAAGGTTGTACAGCGATGCCTTCCTGATGTTTCAGTGGAGCTACGGGTCTGGGTTTTACTTGTACGTCTCCACAAAGTAAGAGAGAAATGCAGAAAAAGATTACACTTCCCCGTTTTGATGTATTACGTGTCAGTGGCGTCCTCTGTCCACACAAACGCTGTGTGCAGAGGACAGTCGTTTTCCTTGATCCAAAACATGATTAAACAGAACGTACTGACTCCAAGTATCCAACGGGATGGCATGTGACATTGGTGTAGCGTATTCATCCGTAGGAAACTGAGCCGAGCGTTCCCACGCGTTTAGCCAGCTACCAAATATTTGCGTGCTGATGATTGCCAATACGTACAACAATACATTCAGTGTACGAAGTAGATGTTGAACTTTGGTGGTTTTTGGAAAGAAAGGGTTTATATTTCCAGGTCCAGGTAGAGCAGAATTATCAGGCGGCTTCCTAGATGTTTTTTGGAAGGAAGAAGCAGTAGCAACTGCCGAGCTGCTGCACCTGGACTCCGCCATTTTGACGCACTCCCTTGTGTGTGTCTGTGTGATTGACTTTAGACCAGCGTGGCCAGTCACCTAGAGTCTCTAGAAGTAGAATGGGAGGCACATTCTTTAGTTATCAGGCTCCTCTCCTGTGAAACCAGCTCCCAATTTTAGTCCGTGAGGCAGACACCCTGTCTACTTTTAAGGCTAGGCTTAAAACTTTCCTTTTTGATAAAGCTTATAGTTAGAGTGGCTTAGGTTATCCTGAGCTATCTTCCTTATTTTTTATGTCCATCTTCTTCCCTCCCTGTTGGATGGAGTAAGTGGGAGTCAGGTATAGCCTAAACCGGCTCAGTTATGGTTGAGGTGCAAACACACCCTCCATTTCTGCTACCTGTATGACCCCCTCTCTTTTCCAATGGTTATGGTCAATCTGATAGAGAGAGCTATCCCAATCGTTGTGGTTTTTTAGTATAACAATGGCCATCAGTGGGCTCTAGGTGGACAAACTGTCTACTTTTAAGGCTAGGCTTAAAACTTTCCTTTTTGATAAAGCTTATAGTTAGAGTGGCTTAGGTTATCCTGAGCTATCTGTATTGTTATGCTACTATAGGCTTAGGCTGCTGGAGGACATAATGACCACATTCACCCTCTTCGCTATATTCTCACACTACTCTCTAATTCTACATTATTTGCTGTTATTTCAGTTTTTAACTTCATGTTCTCCCTCTTTTCTCTTCCTAGAAGCTACAACTGGCCTGACTCTGTCTACCTGTGACAACATTCTGGAGAGGGGCATCGTCCAATCTTCTGCTGGCAACAACTTAATGCTCACCCTCTACCGATGATCCACATGGCCCTGTCTTTCAGTGTTAAACCCTTTCTCTCTCCTAGACATGGCGATTGATTGAGCTTTTACTGTAACAAACTCTATGTGCTCTCTTTCAGACTCTAGCCTTGAAAACTAGCTCAGAGTTTATCTGTTCTTTCTTTCTAGGTGAAACGACTAAAGGAGCTACAACCATTAACATTTACTTTTCCTTCCCATAGAATGTACTCCTGGATCAGTGCTTCTTTGTGTCTCTGCTCTGTTCACTCACACCCCCAGTCGGTCGTGGCAGATGGCCGCTCACACTGATCCTAGTTCTGGTTCTGCTGGAGGTTTCTTCCTGTTAAAAGGGAGTTTTTCCTCTCCACTGTCGCTACATGCATGCTCAGTATGAGGGATTGCTGCAAAGTCAACGCCAGTGACTGTCCACTGTCTCTACATGCTCATCCAGGAGGAGGGAATGCTACAAGTCACTGACTGGATGCAATCTGCTGGGTTTCCTTAGACAGAAAAACTTTTTATCCAATTTGAATAAATAACTGAATCTGACTGCACTGTTCAATGGTTAGGGTTAATTGGAATGTATGTACCTGACTTTTGTGAAGTGCCTTGAGACAACGTGTTGTGAATTGGCGCTATATAAATAAACTGAATTGAATTGAATACAGTGATTTATGTCACCAAAAAACAACTTAAACAATCAGACACGTATATCGGTAAAATATCGGCAAAACAAACAAATTGTTCATTTCAATTCTTTAAAGGACAGTTTGGTGATGTTATGTTTTTAAAATGAGCAAAGCTATAATATACAGATAGCCAACTCCTACAACAAAGTATTTTTATGATGCTGATATTGCATTCAGGCTTAAATATTGTTGCTGTTTATGATAAACTCCAAACTCTTCAAACTCTCTAAAAATAAAAAGACGGTGAGTCTCTGAAAGGAATAAAAGTTTTAAGGGAAGCAAATCTCTAATAAATTAACAGACATATTTGTCTTTTTTATTGTTATTATTTATTGGCCAATTTCTAAGCCACAACCATTGCGAGTTATGTCAAGCAACATGTTAACAAGCTGTGCTTGCTCCTACGGTGCAGACGCAGCACTGACCAGCTGTCCAATGTGAGCACCAATGGCAGAGAGCGCGTGCTACTTTAGACACAGCTCTGCCCTCCTGCGCAATGGCCTGTGATCCATCAGTCTGATTAAAGGCGAAGCAGGATGTAGTCTCTGCTTCACTTGGTCTGTCTGGACCACAAACAAAGCATCTGCCTGCAGAACGTCAAACTCAGCCTTCTGCATGCGCAATTACTCACTCAGAGGTGGCCTGCACAAATAAACGGAGAGGGAAAATAATCAAAATGATGCAGTGCAACAGCCCCTGCATGTTTCAAGCAACACAGCAGAGAGAATCTGTTTGCTTTTCCTCTAGTTACACTGGGGGCAATAGCAGCCAGCCAGTAGCACATGCTATTTTCTCATTTAAATAGCGCGGTCTGTACCTCTTTTGCACCTGTCATCCATTACACGCGCAATCTTTGAAGATCGTACGCAACACGCTCACTTATTGCATGGGCAATTTTTCTTTTGTATAAGCAATGTAGCACACCCTCTTTGGGATCTCTGAAGATCAGGCCCTTTGTTATAAGTTTTAGGCAAGATGTAAAATCCTGTTTCTTTGCCAAAGATTTTTTCAGTGACTCATTCATTTTCAAACATGAATGGGTTGTAATTGCTTCCTTATATAAGAGCATAGATCTCTTGATTTGCAGCCTGTCCGAAATGCTGCTCCTTAACCTTAAAATTCCATTCTTGGCTCCGCTCTGCTGGATTCTTGTTTTGCTATAGGGTTGAATTATAACATTTTATTTTTGCCTCTTAAAGTTCCTAATTGTGTTTAATCTTTTACATCATCATATTTTATAAAGGACTGTACACCATCCTTTGAAGTGTTCCAGGATTTAAACCAGGCAAGAAATAAATTCATTGCCCAGTTTAATAGGAGCAAAACAGTAAGCAACTGGACCAACCCAGTTTTTGCCTCCTCACGCTCAGCCATTGCTGTTAGTGAACATCTGTTTGCTTCCCTACTTTGCATAAACCCGGACCAGACCTCTGGTCCGGACAAGCTGAGAGGCAGGGTGCTTAAAGACTGCTCTGCTCAGTTAGGCAGAGTTCTTACTGAACTATTTCAGCACCTTTTGGGCTCTGTATGTACCCCAACCCAGTGGAGGGAATTAACAATAATCCTAGTCCCCAAACAGACCCCTTCTCAAGAGCTGAAATACCATAGACCAGTAGCACTCACCTCCATTTTATATGAATTGATGAAGTGGTTCATTATCTGTCAGGCGTGATCTCACACAAACTCGACCCCCTCTAATTTATCTATAAATTCCTGCTCAGTGTTGAGGATGCCAGTCTCACCCTGTTGGACACAGTTACCAAGCAACTGGACTCACACCCTTGCACTCACATATTGTTTATGGATTTTACATTTGTCTTTTTTTTTTATTGTGCACATAAACACTTTGTTGTACTGTATTTTAGAACTTCAGGTCAATCCCAAACTAGTTTTATGGATTTAAAGTTTTTAACAGGAAGAAACACAGCGTATGCTTTGAATGGTTTTAAATACGTGTCTCCCACAGGGCCGGGTTTTGTTGCCTATTCTCCTCTCTGTGTACACTAACAACTTTCTTTGCAGCAGTGAAGGAATGATACTTGTGAAATATGTAGATGACATGCCACTGATGGGTCATTTGAGACCTTTGCATCCACCAGATATGAGCAGGTGGTTAACAACCTGGTCCAGACTTTTGCAGAGGACTATTTAGTACTAAATAGCCCATTTTCCATTACCTGGAGAAAGTCCCAAGCTTTGTAAAGGCCAGGGTGCGTTTCAATACAAATTTACCCGGGTAATTTCACTTTCTTGAGGCTTTATTTTCACGGGTAAATGGTCCCACTCTGGACATGGTCTTTTCAGCTTTACCCAGGATTTGTTAAAGGGGCAGGGTTATGTGCAGCGAGGCTTGGAACCAGCAGCTGCTATAATGGCAGAGGTTACTATACAAATGAATCGTTTTTGTAACATTGATTTGTCACAAAAAGTAGTTTTAAGATGTTTTTAAGCAAGAAATTATGCCATTAAAACTTAATCTGTTAATCTGTGGCAGCTGAAAATTGAATATAAAGCATTTAGAAGGTATGAGGTGTAAGTGCTAGAAAATAAAACTGATTGTTCGCCAGAAATTTGTGACATTTTAAGTTATTGTAGACATTAAGTGTAAACTATTTTTCAGCTTTGTAAGACAAATATTTTAATGCAGTGCTGATGATCAGAGCAATTTAACTTTTTCATGTACATAAAACATACACATTTCCCTAAGACTGTCTTTTCATGTATACCTAACTTTTTCAGTGTATGAAATCTTTAATATTTTTAATTTTTCATAGTATTATGCAGACAGCTCTTCAGGAGGAGACCACAGTTCCACGTTTAGATGCAGAAGCTCAGTAATCCTGCCATCATCTGCTCTACTCTCTATGCATCTTCTACTTTAAATAAATATTTGCCTATGATTAGACAGTCAAAGTATCAATTCCCTGTAGTTTTTTTATTCTAATAAATACTTTTTTTAACTAAAAGCAGGTTCTGTAGTTGTATGATATGGGTTTACCTGGTGATAATCAACAAAAAATAAATGTGTTAATCAGTGTTTAGTAGTTATTGAAATGAATTATGCAGTTGTAAAGCAACAATTCTGGCCAAATGCAAGTTCGTAAGAAAAAAAAGAAAAAGTATAATAATGATTTAAACTTTTCCTGCTTAGGGATCCGGTGCAACTTAAGGAATAATGGAAGTAATTATTCAACTTTATAACTCTAAAGATGCTCATCATCTATTATTTATCAGCTGACAGAAGAAAAAAGAAAATAGCTTTTGAACGAAGGGAGTAATGCCATTTGCTGGAATGAAGGTGCATTGAAGTGCATTTTTTCACAACTTCCCCATATGTCATTAGGCTGATTTATATAAATGGTCCGTGACCTCTCTAGGTAATGGAAACGGAATGTACAAGATTCTCTGGGATTCCTATTACCTGGGTGAAACAAATCGTAAGGCTTTAAATCCTGGTCACTTATTGAATCCATCCTTATATTTAAAATCTCCTGGTACAGTTTCATCACAGTCAAACACAAAGTAAAACCTTCCCACATTATTAGCCAGGCCAGAAAAATCAATAATTCTTTTCAAAGCTCGCTGTCTGAGCTGTACAATACCTTTGTGGTCAGGAAAGTTACCCAGATCATCAGCTTCTGCTCTCTGGGAGGTATTTCAAAGTTATCCATGCCAGGAAAAACATTTATAAAAAACATCTCTGCAATAACCCTTCTAAACAAACCATCATAGCTGCATCGCCTACATTAGAAGTCGTCTGTCTGTACCTTTTGTTTTTCTTCTATGTTGTGTAGAAATTTAGCTCTACTTATTAGAATGGCTGATTTCATGTTGGGGTTTTTTATTTCAGATTAAATTTTTTATTACCCTTGGCTTTGTTAATATCATTACTTTGCTCAGTATAGTGCATCTTAAAGTACAACAGTAAAAGTGAAATTATCATCAGTCCTATCCCTAGTGCTTCACAACATTGACCAATAATCTATTGTACTTCATGGGGCATCTAGCCTCTAGTTTTTGTAAAACTTTTAACGTATTACAAACATAAGGAAGCACAGCAGTACATGAACAGCCGGATATATCAAAAAGTCCTGTTAACAGTATATTTTCAGCCTGTCAGAAAAACCTCAGTGTTTATAGTCATAATTTTAAGTTTTCATGATCTGTAGACAAGTTGTAGATTATAGTGATGGTTCTGGTTTCTTTTTGTACTTTTTTGAAAGTATCTTTTAACCCTATAGTCCCAGTAAAGAGGCCGATCTTCTAATAACTTTCCCGTTTGACTTTTATTCCTTGTTTTTTCACCTGCAGGTTGAGGGAAGGTCTGCACACGTTGGGTGTATTTGATCAGGTGACTTACGTTAGAGATTCACGTTACACTAGCACAGACTGTTCAGTTAAACAGCCATGACGGACCTTAGTGTGACAGTGCAGCACTCAGAGCAAATAAAGATGACATATTAAGGAGTTGGACTGAGGAAAAATTTAACTTTTCTTTGATCTGATACAGGTTCAGCTCTTCCGATCTGTTTTCGTTGGTGTTTTCTGTGAGGCTACACAGCCGCTCAAAGCTGAAATGCTCGGCCAGCTCTTCACCATCAACCTCTCTGAGCAGGAGGAGAAACTGAACAAAGAGACGCCTGTTGTCACCTTCTGGAGACACCTCCTGCTAGAGTGTGAGGGTAGGATGTCGATCTAACTTTGTTTCCTGAAACAGTATGATTAATTTATTTTTAAACCAAACTTTAAACAAGATTTCCAGATTAAATCTGGACAGATATGGTTAATCTTTGCAGATGTTTACTTATTTCAGTAAAGCACTCTTGTAGACACTGAGTACAAGTTTTAAAACATGGTGTTCATTGAAAACTCTTATCTCTTCAGTTGGAAGGAGCTCCATCTCCCTGCAGGACATCCTTCACTTTGCCACTGGAGCTGACAAGCTTCCAGCTGCTGGACTCTCCCCGCCTCCCTCCATTTCCTTCCTTCACCATCCCGCCTCTTCCCAAGTCAGGTTAGAGGAGCAGAATGAGAAAAAAGTGGAGTGGTGGGTTGAAGCGCTTTTCCCTCAGAGCAAACCAGTGTCAAACAACCTCATCTTGCCTGTTACTTCCACCTACAAGGCTTTTAAAAGCTCCATGGAACAGGCCATCAGCCATCATGTGCACCTGCTTCCATTAGACGCTTAGATGGAGGCAAGGTGAAGGGTTACGAGTCGTTAACTTTTTTATGTTAACCATTGTTATGGATTTGATTTTTTTAATTTGTTAAATATTTTGTATTGTTCTCTAAAATCAGACAATAGATTTGTTTCCCTTAGTGTGCCAGAGACACTGTATATAATCTTTAGAAGGTGAAAAAAGTATAAACATAGGTTCTGAACCTAAGAGATTATTTCCATACTTTATCAGAATTTTCTCATAAACTTAATTTGACGAGATTTTAAATCTGAGCAGGATATCTCCATGTTTTACTTCCATCGTCTGAGATCGAAAGATTTCTGCCACAATTTCACCAACTTTCAAAGTGCATGAAGAGGGTCAACGAACTAGTAAGGTGAAAACTTCAGCAACACTTGAAGTACTTGGAACAAACTTTATTAGCAGACACATTGGTCTGCTAATAAAGTTTTTCCAAGTACCTCAAGTGTTGTTGAAGTTTTCTCCTCACCTCCATCTTCTGTCAGTTTACTTTGTTTCGGTTCAGTTAAGGCTGCACATTATCAAGAATACATGACATTGCAATGTTATTGTTGTGATGAATGTGATTAATCCACTCACTAAGATCTATATCAGAGGGAGGCAAAAAGAAATTTAAAGTGTGGCATTAGAGTAATAATAGCCTACCAAATAAAGTATCCAAGCAGCCCTTTGTGAATGCTAAATTGCACACTGATATTGCTATAACGATGCCATTTCAACATATTGTGCAGCTCTAGGTTTGAGACAAAACCTGGAATTATGTCTCTTGTACATCTCTGACATTCCCATAGACCCACTAGTTTCAGGGTAAACTAGTGTGTACTGAAGTAATAGTACGAGTTTAATCCAAGTCTTGTTAATTGGCCTCCAACTAGAAAACTGTTTCCTGTCTACTGACAACATTCATCTACAAAAGAGCTTTGGTTTTGTTTTAGGTTTTTGTCTAAACTAGACCTGAATTTGGCATCTGTCAGGAAACTGTTTTTAAATGCATGTCTTTAGAAAAACTTTATGTTGCTGTATATAAGTAAAACAGATACTGTAGGTAAACTTCATAAACAGAAGGATTGTGGAATTGTTTTTATAGAACAATGTTCCCCCAAACGTAAACAGGTTTTGGTCAAAAATAAGAGGGCTTATACTTTTGGATATGTTGTCATGGCATGATTGACTTAATCGCTATCTTCTAATACTGGCTTTTTTGTTTCATGTTGCTTTTCTTTTTTCAGTTGTACTACATGAGCAACAACACTGACCAAAACTGAGAACTAGGTTTTATCACAAATTCAACTGTAAAACATCTGCTCCTCCTTTTGGATTTTTGCTCTTCCATCTCTGAATTTTTTTTTTTTTTTACAGATTTATCAGCTGTTGTTTCAGTTTTTATCATGCCTTTTTATGTGTATCTTTTGTGATTTGTACAGTGCTGACTTCATACCTTCCCTTTGAAATTAGCTGTTAGTTCCGTCATGTTTATGTTGTTTGTTCTCATAAAGTTGGATTTTGCACTGCTTGTTGCTACTGCGTTTCATTCTAATGCTGAAACGCCGACTCAAGGTCAGCAATCGGAGTCAAATTTGAAAGAATTGGTTTTCATTGGGTAAACTGTGTTGGGTAACATTAAGTTTTCTAACCAGTTACCTTTTAAGATGTTTAGATAAAATTTAAATATAAAAACACAAGTATTTTAACTGTAAATGCATTTTCCTTTAGACACATAATAGTACTAAGACATTTAATGTTATGTTTGAGTCAACAGTTTTCATTGGCGCTTTTTGTCTCTACCAGATCCAACAAAATCTCGCATGTATTTGCAGTCTTGTTGACACTGCCACCTACAGGTACATCTTAAAAATGTGAATAATGTAAAAAACGTAAAAAAAAATTTATGCTCATTTCAGAAACTAAAACTCGTATACCACATAGTTTCATCACATGTAAAGTGAAATATTTCAAGGCTTTTTTTGTTGTAATTATAATGACTATTCAATTCATTTTTGTTTATATAGCACCATATCACAACACATGTCGTCTCAAGGCACTTTACAAAGTCAATTAAATCGAATCATACAGATTTCAAGTCAGGTAAATACATTTCAATTAATCCTAGCTATCAAACGGTGCAGTCGGATTCACTTTATTATTCAAATTGGTTAAAAAGGTTTTCTATCTAAGGAAACCCAGCAGATTGCATTGAGTCAGTGACTTGCTCACTCCTGATTATGGCTTCCAGATAATGAAAACCCAAAATACTAGTCAGTCAGTCAGTCAGTCATTTTCTACCGCTTATTCCATAGTGGGTTGCGGGCAAACTGGTGCCTATCTCCAGCAGTCTATGGGCGAGAGGCGGGGTACACCCTGGACAGGTCGCCAGTCCATCGCAGGTCAACACAAACAACCACACACACACTCATTCATTCATACACCTAAGGGCAATTTAGAGTTACCAATTAGCCTAACAGGCATGTCTTTGGACTGGGAGAAAGCCGGAGTATCCGGTGAGAACCTACGCATGCATGGGGAGAACATGCAAACTCCATGCAGACAGACCCCAGGCCGGGAATCGAACCCAGGACTTTCTTGCTGCAAGGCAAAAGTGCTGCCAACTGCGCCACCGTGCAGGAAATCTTTGAAAGTTCTTAACGCTTCAATGCTAAACTGATGACAACATTGTCGCTGAAATATGGATGAGAATCAACTATAAGTGGGTAATTAACTATTGGAAATGTAAGCATCTGACATTAAAATTTTTTAAGATTTTATCAGAAGGTAATTTTGCAAAGGAAATCTCTGTGTGAGCGACCATCTGGGTGTTTGAAAAGACAGAGTATACACAAAAAAAAACTTCACAGAAGCACTGATCCAGGAGTACTTTAAGGGAAGGAAAAGTAAACGTTAATGGATGTAGCTCCTTTTCATCTAGGAAGTTTCATCTTCCTAGTTTCATCTAGGAAGAAAAAACAGATAAACTATGAGCCAGTTTTCAAGGTTAGAGTCTGAAAGAGAGCACATATAATTAGTTACAGTCAAAGCTCAGTCAGTAGCTATGTCTAGGAGAAAAATAGGGTTAAACACTGAAAGACAGGACCAAGTGTATCATTGGTAGAAGGTGAGCATTAAGTTGTTGGCAGCTGCAGCTTTGCCGTTGTCCTCCTCCAGGAAGGTGTCACAGGTAGACACAGAGTCAGGCCAGGTGTAGCTTCTAGGAAGAGAAAAGAGAACATAAAGTTAGAAAGCTGAAATAACTGCAAATAGTGAAAAATTACAGAGTACAATGAGAATGTAGCAAAGAGAGTGAAAGTGGTCATTATGTCCTCCAGCAGCCTAAGCCTATAGCAGCATAACTACAGAGATAGATCATGATAACCTCAGCCACTCTAACTATAAGCTTTATCAAAAAGGAAAGTTTTAAGCCTAGCCTTAAAAGTAGACAGGGTGTCTGCCTCGCGGACTAAAACTGGGAGCTGGTTCCACATGAGAAGAGCCTGATAACTAAAGGATCTGCCTCCCATTCTACTTCTAGAGACTCTAGGAACCACCAGTAAACCTGCAGTCCGAGAACGAAGTGCTCTGTTAGGAACGTATGGAACAATCAGATCTCTGATGTATGATGGAGCTAGATTATTAAGGGCTTTATATGTGAGGAGGAGAATTTTAAATTCTATTCTGGATTTAACAGGGAGCCAATGAAGGGAAGCTAAAATAGGAGAAATACGATCTCTCTTTTTAATGTTCATCAGAACACTTGCTGTGTTTCGAATCAGTTGAAGGGACAGTTGTGGTACAAATATTTGCTCTACATGGACACCTGTCTTGTTTTTATTCTGTGCCTTGGACCTTTCTGATGGATTGGCAAGTCAATTCAAAAAGCAAAGACTATCAATGTTAATCTGTGGTTAGGTGGTTGTTGGACACAGAAGTTGGCAGAGGTAATGTATTCTATCCAGTGCAACTAGTGCTTCTCATGCAGTGCTGAACAGTAGGGCCAACTCCTGTAGTAAAATTCCCATTTTCAGTTTATTTATATGACAGAAATGCACAAAATATATTATCTTAAGGCACTTTGTACTGATTACCATACAAAAAATCCATGTCATTCATTTCAACAATTAGATTTTAGTACAATCCAATTAAGAAAATTCTGAAAACTTTAGATCACTTTATGCTTCTCTCTGCTGATAAGCTTTATGGAGATGCTGATTTATCTTTCCAGCAGGACTTGGTACTTGTTTACACTGCCAAAAGTGTCAATATCTGCTTTAATCCCCATGGTTTTCAACAACAAAACAGTCCTAACCTAAACCCCACACGGTATCTATGGCCTGATGTCAAGATGAAGATGAGATACACCAGAACCAAAAATGCAGACACGCAAAAGGCTGCTATCAATCGTCTAGTAAAGTAACGTGGGCTTCCTGAACACCTCAGTAAAGCCATGGACTGGCTGGTCATCACCATGTCACATTGCATTGATGCAGTGTGATTTATACTAAACAGTATAAATACAAACACAAATGACTTGGTCAGATTAAAAGTACCTTTTGAAAATAACTTTTAAGCTGATATTAAATATAATTTTCATTAAGCTAAAATTTCTGTATTAAAAATATATTGCTTATTGTCTGTTTTCATGAACAGTAACAGAAATAAAGCCTTGAAAATACCAGTCTGTGTGAAATGAATCTATATTATGTGTTTTAGTTTGTGATGGAGTTTTGAAATAAGTCATTGCTCTTACCAGTGTATTTTTCTGAAAGAAGATAAAGTGTCTATTCTATTCTATTGTTCTATTCTATTAGGAACCGACAACTACTGCATGCACTTACTGTACAGTACATGGACATTCTTTTCAGTAAGGCCCACATTTCTACATTAATATGTTTTTGTTTTTATTGGTCTGAACTGAATTTGAAGTTTCCATCAGGTGTAAGACATAATCATTGAAATTTAGAAAAGCTAACACTTTAAATATACCACTCTGTGTCTCATGAATCTACATATTATTTGAGTTTTACAGTTAGAAATTAATTAGTGAAATAACGTGACATTTTGATGATGTATTAATTTACCATGATGCGCGTGGAAATTGAAAACACGTCTCTGAAGAATGAGTGATGTCATGTGTCATTCCTACACAGGAATGCGTTTTAAATTAGTTTTTAAGAATGTAGAAGGAGTGATACCTCTTCCGAAATCCACTAGTCTCTAAACTAGGATAACGTCGGGCCGGCTGCTGCCACGTCAAAGGTTCCGTCATCACTATCAACATTAAACATGGCGACGTCTGTCCGAGAAAAGCAAACAGGCGAGTGAAAGTACTTAGTTTTTTTCTGGTAAAAGCTGCGGTCCGCAAAGGGAAGCAGCGATAATGACTGGCAGGTTGATCCGACAAACTCGGGTGTGAATCTGGACCTCTATTCAAGCTTGTCAGGATTCTAATCGGCTAACAGCCCGCCTGTCTCATTAGCTAGCTTCCGTCGCTTACTGTTTCTGCGGCTTTACTTGTGAACTGCTCCAGCTTATTCAGCACTTCTGTTAGATTCCTGTTAACTGTTAGGAATAACCTTAATTAATATGCTCATAGCTGTTTTTCCCATTTATACCATAGTGAAGTAAAGTATAAGTTCTAATGTTTCCCTTCTGTTACAATAGGATAAGAATGCTCATAAATATACAGTACAAGGATAAATGGCCCAAGGTTTGTCATAAATGACTTGAAGCTGGTGCACTGGGTTTGATAGTGGAGCAGCTGGTATAACTGGGTTGATTAGAAAACAGCAGCACACTTAGATTAAGGATGGACACCCGCTACTACACAACCTACCAGATAGACACTACAATGGTGACACATAGTCTACTGATAAGCACTGAGGGAGGGAACATCCATTGCATTGGAGTGCCACTTCTGTTAGATTCCTGTTAACTGTTAGGAATAGTCTTTATTAATATGCTCATAGCTACATGTGACCTTCTATCGAGGCTCTTCGTCATCCTCTAACAGACGGCGACGATCTGAGACGGGAGCCTCAGCGCTGATCTCTGTAATCATTCCTCTGCTTTAATTTAGATTAAAGGAGCCAAAAGTTAGAAACTGGTTGAGAGTCGTTTCTTTAAGAGTCTTTAGATAGAGTGGTGACTGTTTCCGGGGTTCCAAAGGGACAAATAATCACTTAATGATATGTCTTGAAGTCAACAGATAGAAAACCATAAGTGTAGTTCTGATATTTGGTTGTGCACCACTCTTTACCCATACAATTACAGCTGACGTCCTCCTTGCCGAGCTCTACCCACCACAACATGAATTAAACATTTTAGCAGGAATATATCAAAGTTCAGTGTCATGAAACATAAATGTTTTTAGGTCTGATATATATAAATATTTTCTATACTTTTAATATATATTTTTTTTACATTTTAAAAGGGCTAATTTAAAATTATTTATGCCATTCCCAATGATTAATGAAAAATCTTGACTGGCATTACATTAATGGAACCCTTATTATTATCCTCTGGTATTTTGAGGATTTATCTTTGGTGATGAGCTTCAGTTCTTTTAGGTTGGAAGGCCTCATTGTCATTATCCTAATCGTTCGTTCCCTCCACAGATTCTTAGCCAGATATCTACTGTGTTTAATTGTAAACACTATATTGGGATAGGATCCATGTATTTTAGCAGAATATGTAGGGAAGAAAATCTGAAAATTCCAATTTTCTAATTTGGCATTTTTTAAATTGGTGATTATTTTGGTTCAGGAACATTTCTGCTAAACAATCCACCAACCTTAGTTGCTTACTAAAACAAACTGAATTTAAATCTGTTCTTGAGTCTTCAGAAATTATTGTTTCTAGTTTTTTTTAAAGAAAAGTGCTGCTGCTTTTGGTTGCCCGTTGGATTTCTGTAAGAATGAGATTACAGAGCAGCAGCGCTTGGTGGTCAGTCACATAACACATACATTAAATAAGAGGTTCCAGTTGTTCTACGGTGAAAAAACCCAAAAAGGATCCTGCAGAGAGCGTTTCTCTAGAAAAAAAACAGACCACTATGTACTTTGTGTATTAAGAATAGCCTCTGATTTAAATATCATTGAAGTTAAAGATACGTATGAAGAGAGGACGCATATCTGATTTCTTAGGGAAGGCTTGTTTGAGAGTGTAAATGGTGTTTTTGTGTTTCTGCAGTTGCCTTAAAGCGCATGTTGAACTTCAACACTCCTCCTCTGAAGAACACAGTGGCTGAGCCTGTATGGAAGGTAACACTCATCTGTCTTCACACTCCTTTCACTGGTTCATTGATTTAAATTAAAGTCACAGACATAAAGTCAAGACAACATTTGTAGGTTTGCATCCTTCATGCATACATTAAGCTATTTTGTGAACATAGTTCAATATAATGTGTACCTTAATAATTACATACGTTCCTTCTAAATAAAGCTGCATTTGGTATTTCTGTTGGTTGGAGGGTTCGTTTCCAGGTACAAATTATTAAAATATAAAAAAGTTCAATATTTTTTGTCACTCGTTTCAGAAGGAGGAACTTATTTTATATAGATTCATTACACCTAGAGTAATGTTTTTAATGCTTTCTTCCTTGTAATTTTGATGATGTCTTGCAGAGAATGAAAACCCAAAATTCAACATGTCAGATAATGAGAATATTACATGAGATTAATAAAAAAAGGATATTTTAAACAGAAAGTTCAGGATCTGAAAAGTCTGTTAATTTCTCAGCACTCATTACTTGGCTGGGCTCCTTTTGCATGAATTGCTGCATGGATCAGCCTGTGGTTCTGCTGAGGTGTAATGGAAGCCCAGGTTGCTTTGATAGCAGCCTTCAGGTCATCCGCATTGTTGGTTCTGGTGTCTCATCTTCCTCTGGACAATCCTCCATAGATTCTCTATGGGGTTCGGGTCAGGCCAGTTAGCTGGCCAATCAAGCACAGCAACACAGTGGTCCTTGAACCAGCTTTGGCAGTGTGGACCGGTACCGAGTCCTGCTGTAAAATCAAATCAGCATCTCCATAAAATTTGTCAGCAGATGAAAGCATAAGGTGCTCTAAAACGTTCTGGTAGATGGCTGCGTTGACTGTTGACTTCAGAAAATCTAGTGGACCAGAACCAGCACATGACATAACACCCCAAACCATCACTGACTGTGGGAACTTCACACTGGACTTCTTTTACTCCCCATTCTTCCTCCAGACTCTGGAACCTTGATTTCCAAATGAAATGCAAACTTTACCTTCATCTGAAAAGAGGACTTTGGAGTGACCTGACACGAGGAATGTGACAGTTGTAGCCCAAGTGTAGGATTTGTCTGTGTGTTGTGGCTCTTGATGCACTGACTCCATCCTCAGTCCACTCCTTGTGAAGTTCCTGTAAATGTTTGAATGGATTTTGCTTGACAGTCCTCTCAAGGCTGCAGTTATCCCTGTTGCTGGTGCACCTTTTCCTACCATGCTTTTCCCTTCCATTTTACCTTCTATGAATATGCTTTTACACACCACTCTGTGAACAACCAGCTTCTTTAGCAATGACCTTCTGTGGTTTATCCTCCTTGTGGAGGGCGTCAGTGACTGTCTTCTGGACATCTGACCAATCAGCAGTCTTCCCCATGAGTGTGTAATCTACTAAGCCAAACTGAGAGACCATTTGTGCCTGGTTCACATGGCAGGAATTTTATGCCAATGTTTGACCCAATCTTAATCTTGAAATAATCTTATGGCATAATCCTGCTCAGAAGGATGTCGGGACCACTCTGACCTCAAATTGGGGATATTCAACGTGTTGGATTGCCTTGGCCTGATATCCTTCCGTGTAGCGTGTTCCCTGAGGACAAAGGAGCATGCAGCCTGTTGACCGTGACGTATAGCCAATCAGAAAACAAGGTGACAGAAACACTGAAAGGATTTACTCTGAACTCATGTTTGATCTGAAGAGGGTTTTGCAAGGTTTCCCGTTTGACATCTGAATGTTTGAGTGTAATCTGTTCGTGTGCGGTGTGTTGTGCTTGCCGTGGGGCTGTACACACGGCACACTGTAGGACCAAACCTGTCATACCTACGATTCTTTTATCCAATCTCGGGTTTTGAAAATCAATATACACTGAACGTATTTAAAGGCTTTTTACTGAACTACATCAAAGTCTTGCCGTGCGAATATTCAGTTCCGTACATGTTCTGATTGACCCTCTTCTTTCTCTGTAGGTGTATAAAATTATTAACTTCTCAGATAACACAATATGTGAGCATCAGTTTTTCAGTCCCTCTTTATGGTGCAGTATCAGTGCAAAAATTAAGACTATTGCACACCCAGTGGTGGCCACTTCCTTGTTGCAGGAGGCTATATCCATTCCGAAGCCAGCTACTGATCTGATTAATGATAGGCCAGCGCCGATAACTGAGCAGCAAATGAGAAGGAGAGTATTAGCTTTGAAGAGGCGGGCGATGGCATCGAAGAGGCGGGCGTTGGGATCAAAGAGGTGAGCGTTGGGATTGAAGAGGCGGGCGTTGGGATTGAAGATGCGGGCCGTACGTCAAGGGCAGCAGTTTCTCCTTAGAGAAGAAATGTGTACATGTGAGATCAACGTAGTCTATATTATTTTTATTGAGATTGACAGCATTTATGTTATAACATACAAATACATTATACTAAATGCATTTAAAGGCTTTTTACTGAACTACATCAAGTTATATGCTCATAGTTTGATCCTGCTTTCAGGACTAACACATTTTTAAATGCTACATAATTGTGAGTACTTACACAGTTAGTACACACAACATATAAACAGTTTATTAACATTCAGCATTAAAATGCACTGATCCCTGAATCTCTGATAGCTGTTGAATGTATTATTCAAATAAATGGAGCAGAATGTAACACATGTAGGTATTTATTTTAGAATCCCAAACAGCTTGACAAGCTACATTAAATGTACGATAATAGTTGTAGTCTGGTATGTCACAAATTGGCATGTACAACAGCATATTTCATAACGTTGTGGTATTGCTCCTAATAAACAGTTGCATGGTAGGTCAAGCACAATATAACATCAGTTTAATGCAATAAAATGATTTCCGGTTCCTGCACATTCTGAAGGTCCATCAAAGCTCTGGCTGTGTTGTAATTGTCCTTTGTATAACACAAGTCCTTTACCATTTCTTATCTATTTCTTATCTGTAATAAGATGGAGGTGTGCAAGTGTGGAAGTTGTTTTAGTCACTCCAAAAAGGTTTACCATTTACTATTACCATTATGCTTCTTGTAAATTCTGAAATAAAAAAATATCCCCAGACATGAGCTCTAAAAAAGACTTAGTCGTGGAGCCAAAGGAACTGTTAAGAAGAGGACCATGCTAATGGTTTGGAGGTCTACACAAAAATGAGTCGCAGGTGTCTCTTCTTCTGCTCTATCATTTATTGGCATTAAAATGAACAATTTGTTGGTAAAAACTTTCTCCATGTCTCTGCAGTTGTTTGTGCAGCCAGCTGGTCACATAGACCAAATGTGCTAAATACATCAAAGGCCAGATTACCCTGTCTTAAGAGAGGACCAGTTCTAATGTGGCCCAAAGGCTCTTTATGGAACTTTCACATATCAATTACAGCTTTCACAAATCCCAAATTGTGTTTATAAGATTCCGCTATTCATGCAGAACAATCTACTCCAGGTTTCAAATGCTGAAGTACTGTAATTCTTGACTTTGAGCAGATTCAAGATGCTCAAGGTGAAAATAAGGTAGAATTGCCCTTTAACTGTTTCCAGAATCGAAAGCTGCAATGTCGTAATTACAAGATCTACAAGATGTCTATTTTGTTTTCTTTGGTAAATGCAATGAGCTTTCGTAGGAATGGATATACCCGCCTGCATCAAGGAAGTAGTCACTGCTGGGTGCACAATAGTCTTAATTTTGGCACTGATACCACGCCATACCTCTTTTCATGTCGGTCCTGAATGTTTTTATTCATGTTCCAGTGTGGGAAAATAGCATGAGGAAGTTGGTTTTTAACATCGTTTTTACTCACGTTCAGGTCATAATTTACAGGATAAAATGAGCGGTGAAGGCCATAACTGCAAGTAATATTTAGACTTAATGTGAGATGCTGCAACTGAATTATTTAAACAGGTTACTGTGTTAATATTATATGGGAAATTAACCAAAGTGTGCAGAATTTTGATCTTTTCACACTGTGATAATCTAGGCGACTGTAGCACGGTTGAAGGAGTAGTCTTCTTGTGATACTAAAGTGGTGGGTTTTTAGGTGGGATTCCTGCTTCCTTAAGTCACATGTCCATGTGCCTCTGGGCAAGCCATTTAACCCTAAGTTGCCTGCCGATTTGCGTATAGGTGTGTGAATGTTTGAGTATTTGTGACTACAACTGGGTGATCGTGGCTCTAGTGTAAAGCACTTTGAGTGGTCAGTAGGGCTTCAACCAGGGGACACTTCGTTGGGGGCTGAAGCCTCTCTATCCATGGGCTGCATGCTCTACAGCTGCGCTAGCACTGCGCCATGCATTCTAATTTCACATTTTGTACTTTAAAATAAAAATTAAGTAAATACTGTATTTTTTTAATGTGAAAATCAAATTACCAGATTACGCTTGCCTTAGAGTGTGTCACATATTGTAAAAGGAAAATGCATGGATTGAGATCAGCAGATATATATATATATATAAAAAAGCAAATTTACACTAAATTGCCAAAGATATTCACTTGCCTGCCTTCATGCAATGAGCTTGGGTAACATCCATTCTTAATCTATAGGGTTTAATAGGATGTTGGTCCACTGTTTACTGCTAGAACTGTTTCAACTCTACTGGGAAGCCTTTCCAGGTTTAAGAGTGTGTTTATGGGAGTTTCTCGACCATTCTTCCAGAAACACCCTTGTCTGGTCAGACTGGCTTTGCTCTGATTCATCACAGTCACCTGAACATGTTTCCACTTCTCTAGACGCCAATGACAGCATGCTTTACACCACTGCATCAAACACTTTGTATTGCACTTAGTGATGTAATCCTTGGAAGCAGCTACTTGGCCATGGACACCCTTTCCGTAAAGCTCTCTATGCACTCTTCTTGAGCTAATCTGCTAGTTTGTGGAGCTCTGTATTGATGACCTCTGTGCACATCAGCATGTGCTGACTCTGCCCTATGATTTTAAGTGGCCTAACATTTAACCAACCTGGGTTGGTGTTGTTCCCAACCACTTCCACTTTGACTGTGGAATATTTGTCAGTAAGGGCATTTCAAGACTGAATTTATGGCACAGGTGGCCTTCTATGAGCCCCTGTGACCGACCCATTCTTTCACAGATGGTTGTAGAAGCAGGTCTGCATGCTGAGATGCTGGATTTTACATCAGTTTGAAAACCTTTGACTATTGTCCTACAGTAGAATAGTTTTATACAAATAAAAGGACTTTGTTGCCAACAACTGAGATGCAGCCATCAAGAAATTATTCCGGACCATATCAGCACAATTTAGCAGGAGGACAAAGGAGAAACGTAAGAAAAGGAGCCTAAAGAAAGATGTTTGATTTTCTTCCTCTGGTGAGACTTACCATGTCTTTTTCTGCAGGTGTTGATATACGACAGATTTGGCCAAGATATCATCTCCCCTTTGTTGTCGGTCAAAGAGCTACGAGACATGGGCATCACCCTTCATCTGTAAGAAATATACTATTGCCTTTTTATTATTTGGACTTAAACCTTCTACAATATTGACTTACACTATATTGAAGCTAACAATGCTAGAATATTTCTATCACAAACTACGCTTGAACAAAATAATCCACCTTTTATCTCATTCTTCCTTATCATTGCTAAGTTTGAAGGAGAGGACTGTAGAGGTGTTTAAATTGCATGACAAAACATGTCTGTTAATAGTGCTGTAGTGAGGGCTTCTAAAGCCAAGTTACACCTGGTCAAGGTGTTTGGTTTAGCTTTGGTGACAGTTCTGAGGCCTTTAACAAATAGCCCCCAGAGTCCTTTGGAGGCACAGAGCACAATGAAGATTCAGAGAGGCCAAAAAGAAAGTTCTAAGGAAAAATCTGAGGAGTTGCATCAAATTACAGAAGCCTCTTTGTATATCTAGGAGCACCAATAAAACAACAATTACCTTTTTATGACATCACAACTAACCTGATAATAAAAGGTTCAAAATCTAAACTTCTGTCAGCCAAGTATTAGCAACAATACTGAGGTGTGTAGATTAGCCAGGTATCGTACTCAATAAGAGAAGCATAATTTCAACATATTTTTATTTTTAATTTTTAGAGGCGACTGTGAGAATAGTGGTCGTCTTGCAATCCAAGGGTTGTGGGTTTGATTCCAGCTTCCTCCTGCCACATGTCAATGTGCCCCTGGGCAAGGCACTTAACCTCAAATTGCCTTCCAATCTGCACATTGGTGTATGAATGTGTGCGTGTTAGAGAGTACGGGTGAATGTGGCTCTAGTGTAAAGCGCTTTGAGTGGTCGGTATGACTGGAAAGGCGCTATACAAGTTCAGTCCATTTACCATTTGCTCAAGCAGAAGTAAAAAGTAGTCATCCAACCCTGAACAAGTAAAAAGTATTTGGTCAAAAGGCCACCAGGTCCTGGGTTTGATCATAACATCCGATTTAACTTGAACAAAAGATGTAATCAGAGAGACAAAAATAAAATTCTGGTATTTTGAAGAATAAAATCAACACATTAATACACAATAAATTAGATAGGTTATGTAGATATGGGTAAAGTGTAAAGTACTTCTAGTGACAAAAATAGCATTTTATTGTATCTTCATCTGACACAGCAGGCCTAACAGAAAGACAGACAGATAGTAAGAATAGAATAATGAAGCTTGTGTACAAACAAGAAGTCTCACTTTAACATAGGTTGTGTGCTTCTGTGTCTGGTGCATTTATAGCTGAAACGGGTTTGTTCGTCATTCAGTAAAGTAGGTAGAGGTGGGTAGAAGAGCCAGAAATTGTAGTCAAGAGTAGCAATGCTTTACAAAAAAAGATAACTCAAGTTCAAGTAAAACCTTTGGTGTTGTAAAACTACTCCAAGAAGTATTTTTCTTTTAATAAGTTACTCAAAAAAGTAACTGTGGAAATGTAACTACCCAGCACTGGTTTCCACATAATCCATACTGTTTTTGTTCATATTCAGCTTCTCACTGGTTTTGTTTTGGTTCTCATCTCTTTGTTTGAAGTGTAAGTTTCACTACATTTAAATGTAGTATGCTTGCTTCAAAACCTTAGGCTTTCCATCGTCTAATTTAATTTTTCACACACAGCTTCTCCATTATGGCCAAAATGTTTTACAAAAATGATGTCATGGTTGATACGAAATTAGATTTCATAAATAAAAATGCATTTGTTATAGTTTTAGGATTCTAAAACAGAACAGTAAAAATTGTAAAGGTGCTGTTTTTTTACAGGATAAACCAATCAGTTGGTTAAAAATATATTGAGCAAAAATAAAAAGTTGTGTTTTTAGTATTTAGGTTATTAATATTCCACTTTGTCTTGCTTGTGTGTGTGTGTGTGTGTGTGTGTGTGTGTGTGTGTGTGTGTGTGTGTGTGTGTGTGTGTGTGTGTGTGTGTGTGCGTGCGTGCGTGCGTGCCTGTGCGTGCGTGTAGGCTTCTTCACTCAGACAGAGGTCCTATTCCCGATGTTCCAGCCATCTACTTCCTAATGCCCACAGAGGAGAACATCGACAGGATTTGTCAGGTGCTCCCTTATTTTAGCTGTCTGATACCTCAAACGTGAGGATTCTGATTCGCTCAACTATTCTTGCTGCTGGGAGAATGATTGTTTGTTCTTGATTGTTGATGTCAGCCTAGGTGGGGATGTTGTACAAAGACCCACATTCATGCAAGTTGCCTAGCTTACTCCTCACTCTGGAATGTCCCTTTAAACAGATTTGATTATACTCAAATTTCTTTTTGGATTTGGGCTGCTTTTTACTCCTTTTCAGTCTATTACCTGACAGGTTTCAGGTTTCAGACTATTTTATTCATGTTTGTTTTATTAATTAAGCTTAACTCTGAGGACCCCCCGGTAACTGCGGAGGGCCCGGTGCTTCTGGTGTGCCTTTTATACACAAATCGAAATAATGCAGATACCAAATCTATGAAACATATTCTTAGGTTGCAAAATGTTGTAGTGTTAAGTAACTCATAAAAACTTACATTGAACATACTTTTTCATACACATCTGAATATTTAAATTAGACTGAACTAAATCATCTTGTACTTCCACAGACTGTGCTCCTTAGATTGTCCAAATGTGTTGATTATAAATATAATAAAGTGTTTAAAACTATTAGTAAAACTTAAAATTCATCTGAATACATGCCAAAGTAATTCTTTTTTTGAAGCATTGATCTTTTCCTGCCAAGGTCAAAAGTCAGTCAATATAATGTAAAGGTTACATAATATTGACCACTTTACCCAGAGTCCAGTTCTCAGACCTTGAATGAGGAAAACACTGTCTCCAGACATTGATGGTCTTATCTAGCAAGTTATGAATTCTCTGGAAAGGAAATCAAATGATTTTTTAAAAACAACTTGCCTTTATCTAAGTCTTTATCTTCCTGTTCTCTGTGTGGGGAATGTCTGACGCTAACTGACAGGACGATTTGTTAAAAACAGAAATAGCCCTTTAGTCAAGCCCAATCTAAAAGTCAACTTTCAGACTTGTCATCTGTCCTGGACATCCTGCTATAGTAGGATTTTGTTTATAATTTTGTGTGTGTGTGTGTGTGTGTAGGATCTTAGGAGCCAGCTGTATGAGTCGTACTACCTGAACTTTATCTCTGCCATCAGTCGGAGTAAATTGGAGGACATTGCCAGTGCTGCTCTGACTGCTAATGCAGTGAGCCAAGTCACCAAGGTAACTCTGGGTATATCCAACTTTTTATGCCGAGTTCAGTTTATTGTTGTTCATAGTTTTGGTCGACACAAAGAACATTTCAATAGAAGTGAATAGTTTTCTGTAGGACAACATTGTGGAGCTTACCAAGAGGATCTCCTGTCTTGTCCTTCTCTGTGATTGACTGTTAGTCATGTGTTAGCTGAACATGTTTAAACCCACAAGAATCAGACTCAAATTTATGTTTCTGTTATCAGACGGATATATTGGATGTTAATGACCCATATTAATTATTTCTGTTATGTTCTGGATTGACAGTAGATATATAACCAACACAACAGTCAAGAGTTCTGAAAAACATTTTACTAAACTGAAACCACCAGGTTCCTTCCTGTTGTTTGAAGCCAAAAATCATCACTTGTTTCTTTTTTTTAACTCACATGGTTCTCAGAAATAATAAAGCTAAACGGACTGTAGGTTGCATTCTTTGATTGTGTTCTTACAAGCTCCAGTTTTATAGTAACACTTATGTCGTGCATCAGATTAATGCAGAGCAACAGAACACAGGTAAGACTTACTGACATAAACATACTTATTTTGCAGAATGTTACCACTTCCTGCCATTTTGCTCTTTAAAGAGTAATACAGAGAGTCTAATAAGCTGGTACATAGCCAGGTTACTGAAACAGTTGGTTTGCCTGCACTGCCAGCGGACAAAGATCTGGATGATCCTGAAGAAGGTTTCAAGCCAAAACACATTGGTCTATAAATAAAGTATCCAGTATGTGAAGTGTTGCTGGAGTTTTAACCTCACTACATTGAAAATAAAATAACCTTGACCTTCTTGACTATAGCCAAGAAGTCTGGTAAAATATACTTGATTACAATAAAGTGTCTGCATTTGTAGATCAGACAAAAATATCAGTGACAGGCTAATGTTACTTTACAATCAGCTGTTCTAGGTAATCCAACAGATAAACAGTGGTGTTTATTGTTTCCCTTCCATGGGCTTACTTACAACAAATAGAAGCAGCACCTAAACAAACATAAAGAAGAAAAAATGTTTTTCTCAAGGTCTAACAAAACCACCATTTCTTCTTTGGTGAATCATTGGGCACAACTTTTTGGTACCGATTTAGTGATTAAGTCATCATACAGGTATTCACATTTTCTTGGGGTTATTATTGATATCCATGCTTGTTTTACAGGTATTTGATCAGTACTTGAACTTCATCACCCTGGAAGATGATATGTTCATCCTCTGCCACCAGAACAAAGAGCTCATCTCCTACCACGGTAACATCCATTCATATACATCTTTATATCTCTTTGTGATCTTAGGAATGGCCACTTTCCTCACTTGTAACCTGCTGCTAGTCATAGCTCTCAAATACAGTTCTTTCCTCTGTCTCAGTGAAGAGTTGGTGCTGCGATAGCAAAGATTGTTAAGCACTATGGCTGGTGCTAAATCAGTGGAAATAGAATAGTGTTTATTAAGAGGCACTGGAGGTTTCTTGCAGTGTGTTTTAAGTTAAACTGGATGGAACAGGCTTCTCCTGGTTGATGAAAATTCCCAGTTTTTTGGAGCGTTTTGCTGAGTCTGATTTTGATCAATTCTGTTTTTTCCTTAAGGATTGTAACACATAAGCGAAACAAATGTGCTGTAGATTCCTTCATATAGTTAGTAGCTTTATATCCAACAGAAGATGAAGGAATTACAAGATTATTCCCATTTCTACATCAAAGCATATGTCCCTAACCTTTATCTGGTTTTTATTTAACCTAAAAATGAGCATCAGAGTACTGTACTGAGTGCTGCTGTTTGATGAGTGTATAAACTAAAAATGGTGGGAGTTCTTTTTTTGATGCATTTATTGAACAGTAAAAAAAATTGTGTTTGATGTGCTGATCTTCGGTCAGAGCTAATCAGGAGAAAATTACAGATTCTGGCCTCTGGCCGATTGATTATTGCATCTCTAGTTATGAAGCTACAGACTGGCATGCACTCTGAGCTTCATGAACTGATATCAATGCCAAAACTGAATGTACAAAGTGACAAAATCTTT
This sequence comes from Girardinichthys multiradiatus, assembly GCF_021462225.1. Lineage (NCBI taxonomy): Eukaryota > Metazoa > Chordata > Actinopteri > Cyprinodontiformes > Goodeidae > Girardinichthys > Girardinichthys multiradiatus. Next base: position 38,995,711 of record NC_061811.1, read on the forward strand.
GTGGAGAGGTCCCCACCTGGAGAGTGAATGTACAGGTCCTTCTCAAAATATTAGCATATTGTGATAAAGTTCATTATTTTCCAGAATGTCATGATGAAAATTTAACATTCATATATTTTAGATTCATTGCACACTAACTGAAATATTTCAGGTCTGTTATTGTCTTAATACGGATGATTGTGGCATACAGCTCATGAAAACCCAAAATTCCTATCTCACAAAATTAGCATATTTCATCCAACCAATAAAAGAAAAGTGTTTTTAATACAAAAAACGTCAACCTTCAAATAATCATGTACAGTTATGCACTCAATACTTGGTCGGGAATCCTTTGGCAGAAATGACTGCTTCAATGCGGCGTGGCATGGAGGCAATCAGCCTGTGGCACTGCTGAGGTCTTATGGAGGCCCAGGATGCTTCGATAGCAGCCTTTAGCTCATCCAGAGTGTTGGGTCATGAATCTCTCAACGTTCTCTTCACAATATCCCACAGATTCTCTATGGGGTTCAGGTCAGGAGAGTTGGCAGGCCGATTGAGCACAGTGATACCATGGTCAGTAAACCATTTACCAGTGGTTTTGGCACTGTGAGCAGGTGCCAGGTTGTGCTGAAAAATGAAATCTTCATCTCCATAAAGCTTTTCAGCAGATGGAAGCATGAAGTGCTCCAAAATCTCCTGATAGCTAGCTGCATTGACCCTGCCCTTGATAAAACACAGTGGACCAACACCAGCAGCTGACACGGCACCCCAGACCATCACTGACTGTGGGTACTTGACACTGGACTTCAGGCATTTTGGCATTTCCTTCTCCCCAGTCTTCCTCCAGACTCTGGCACCTTGATTTCCGAATGACATGCAGAATTTGCTTTCATCCGAAAAAAGTACTTTGGACCACTGAGCAACAGTCCAGTGCTGCTTCTCTGTAGCCCAGGTCAGGCGCTTCTGCCGCTGTTTCTGGTTCAAAAGTGGCTTGACCTGGGGAATGCGGCACCTGTAGCCCATTTCCTGCACACGCCTGTGCACGGTGGCTCTGGATGTTTCTACTCCAGACTCAGTCCACTGCTTCCGCAGGTCCCCCAAGGTCTGGAATCGGCCCTTCTCCACAATCTTCCTCAGGGTCCGGTCACCTCTTCTCGTTGTGCAGCGTTTTCTGCCACACTTTTTCCTTCCCACAGACTTCCCACTGAGGTGACTTGATACAGCACTCTGTGAACAGCCTATTCGTTCAGAAATTTCTTCCTGTGTCTTACCCTCTTGCTTGAGGGTGTCAATAGTGGCCTTCTGGACAGCAGTCAGGTCAGCAGGTTTTGAGTGATGAACCAGGCTGGGAGTTTTAAAGGCCTCAGGAATCTTTTGCAGGTGTTTAGAGTTAACTTGTTGATTCAGATGATTAGGTTCATAGCTCGTTTAGAGACCCTTTTAATGATATGCTAATTTTGTGAGATAGGAATTTGGGGTTTTCATGAGCTGTATGCCACAATCATCCGTATTAAGACAATAAAAGACCTGAAATATTTCAGTTAGTGTGCAATGAATCTAAAATATATGAATGTTAAATTTTCATCATGACATTATGGAAAATAATGAACTTTATCACAATATGCTAATATTTTGAGAAGGACCTGTATAGTCAGTGTAAAACAACATAACATTCTTCATGATAAAGGAGGACTGTACTGAAAAAAGCCTGAAACAGATTCATCACTCCAGGTCCAGCTGCAGGCATAATATGGTAGCTGTAAACATATGAGTGGTTTTTAAATGAACTTAACCTCAACTCTATGGAACATGGGGTGATGTATTTGCTATTCATTAAACATCAATAAACTGAGATCATGTGGATAACTATATACTGGAGGTTAGTTACTGATTGCTCATAACAACTCCACAGAACCCTGCATAGAAAAATTTGACAATCTCTTTGTGAAACTGATCCTCCACACAGAGACCATGTCTAATCCCACTATAAAGAGCCATCTCTTCAATGTCATTGTGCTGAGGTGTGCTTTGAAGTAAATGTTGAGCTTGGAAACTCATAATATAATGATTTCTCCTGAATGCATTTTTAGAAACACGCACAACTGAGTCAACGGTTTTGCCCTTTTTAAGATAAACTATCTCTCCCTGTGCAGCCATCAACAGAGCAGATATCCAAGACACAGACATGGAGGCCATAATGGACACCATCGTAGACAGCCTCTTTTGTTTCTTTGTTACTCTGGGTGAGTACCATCCTGGGCTGTTAAAGGAGTATAATTGGTCACACAATATATACTGATCACCATAGATAGTTTGTTTTAAAAGATGAATTCTACAAATTTAAATTGCTCCACCAAAACATTGCAGATACATTAACCTGATTTGTTTTTTTAATCAATTTTCAGACAAGCCAGGGTTTAACCAAAATACAAGAATATGAATCGTACATTGTGCGTCATTAGATAAGTGAATGATTATCATGTTATTGTATAGATAAATACCTGTATCTGTATCAGATCTAATAACAACATCTTTGGCTATTTAGAACTACAAACGTTTCATTGTATATTGTAGTTTCACAGCTTTAATAAATGGCTCTCTTCACACCTGGTGTTCAATAGTTCCACTTAAAACAAGACAGAGGAAAGCCTTACCATTCACACATGGCAATAAAGTCCACCCTGAAGATTACCAACTTTACATCCATGCACATAAACATATAATCACATCGCACATTGTGGGCTATAAACTGACTAACAAACATGACAAACCGCTCTGCTGTTGTTTCTATAACATCATAGATACTACTTTTATCATTCAGACGCTGATACATTTGAAATATAACACTTTTTGGTGCAGTTATTTAGGCTACACAACTATTGACAAACATAATTATTTAGTTTAAGAGGTGTGACATGGCAGAAGTAACAGAGAATAAATAATGTGCCACTTGACAGAGTTTATCGTCAGCACACAGACACTAAAGATTTTAACCTGTGAAAAACCCACCCCAGTAAAATTACCTGATGCCTTGGTAGCAACCGCCAGCTACTTTGAACATTTTAATTGTTCACATGGCTCAGTGACACACTGCTGTAAGGCTCAAATGTCTGTGTGATTGACTGGGGACATTTTACAATACAGCTACCTCAGCTCCAATCAGAGGAAACATCACACTGCAGATAAAAATCAAAGATCGCTCAAGTGATTTTCCTGTTTTGCTGTAAATGATCTTAACCCATTCAGCTCTAACATGGAAACTGAAATTCCTCCATGTAACAAAAAAGGTTTACATGTTGTGTTCACCTTTATCTAAGCATTTCCTGTTTGGATAAAGGGGCAAAATTTGTAACTTTATAAAACTTATAATCCTTCATCAGAATGTGTTATATTGTCATTCAGGTGCAGTGCCAATCATCCGATGTCCCAGAGGAAATGCTGCAGAGATGGTGGCTGTGGTAAGTTCTCAATAAGAAGCTGAAAACCTGGACCATCTTCAATGTCAAAGCTTTTTAAATGGCTTTTGGGTTTGACTTGTCAAATGGTCATTGATGTTAATCAGACGATATGCAGAATAAAATTTGGACTCTTTATTAGGGTACTTTTAATCAGTGCAGTTTTATTTTGATAAAAATATGTAAAAAGCCTTAAAAGAAATCGATATATAATTGCAGCAGTATAATCTCACACTGATTTTTTTTTTTTTAGAAAAATCAAACCCTTCATTTGAAAATAATTTATTCAGTGGGAAAAATCCCATGTTAAGAAATAATTGTTTCTAACACAATCACCAGGAGCACAGTTCACACCAACAGGACAGGCCTCAATCTTCTCTTCTAACATTTTACTAAATTGGATCATACAAAGAGAGAGAGAGATCTCTAGATCTTCCAGACTCCTGACTCCTATGATGCTCTCTTATTAGCTCACCCTACAGGTTTTCTACTATTCAGGCCTGTGGACTCAGATGGACATGGAAGAAGATTGATTTTTGGTCTAGTGAAACATTTCTGTGTTGATTTGACCATATGTTTTGGACCACTAAAGACCCAATAATAGCTCATTTTCATTGAACTGGTAGGCGCCACCAGATTATTATGGAATATGTCTGGATGATTTAAAGAGTTGCTGATCCCATGCACTCTGAAGGCCTATTTGCACTACAGAAACCTTTTTCAAAAACCAGGGTATTTTTGGGGGCGTGCATTCACTTACCACAAACTGCTGGATGAAGTGTTGTGGAGGGAGCATTTTAAATTACCGGTAGTTGATTTTTTTAACAGTATATTTCAGTCACTTCAGTCTAAACTCGTCTACAGTTCCATGTTTCCATGGAGTTCTTAGAGTATATAAAGTATAAAGTGTATTGTCAACAGTTCTGTGACCTAATCACCGGTTATAGTTTTCATGTTGAAAATCACAGGTTTCATTTAATCCTACCATGGGAGCCTTTCTCTCCACTCCCAGCAGCTGAGCAAGACCTTGGTCTACATCACTGCAGTGGAAGAAGTTACACAGTTAATGTGTGTGGACAAAATGGCCTTGTTTTGGACTCCACAATGGAAATGTTCACTAAATATTGACCAATTGACTATCATCAAAACACACCTTAGCCAGGAGCTTACCAGGAGCTTTGGAAAACGAACAGACCCACATCATGATCGATCCGGCACCATACCAAACAGTGGGCATGGGGTGCTTTCGGACTTATTCTTTTTGTTTTGTGTTGATACTTTTCAAGATGCCTACTTTCTTATGTTAATCATTTGAGTAGCTGAAAGTTAAACCAGAAATATTCTAGACTCTTTGAACGTGTATAGTTGGGTTGGGAATTTCAGGAGAGATTTTTCAGTGGTTGTCATTTCAGCCAAAATTGCCTTTTCTATTTTGTCTCCAAATGTGCTCCAAGCATAGTAATATTTGACCTAAAAATTAGGCCTGAAATTGATGCATTTGCAATGAGACTCTTTTTATTTTCCTTTGTGTTGTGTTCCATTTTGATCTTTTTTTGCAGTTAAACTCTCCAACTTCAAAGGTTATAATATCCGATTGAATAGGACACATTTTATCTTGTTTAGTAAGAATTTATAAAATATCACTAAATATATTTTTCTAAATATGTTTGTGCCAAATGTTGTGTTCTGTGTGTAGAAACTGGATAAGAAGCTCCGTGAGAACCTGCGTGATGCCAGAAATAGTCTGTTTACCGGAGACAGTATGGCTGCTGGTCAGTTCAGGTCTGTGTACAACAGAGTTCTTTTTAGATTAAGCTGGACTTTAAATTGATTTCCAGTCACTGTTGCTCAAAAAAATGACATTCCGGCTGTTATCCTGCCTATAAAACTACAGCAGTTTACATCTGTGTTGTCATTGTTGCAGCTGATTTGTGTCAAAGTAGAAATAATCTCCTCCTTCTGCATATCAGCAAAGCCAACTCTTATCAGTCAATATGTGCTCTGTGTAGCATTAGCATTAGCACATTTAGCTTGGGACACGTAAATGAAAAGATAAATATTTAGAGCTAAAGATCTAAAGGAAGGTTTATAAAGTGTCAATAATGGACAAATAAACAGTGAGATACTCCGACCAATGTCATGGCAGCCTTGTCAGCTTTTTTTGCCTTATTCTTTTCACAGATACTTTTGGGCTTATTGTGTTGCTGGTAAAAGCAAAATAAAAGCAAGTTGGTTTAACCAACAATCAATATGAGCTGCTGAAGGAACCTTTGCTTGTTTGAATCTACAATTTAAAAATAAGACTTTTTCTTTCTTAACAAGATGATCACTAGAAAGAGGAGTTGATTTACTGAGATGCAGTGTTCTTTCACAGGTTAGTCATGTGCTTTATTTGCTAAGCCCATAACTGATTTTATCCATACCAGCTTCCAGAGGCCCCTTTTGGTTCTGGCAGACCGTAACATGGATATGGCCACGCCCCTTCACCACACCTGGACCTATCAGGCACTGATCCATGATGTCCTGGTGAGAAGTCTCTCATAGTAAAATGTTTCACGTTGCAGTACTCCCGCAATGCCTGAGGTGAAAAATCTAAAGTTTTAAATGAGCAGGAGTGTGAGGTCATACCAAATTAAAAGAAAAGGTTTCCCAATACAAGCAAGGATTGGTTGTCTCCGAGACTGGGATTACACATTTATCCTGTTCTTATTTTTTCATTGATAATGTGTCAAAATTTGGAATTAGGGGTTAAATGATGGGATATCGGCTCACCATATTTGGATTAGCAGTAATACTCTGTTTTGTAAAATCTGTTAGGTAACTCATTCAAAGTATTGAATCCAGGTGCTCCAATCACCTTCATGGTCACAGGTATAAAAAATGCAGCACCTCGGCATGTGGAGTACTTTTATAACTATCTGTGAAAGAAGGGGTCACTCTCAGGAGCTCAGTGAATTCCAGCATGGAACTGTGATAAGATGTCATCAAATACTCCACAGTCAACTCTGGTATTCTAACAAAGTGGAGGTGACGGAAACAATGTCAATTTGGCCATGGGAAATACATCAGAGTGGGTTACAGCACATGCTGAGGTGCACAATATGCTGACGTTACCAACTGTCTTCAGAGGTAAAAGCAACAAACCCCCAAACTACTTATGATCTTCACGTTAGCTCAAGAATGATGCCTAATTGGTTTCCACAGTAAAGCAGCTGCATCAGAACTTTACCTAATCATGAGAAATGCAAAGTGTCAGAGCACTGGTGTTGAGCACGCTGCCACTGGACTCTAGAGCTCCATGTGTTCTCTGGAGTAGTAAATCATTCTTCCCTGTCTGGTAATCCAGTAGACGTGTTTGGGTTTGGTGGTTCCCCACTTGTTTAGTTGCTTTTCAGGGCTTAAACCTGGCCCCTTAGTTCCAGTGAAAGACCTCTAAATGCTGCAGCGTACAGAAACATTTTGGACAATTTTATGATTCTGTGGAGCAGGCCACTTTAGTTCCAACATGACTGTGCACCAGTGCACAAGGCAAGGTCCACAAGGACTTAGATGAGCGAATTTCATGTGGAGGAACTTGACTGGCCTGCACAGAGTCCCGACCACCACCCAATTGAATACCTTTCGGATAATGTAGAGCAGAGACTGCTAGCCAGACCTTTCGTCCAGCATCCCTGTCTGACCTCCCAAAGCTCTTCTGGAAGAATGTTCACAATTTCTCATAAACAGACCCCTAAAGCTTACCAGAAGAGTTGAAGCTGTTATAGCTGCAAAGGGAGGGCCAACATCATATTAAACCGTATTGATTAAGAATCCCGTGTCATTAAAGTTCAAGGCATGAAACTCAATACGTTTTGCATTATATGTTGGGTTATAGTCAGGTCTTATGTTCTACCTGCTTAGGATTTTATAGTCGTGCAGAACCATAAACGGGCATCAGATTGTGACCTTAGTTTTTATTATAATCAGACTTAAAGTTGTTATTCAGAATTTTTGACCTCTTAGCCATTGTTCATAACTGTCATAAAATTTTCATTCCATATAAATCCTTTTAACACAAACTAACCTGACAAATTCTGGAATACTCCCGTAATCTCTTGCCCAATGGATCTCAGTAGATGGCAATAAATGCTGAACTGATTGAAGGATTGAATTCTTTCAGACTTCATTGTGTGCCCTAGAAAAAACCCAAGTCTTTCAGTGTTAATGTCCTTTGCCTTGCAAACTGCAGGACCTTCTCTTATTTTAAAGCTGGACACATCATAGATGTTTATGTCCAGAATTAAGTGCACAGAGATACGGTCCATCATGCAATCCTGAAATGCAAAAGCAAAGCTATGTGGAATCCCAGCTATAGCAAATAATTCCCAGTTATTTTAGAAATGTTGAGGTTTCTTATTCAGCTACAGTGATGTTGGAGAAATAAAGATGGACTAGACCAAAGGTTTGTTAGCATTTTTCAACACTAAACTGAATTAATGCCCAGAATCAACTGCAAATTGAATTGAAACACCACCGGTACTGGTTATAAGTTAGCTAAGGTCCAAATCCTGATACCTGCAGTAGCATTCAATCAACCTTAGATGCTGCACAGCAGCAGACATGTTGGCAGGAGGAGACGGGATGTCCTACAGCGGAACTTAAAGGTACATTCAAAGACAACTTGTACGATAGAATGTCTATGTATCAAACAACTCCAAGTAATGTAAACATCTTTTATTTTAAAAAATCAGAACATTCTTATTCAGAAAGCGCAAGATTCCAATTCGAACAACGTTCTTGCAATAAAGACCTTTAGATAGGTTGATTGAGGGATTTTATTGCAGAAATGTCCCACAACCAAACAACCGGTCAGTCTCAGTCCCTGGTAGACAGACTAAGCTTAGACTAAGCATTACGTCTTTTTATTTCCATTAGGACTTCCACTTGAATAGGGTGTTGATGGAGGAAGGTGGGGGGACAGATCCCTCGCACACTGGTGCCAGACCAAAGAAAAAGACAAAGAAGATGTATGATCTCACTGCTGCTGATAAATTCTGGCAGAAGCACAAGGGCAGGTCAGTTCCTAGGCAACATGTTTCATTACCATCATTAAAAGCCATACTCAGTGGTTAGAATTTGTAAACAAGCCAAATTGCCCACCATTTCCTAAATCAAGTTTCTCATATCTGATAATTTCACAACTTTTATTTCCATTATTTAACATAAACTTTTGCTCAATGGTTAATATGTGTAACTTAGTGCAATATGTCATGTGTTGATGTTCAAATGAGGACCAAATGGTTCTGTACTGTCCTGAAAAACCTTAGAAGTGAATAAATGTTCTTTTCATTCTATCTGTATAATCTGCAGAAAGGTCACTAATTACTGATGTTTATGGCACTTTGGTGGATATCTATACCTTGTTTGAATTAGAAAGTCATTGTCCAGTGAGATGCCAAATGTTTTTCTAACAGTCCATTCCCAGAGGTGGCAGAGTCGGTTCAGGAAGAGCTTGATGCATACAGAGCCCAGGAGGATGAGGTCAAACGTCTGAAAAGCATTATGGTGAGACAAACACACCCACTGAATTTTTTAGTCTGTATAGTCAAACATGCAGACAGTAACACTAGTTACTGATAACATCGGAGATTTTGTAAAATGCACAAAGTTAGAATTGGTGTGTGTTAGAATTATTTGTAAACTGGAAGATGGTATGATGTCTCCGCTCCATGTCTACTCACAGACTGTGAAGCTGGATGAATGTGAAGAAAAGACCCGCTGTTTGTTCCACAGTCTTATATTACTCCTTACAGTTCATGGTGGTAATGGGTTCTTTACTCCTCCTGAGGTGGAATAGTACCATAATATTGGTGGATCAACATCTACATCCCATTCTGTGCTGGGGCCCATCAGTTGATCGTGAGGCTTAATAATCATGCGTAGATCACTGAACTGGAAAAGGGACTACAGGCAAAGCCAAAATGAAAGGCCGATGTGATTTAAAGCTTGAAGAGCAACTTTAGGCAGATATACATATCAGTAGTTGTTCATCAGTCTCAGATTGTTTTGCAAACTATTTATTTAAGCTTTGTTCAGTTTGCATACATTTCAGCACAGCTTTCTTAAGTTACCATGGAAGCCATTGAATCAGGGTGAGTTTTGGACTTTAACTGGATCATATAAATATGTTGTAGATTTGCTGCTGTGTTTAGACTCATTATCCTGGTTATGACCCAGTTTGGAGGTCATGAAATAGACAAAGTAGACAAAGGCTGCACAACAAGCCCAAAGCATCAACCCTCCTCCACCATGTTTGATAGTTAGAATGAGTTGTTTGTGATGAAGTGCTATGTTTAATTTTTCTCCAGACATGGCATTACGACCAAACATCAGAATCAGCTTTGTTTGTTTGTTTGTTTATTGTTTATTTGATAAGTATGTTTCATGAATCATGTCACACACTATAACATTTTAGCCACTTTGCTCCACTTTGCTCTCAGTGAAGAAATGTAAAATATAAAAGGACATAAAATACAGTATTTTTGTAACTATATGGCTGTTAAGTGTTCCTCAGAAAGACTGCCTGGAGGAAGAAACTGTCTCTGTGGAGTCTTCTTTTTGCTCTGTAGCTCCAACCTGAGCACATTGTTCTAGAAGGATTGTTTTTCCTGATGGCGCTTCCTCCAAACCGTTATTGTCCAGTCATGACATTTAACATGCTAACCGAGGCTGAGATCAAGCATTTGGTTTTTTGCTATTTCTTTGCGCAGTGTACACTTTGACCTCAGGGTTACTTACTGCATCAGCTGCTGTTTTTCTTCTTAAATCCTACAAAAAGTAGGACATTTGTGCTTAGTTTAGCTCACCCACACCATTCTTTTTTTGGCTTCATTTATGTTTAATAAATAACAGCAGTGTGTGTGTTTGCATACTGTGTTCAATAGATTTAAATATTTTCATAATCTGATGAGACTAAACCTTTGTTTTTAGTATGACTAGATATTTAACACCCTAGGAATGAAAGCAGGTGTTTAATACCTTTTTACCTTTTTTAATATTACACCCTATAGACACACATGCAGGTGTGCACACACATAGAACAAGACTACCACCCATCTACACTTTAGGTAGATGGCCGGTAGTAGGTTCTCCTGGACCCCCTTAATGACTTGTGTCCTCTGTGATGTGCATACTGTGGCTCCGATAATGTTTTGTAGACAGGCCTTCATCAACAAGTCAGTTGAATGGCCTTGTCTTACAATTCATACAGAGGAGTGTTCACACAAAACAACACAAACTACTTTTCACTGAAATTTGGCCGTAATCTTCCACTGATTGAGGTTGGATTTAAATATGGAGTCCCACTTTACTCATGATGGATATGTTGTTTCTCCAGGGTTTAGACGGAGAGGATGAAGGAGCCATCAGTATGCTGTCAGACAACACAGCCAAGCTTACCTCTGCTGTCAGGTAATATATAAACACAGTGAATATTACATCAGTACATTAAACAGTACAATCTACCTAGATTATGATCCCACTTCATTTTATTTTCTGATTTTCAGTGCAGCTTAGAGGCCCTTACCTCAATGAAAACGTCATAGAATGAGTAAAAACTGGGAATGTTAAATTTAGCACATCTGTAACTCTTCACCCGAAGAAATACTCAGAGAAAAAACGTTTTGTTGTTGTCTTAGCTTAATCCTATGATTGTGTCCCTGAAAGGTTCTGTGCAAGTCTCTCAAATCTGTAACTTCTTTAAAAAAAGTTGCACTTGTGAAAAATGCTAAAATACCTGTTTAGCATAAATATTTAGTTCCATGTTCTGCTGTCTTCAGCTCTCTTCCTGAGCTATTGGAGAAGAAAAGACTGATTGATCTACACACAAATGTTGCCACTGCAGTCCTGGACCACATTAAGGTACAAGCTGTTCCAGACCTTTCTCCAGGAGCCCTGCAGATGCCTTAACATCAGCTGAACTAATAAGCTCTGGTTGATGTTAACACTGAGTTGCTTCTTGTGTCTTTATTTCCATAAAGTCCATTGTGTCTTGAACAGAATATCTAATTTCCCTTTTTTTGTAGAGAAAATCTGCCACTGGCACTTTGAGGAAACCAGACACGCAATGTTTGAGTAATGCCTGGTTCACACTGCATTATTTTCAAATTGTCCATAGATTTTCAAAACCTGAGAGACCTCATGTTTGGCGATAAAAAATCGAAGGGAATAACAGGTTTGGTGTGTGTTGTCCAGCCACATGGCAAGCACAACACACCACACACTAACAGGCTTCACTCACAAACATTCAGATTTCAGATGGGAAATCTCACAAACCCTCTCGAGATCAAACATGAGTTCAGAGTAATTCGCCTTCCAAGCAGACTAGATCACACTTAACACACCACACATGGCTGGATTATTTTGTAAGATTATTTTAAGAGCCATCATGATGATCAGGGAATGTCGGAAGGGGATGATTGGGTCAAAAATCTGCTGTGTGAACCCGGCATAAGCTCCCAGGAGAGAACACACATAACAATACAAAAACGAATCAAAACGATGAGCGTTTTCTTATTAAAGCAAAATGCTTTGAAAAGAGCAATGATTCTGTGTTAACCATATCAGAAAATATGCTATGGTCATTGCTCTAAACCAAGGCAAAGTCTCATCTCCTAATTGTAACCCAGCTTATTTCATGTAACTCAGATAATGACAGAACTGTAGTAGAACATTATTAATGAGTTGCTATTATTTCAGTGTGTAGGATGTATGATACTAACTAGATGCTGTTTTTATCTTCAGAGTCGCAAATTGGATGTTTACTTTGAGTACGAAGAGAAACTGATGAGCAAATCAAACACAGACAAATCATTGCTGGATATCATCAGTGACCCAGATGGTACACACACACCCACACACACACACACACACACACACACACATATCCATGTTTTACTATCTTTATGATGACTTCCTTACTTCCACTGACTTCCATTCATTTTCCTTGATTTTTAGTCCCTAACCCTGACCCTAAAACTCACCCTAACCATAACTCAATTCATACCCTAGTCCTAAACCTAACCCCTGTCCCAAGAATGGAATTTGGAAAAGCGAGGACCAGGAAAATGTCCTCACTTTGTCAAAATGTTCTCACTTTGCGATAAAAATAAAAAAAATGGTTCTCACTCAGCAACAAGTACACACACACACTTGCCTTACTATATGTTGTGAGGACCTTGCATTGACTCATTAACTTCCATTGATTTCCATTAATTTTCAACCCTTTCTATGGCCTAACCCTGACCCTACCACTAAACCTAACCATTACCATTACATACCTAACCCTAAGCCTAACCTTAACTCAATTCACACCTTTGTCCTAAACTTAACCCCCTGCAAAATAGCAAGTGAGAACCATGAAAATGTCCTTACTTTACAACAAACGGTCCTCACTTTGCTGGTGAAATACAAAAAATGGTCCTCACTCAGCAGCAAAAAAACAGGAGCACACACACATATGAGCTTTTTATTTTCGAAAATGTATTGTATGTTGTATGTTACTGATGTGCTGAAACAGTCACTGATTTAAATATGTCAATACTGAACAATGACTAGATTTTATGTGCTTGTGCATTTAGACTTCATTCTGAATAAAATGTGTGTGAATGTTTCTGTTGGACAGCTGGGACTCCAGAAGATAAAATGAGACTCTTCCTCATCTACTACATCACTGCACAGCAGGTTACTTCAGAGGTAACACGCTCGGCTACTGTACACACTCCAACCAACAGCAGTGTCACAGAGTGGCCTTTGGTGACACGCATGGCATTTACACTGTAGAATAAAAGTGTACAGGAAGTAAACTGTATAAACACTAAAAAGACATGGCTAGGGAAACGGGTCAGAATCTGAGGTAAACAAAGAAACTGACATCATCGTTGTTATCAGATGTATGTGTTTGTACACACATTGTCAATTTCAAGGTTCTTAAAATATAAAACAGGTTCTAAAATGAATGAAATCTAGTCTCACGAATTGAAGTTTGAAAACCACACCACGGATTCCACACCGTCATGTTTCCTGCCCATGTCTATGACCAGGACACTTTACTGTCCAATAAAAGGCTGATGGTGGATTATTGTGGTAGCTGGAACAGCCTCATTGGCAGCATTTTTTGCTGTTCACCTGAGTGCTTACCATTTGTGCGCTGATCTGTAAAATCACCAGCACTAGAAAGAAAAGAGAGGATCCAGAGCTGGCATCCGGGTGCAGCTAAGAAGGTATTGTAGGTATTGTAATGCATGACTCCATTCAATGCGTCCTCTATCAGTAACGCGTCATTTGCCTTAAATGAACATTTTACAAGAGGGTCTCTTGACTTTATGTTTTTGACTGAAACTTTGCAACAGAGGATGGACTGTGTACTTCTGATGGAAATATGTCCAGGTAACTGCTCTGTGCTTGGGAAGCCATGTGGGTCACGTAGGGCTGGACTGTCCGTTGTTTTTAAGAACAGCTTTTTTGCAGGCTTGTTAATGCAAACTCTTCTTTTTAGATCCAAATGATAAAAGTTGGTTCTCTGTTTTATTGTATTTTAACTTACTGTCCTCCAGGTGCAGCCAACTCATTTTTCTATAAATGTATTGACTTGAACATCCATCATCAAGCTGCAAAATGTTTTTATACTTGGAGATTTTAATCTTTACATTGCTGATGCAATAAATAACTTGGCCAACACCTTTATCTTCTTGACTGAATCCTCTTGCTTCACACAACGTGTGTGTACTTACTCATAACAAAAGCCATATTCTGGACCTATTTTCCTTGGGCCACAATGTCACAAATGTCCGCATGGAGAATTTATTATTACGTGACCATTGTTGTATTTATTTATAAGTATCAATATTGAGGCTGTCGCCCCTGAATTCCCTGTTCAAAGTGGAATTATGAATGATATCACCTCACAAGCTTTCTCCTCTCTATTTGACCCTAGAAGTGGACTTGTTTGTTTCACCTTTTTATACCCATTGTACCCATAGTATGGATCATATGGTACCTATGAAAATGAGCACTGTCCATTGTGCAAATTCTTATCCCTGGGTTAAAGATGAAATCTGCACTTTGAGGAGAAAGTGTCGTGAGGCTGAACATCTCTGGAAGAATTCAACACTTGAGGTGCATAGATTACAACTCAAAGAATCAACTCTCTGAATGATTTGCTAAAAATGCAAGAACCAAATATTGTGCAAACCTCATTGCTGCCAAACAGAAAAATCCTAAAGTCTTGTTTGACACAATTAGGAACATTGTATCACCTGTTTCTCTTGTCACTCTTTCTTTCTCAAAAGAGGATTGCACCGACCTTTTAAGCATCAGATTAATTTTTACTCCCACATCTCCTTTAATCTGGATCCTCCCCCGTCCACAAGTTACTCTTGGTTCTTTTTGTACTCCAGTGTCACTCCATGATATCACTGCACTGCTGCATCACATAAAGCTGACTGCTAGCCCCCTTATGTCATTCCTGCAACCTTAACACTGTGGATCAATATATCTTTATGAACAGACTAAATGACTTCTTTGGTTTTTCTGGTGTTGCCTTAAAGTGGTTTCAATCATATCTTGCTGAGAGATCTTTCACTGTTTTTATGAATAACTTGTTTTCAGACACAGCAACTCTGTCTTGTGGTGTACCACAGGGATCTGTTTTGGGCCCAATTCTCTATTTGATCGTATTTATGACATTCAATTCTATTACTCCTTAAAATGTATGAACTGTACCACCTGCATGAATGTCAGAAATCAGCCAGCATGTGACCATTTTATCTGCTTCTGTGAAAGATGGTGTCCTTGGGTGTTTTCTTTAATGTCACTCTGTCTTTTTAGACTCACTGTTGGAAAATCTTTTTATCACCTAAGAGATATCCCTAAACTAAGATCTTTTGTATCACTGAACTAGAAATGATTATTCATGCTTTTAATTCAGCCCACTTGGACTATTGCAATAGTCCCTTTACTTGTTTAAATAAGGCATGTCTGGAGTGGCTTCAGACTTCAAGGATGAAGCTAAAATGGAAACGGTTGCAGAAATATATGACATTCAGCTCCCTTCAGTTTGTGAAGTATATAAAACAGTCGGATTCTAATTCATATTATTGTCATATCTTTCATTGTGGCAAAGGTCGTGGAGCTTGTTTGTTGACATGCCTGTTCAATATTGCATGGAAATCTTACTCCACTGTGATGGATAGGAGAGTCTGAATCTTGGATTCAGGCATAAATGTGACTTTCATCCTGGTGTGGAATGATTGACCAGACCTTTACCTTACAGAAGTGTTCACACCCCTCTTCCCTGTACCCCACGCTTTTTAAACCTTAGTTAAAAAAAAAAACCTACACTGCTTTTTGTTGGTTTATTACATAAAATACCATAAGGCTTATGGCTGTAATGTGAAAAGGTTTGATGGGGTGTGAATACTTTTTTTAAGGCACTGAAGCTATGAAAAATTGTAGATTATTTTCATGTATGTTAGTAACTTTGCTTTGTGTGTGTGTGTGTGTGTGTGTGTGTGCATGTGTGTGTGTGTGCATGTTGTCAGTCTGATTTAGAGCAGTATAGGAAGGCTTTGTTGGACACAGGCTGTGACCTTTCACCTCTAAACTACATCAAACAGTGGAAGTAAGTCTTTTATTTTTACTCTGTCACTGATGGGAGTCAAAATGTAACTCAAGTGTAGCTTTAGTATTTTTATTCAACCACGTGACGGTAAAATAAATGAGTTTCTCTCCATCCCTAACAGAGAACATGAAACTGTTAAATACTGATTTAGTTGTTGAAACAAAATCATAATACAAATTGAAAAGGTCTATTAGACTGTACGTAGGTGCAATCAAGATCATGTCTCCTTGAATGGTATAAAGACTTCATACAAACAGCTAGTTTCATTACTGCTTGGCTATCTGTTTGTAGCCATTAGGGTTTAAATACCAGTTTATACATTAAAGATGGTTTCTAGTAGAGGCCAGTAGATACTTCGCAAGAACAGGAAATCTTATTATTATTATTAAGCTCTTTTTGGCCAGGACATTTCACACTGCACAAGAAGTCAAGTTCAGAACTCCTAGAAAGTCTTCATAGGTCAAGGTAGCACATCACCTTTAGGTTTCTCTAAAACCACACAGAAAAAAGTTCTGAATAAAGCAGAATGTGCTACAAGAACTTCAAAACCCAGGATGATAATGTTTGTTCTCGCATCTCTCTGTTCTTGTGGAGGATGCAGAAGTCTCCAGTCAGCATCTATGAAAATGTCTAAATAGAAATTAGTGGCTAACATTTAAATCACAGTAAAAATCTCTTTGCTGATATTTTCTTCCACTGTCAGTAAATTAAAACTGAGATCATAAGTAACGCAGGTTGCTTTGGGTCATTCACCTTGTTTTTGTGTTTTGTTTCTCCTCAGGGCATTTACCAAAATGGCTTCTACCCCAGCTAACTACAGCAACAGTGGAGTCAAACCACTGGGGTTAGTCAGTCACACCAGGAAATGTTTTCTAGTGTTTTGCTCACGTTTCTAATGTTTTTTTAAGCCAACCTAATATATTCATACTGAAAAGGATTTTAGATAAAAGTCTACACACAAAATTTAAGCCTTTTCCACCTTTAACTCAATAAAAACATAAACTACACTCTCATAAAAAATAAGTTTGAATTACATTCATTTAGTTTTTTCACATTTAGGGTGGAAAAACTGATGTTCTCATTTTTGTATCCCAGCATATATTCTTTCATCACAAACATATTTCCTTGAAGCTCACAATTAACCCCACTGTCATTTCAACAGGTTAGTGGAGAATTTTAAAACTGCTTTAATTTAAACATTAGATTTATTGAACTTTGACCTTTTAAACCAGAATCCAAATAAAAACTAGGTTTTACTACCTGTGCCACTACTTGCCTCATTTTCAAACAGGACAAGTCACAACACAACCTTTCCGCAGTTTATTTTGCCATGTTTAACAAAAATTAGGCTTAAGAATTAAAACCTTACAATAAACATTGTGGCATGCTGTGACTAACACCATGTTAAAAATGTCGCTCACTGGATCAGTGCTTTACTCCTCAGTAATGAGGAAAACCCTTTCTCTTTATTGCCCCTTTTCCACTGGCTCGTTTTAGCCGGTGTGCCTCCGTTCTGCTCGGTTTCGCTCTGCTCGGTTTCGCTCTACTCGGTACGGTATCAGTTGTGTTTCCACTGACCCGCCGACGGCCGAAGCTCCGCCTCCAGCCATGAATGTAGAGGCTGTGCTGCTATTAACGTTACTGTGTTACATTGTCAAATTAAAGTAATCTTCATGAAATGATAAAAAATAACTAAAAAACAAAAACCTACGTAAACTAATGTTTGTATTAACATATATGCAAGAATGTCTTATTTATGTTTTTTAATGTCTAAAATGATCCACTAGGATAATTATCTGAACCATAGCCCAGCCAGAACTTATAAAATAAGGTTCAGGGGTTCTGAGTGAGGGTGGGGGGGGGGGGGGGGGGGGGGGTGGTAGGAGGAGGAGAGACGCTGCTGTCTGGATGGTGAAGCTCCAAAGTTTGCCTGAAGAAGTTACAATGTTGGGCTTTAATGAGGAAGTTTTTGTCTTATCCATGGCAATAATGAGGACAATGACTTAAAAGACTAAAACCGCAGACTTTTGACCTTTGAACTTAGTTTTAGGTTGGATATGGCATATTCCTGCTCCACAGATTTAGGGGCTCGTCCTCCTGGTGGGTCCGATGAAGGCAGTCTGATTACGGTCAGCTGTTCTCTGCCTGCTCCCTCCTCCTGCAGACGCTGCTTCGCTAAAGGACCGTCAATAAATGTCTGAACCAAACACGTTGTTTCATGGTGGTTTTGTTTGGTGTGTTTTGGGGAAGTATTTGTGCCTCTGAACAGCTGATTTTATGTGTGATCAGCTGGTTTAGGATGTTATTACATACAGCGCTCTGCCTGCATGTAATTCAGAAAGGTGATTTGTCCTTTTTCTTTTCTGTCAGCCTTCAGGCTGGTTTATGACCCGTAAATGGTAAAATGACTTGTATGACCTGCTCCGGCCACTGTGGTCCTTAATATTATTGTAGTTGCTCCTGTGTTTTTTTAACAGAAAGGGGCATATGATGTCACTGTGCAAACTGCTATTCATCTTCTTTTCTTTAGGACAACTTAACTAGTCCTGATGTATTTCATTTTTTAAGTACCTTGTACCATAACCCTGCCCTCCTCCCTCATAATCTCATCTTCTGTTACTCTGCAGGCTGTTCTCCAGAGTCATGAATACTGGCTCTCAGTTTGTGATGGAGGGTGTGAAGAATTTAGTGCTCAAACAGCATGTGAGTAGTGTTTTCTGGTGCCTTTAAAGTACATACCAACTGGCCAAAAATCAATATCTCCCTACTAATATTAACTTCCTGCAAATATTCAGAGTTGTTTCAGATCAGTCTTCAGTTCTTTTCTTCAAGACTTTAAATAAAAGTGACTGAGCCTACACACACATTCTGAGTTTATCATAAACAGCCACAATATTCAAGCCTGAACGTAATATTAGCAACAAAAAATTACTTTGTTGTAGGAGTTGGGTATCTGTATATTATAGCTATGCGAATTCTAAAACATAATGTTAACTAACTGTCCTGCAAAGAATGCAAATCAAACATTTATATACGTAAAAATAAATTTCAGTAAAATCATTTTCCAATGATTTTACTGAATTAGTTTTGTTTGTTTTGCCGATATTTTACCGATATACAACGTGTCTGATTGTTTCAATTATTTTTTGGTGAAATAAAGTCGCTATATAAATCCTCCCCTGGCATATGTTCACATTTAAACATCATAATCCAATGATCCAGCTCCGATTGCTCTGCAGTAACACAATGTTATTGTCAATAATGCATTTAGTTTTGTTTACTGACAAGGTTAAAGCATGCACTGTCTTTCTCACCACATGGAAAAGCCGCCTTAAAATGGTGATTTTTCACCTGCTAAGAAGTGATTTTATCATCCAGTTTAAAATGATGAATTTATTCTGCCTCATACACAAGAAAAAAGTGTTGCAAGGAGTTTCATCATAGGAGAAATGTCATGGCTTCTGATTGGCTTCAAATCAAACCTTAGATAATCCTTCATAGAGTCCTCTGTTCTCATCTATTTTTATTATTTCTATTTTTGACAACCCAAATATGTTGACAGAAGATTCTCTCTCCCTGTCATCTGTCATTCTATCTATGCCTCCTTCTCGCCACAGTGACGGCAGACATTTTTACGTCCCAGTTATTACCTGCATTTTAAACATGCTAAATCTAGACGCAAAAACAGCAACGCAATCTGTTTCAGGTTTGATAAATCGCGTTGCACTCGGTAAATGATTATATTTGCATATCCTCCTCCCATAATTTTGCATGTTTGGGTTTTTATCATATTTGTTTGCATACTCATGAAGGCAAACACGCTAAAAGGTTTGCGCCCAAAGCTCCGCTGATTTTACACACGCAGTCCCATTAACACCTGGTTTATAGATCAGCTTTGCGGAAGCAAACAGGTTTTTGTGTGGTTTTGTATACGCAAACCTTTTGAAGATCACGCTCCAAGTGGTCCCTGTCTACTGAATCAAGTTTGAACCACAATACAAGAATGTCCAACTCACTTCTACAGTCTATTGATACGTTGCGATTGCCTCGACAAAAATGCAGTGAGACCCATTTCTGTTATGTCATGTAATAAAAAACTTTTCCAAGGGCAGCCTCATTATCTTATGTCCTTGTAAGAATTGGACTGTATGTGATTAAATCTGATTCTAACAATGTGTTTCAAGTGAAATGGATTACTTTGACTTAGATTTGGACTGAACAGGATCCAGTTTACCTGAATATGAATTGGACTTATTTGTCAGGTACAGTCCCTCAGGATGACATTTGTTATAAATTGATAAACTGAATTGCACTGATTGGCAGGAAAACTTTGCCCATCTATTTTTCAAAAGTAGCAGAATAAAGTCAAAGAAATGCTTTTACCTGGAAATTAAATAGAAGGAAGAAATGTACAGCTGCAATTTTGCAGGTTTTTATGATAGGGAACAGAGCCCTGACACTTTGGACAAATAAGAAAAATAAAAACTGTGTTGTTTTTTTTCAGAACCTTCCAGTCACTCGGATTCTGGACAACCTGATGGAAATGAAGTCTCATCCTGTGAGTTTTTTTTTTTTTTCAAATGAACATTGAGAAGAAATATAACCACAGTCCATTGCTTGACATTGTTTTAAAGAATTAGTTAACAGTGACATTAAGGTCTTCCCATTTATCCAAAGTATTTGACTAAGTAATCAACCCAAGTTATCCTAACTACTAATTTAACTTACTTGTTGTTAATATTACATAATAACTATAAAACCTTTTCACACTAGAAGTTAGATCGGCACAAGTGCACTCTGAGTCATACAGCATGCAATGTACTGCAGTGGTTTTACAACCCCATTTCCAAAGCAGTTTGTATGTTGTGTAAAACGTAAATAAAAACTGAATTCAATGATTTGCAAATCCTGTTCAAATTATATTTAATAAAATTTACTAAAAAGACAAGATATTTAATGTTTAAACTGATAAACTTTATTGTTTTTTTGCAAATATCAACTCATTTTGAATTTAATGCTTGCCACACGTTCCAACAAAGCCGGGACCAAATACTGGGAATGTTGAGGAATGCTGAAAAAGAGGTTAATAGGTTAATGTGAAACAGGTGAGTGTCATGATTGGCTCAGATTTTCACAATTAGGGACGGGACGAGGTTCATCACTTTGTGAACAACTCCATGAGCAAATAGTCCAACAGTTTAAGAACAATGTTTCTCAACATATATTTGTAAGGAATTTAGGAATTTCATCATCTACAGTCCATGATCTGAAAAGTGTGCTGTGGTCAGATGAGTCCACATTTCAAATTGTTTCTGGAATGATGGACATCATGTCCTCCAGGCCAAAGAGGAAAAGGACTATCTGGATTGTTATCAGCGCAAAGTTCAAAAGCCAGCATCTGTTAGTGCCAGGGCATGGGTCACTTGGACATCTGTGAAGGCACCATTAATGCTGAAAGGAACATGCAGGTCTTAGAGCAACATCTGCTGCCATCCAAGCATCATCTTCTTAAAGGATGTCGCGGTTTATTTCAAAAAGACAATGCCAAGCTACATTCTGCACGTTCCAACAGCATGGCTTCGTAGTAAAAGAGTTCTGGTCCTAGACTGGCCAGTCTGCAGTCCAGACCTGTCTCCCATTGAAAATGTGTGGAGACCCCAGACTGTTGAGCAACTGAGGTTGTTCAACCAGCAAGAATGGGAAAGAATTACTCCTACAAAGCCTCAACAATTAGTCCTCAGTTCCCAAACACTTAGTGAGTGTTGTTAAAAGGTAAGGTGATATAACACAGTAATAAACATGGTCCTGTCCCAGCTTTGTTGGAACGTGTTGCAAGCATCACATTCAAAATGAGTGAATAGTTGCAAAAAATAGTTTATCACTTTGAACATTAAATATCTGTCAGTTGCATATATGTTGAACAGGATTAGCAAATTATTGTTTTCTGTTTTTATTTACACAACGTCACAACTTTGTTGGAAATGGGTTTATATGTTCTCATGCTCTGCTTCTGATAATAAATAATCTTATAAATGAATGCCTCAGTGATCAGCTCAGGCTCATCTGCATAGTTCCTCTCATTAAAAGCTTTTCACATGGAAAAGTTGTTTCCAAGAGAAGACACTACTGTGTTGTGTGTCTAAGTTTGGCCTTCCTGGTTGCTGTGATCTTCATCCCAACAGTTCCCATTTAAGCCCAACAATGTGGAACTGTAAAGTTGAATAGATTTTATATTTTTAGCATTTGTGATATTTAACTCGTGATGCTTCAGAAAGCAGGCAGAACCTGGTGATCAGAGGCTGATTTTTCATTGGAGACATGGTTGATTTGAGCCAAACATCAGTCAGGTTTGAAACTGTTACAGCTGTGAAAGAGTTCTGAACAATCCTACAGACTCCAGAACACATACAGTCGGATTACTATGTAAAAAAAAAACACTACTGAATGATCTCTATAGGTACCTTTACAAGTTGGGTTGAAATGTAAGTTTTGTGGATTCACGGCTTTTTCAAGATGCTATCTCTCTGTTTTTGACCTTTTTTCAGGAAACTGATGATTATCGCTACTTTGACCCAAAGATGCTGCGAGGTAGTGAGAGGTATGACAAGCAGCAATGGCAGCCTTAACTAATAATCACATAAACAGACTGGTATAAGGGTTGTCTTATCACCTCTTTCACATCTTTTTCAGCTCCATTCCCAGGAACAAAAATCCATTTCAGGAGGTATGTTTTGTTTCTGGCTTGATTAACCAGATCCAGTTCAAGACAAACACAATAACAAAGGACAATACAAGATGGATTTAAAGGATGTTTACAGTCAGAAAGTTAGAGCTTTACTGTAATTTAGGGTGTCACAGTTACAAGGCAAGCAAATTATAAACGTGGTCCTAATCAGTGACCAATCTCCATCAAGAAAATGGAGAGCTAGAAATTGACCAAAGTTTGTAGTTTATTAAAGAAAACACATAAAGATGTAATTTCATGAGAGACATATCATGGGCTTGTTTTTATACTGTCTTGTCTGCCGATATTTAGGTGCTCATCTCCTATGATCAATGGGCTCTGGGTTAACCAGTCAGCAAGCACCATCTGCTGGAATGCTGATTTGTCAGCCTGTTAATGCACAAATGTATGATTAGTTAATTTGGTTTTTTTGGAATGACCCAGATGAAGGCCACAAACATGATGGTCTGCTGATAAAGTTTTTTCCTAGTACTGTAAGTGTTGCTGGAGTCTTCATTCCAGTGTGCTGATTTCTTATGAAATCATTAGAATGGCACCCTGTTCTTATCCTTTTAAACTCAACCACCTTATATGTCTGGACAGGTTTAGATGGTAGATGTGTGTGTTGCTTTTCTCTGTCCCTACTGAGGTCTTCTGTGTTACAGGCCATCGTGTTTGTGGTTGGAGGAGGAAACTACATCGAGTACCAAAACCTAGTGGACTATGCCAAGGTACTGCAATGCTGTCACTCTGTTTTCTGTTGGAGAAGCCCTACTTGTACATCTTCTACTTGTAGCACTTTCATGATTTTACTCTTGCTGTACAGCAAGTTTTAGTTAATTCCAGGAAATACACAGAAGATGCAGAATTGGTTGTGAGGAACAGAGATGTCTTGGTGAGTCTAAGATGAGTTGGACTTCTGCAGATGTTTAGAAGAGGGGAGGAGTTCCTTTTATCTTCAATTCAAGTCAGTTTTATTTATAGAGCACCAAAACACTAGTCGTCTCAAGGGACTTCACAACGTCAATTCAATTGAGCCATATAGTTTTCAAGTCATATATACCGGGGTTGGACAATGAAACTGAAACACATTTTAGTGTGGGAGGTTTCATAGCTAAATTGAACCAGCCTGGTAGCCAGTCTTCATTGATTGCACATTGCACCAGTAAGAGCAGAGTGTGAAGGTTCAATTAGCAGGGTAAGAGCACAGTTTTGCTCAAAATATTGAAATGCACACAACATCATGGGTGACATACCAGAGTTCAAAAGAGGAAAAATTGTTGGTGCACGTCTTGCTGGCGCATCTGTGACCAAGACAGCAAGTCTTTGTGATGTATCAAGAGCCACGGTATCCATGGTAATGTCAGCATACCACCAAGAAGGACAAACCACATCCAACAGGATTAACTGTGGACGCAAGAGGAAGCTGTCTGAAAGGGATGTTCGGGTGCTAACCCGGATTGTATCCAAAAAACATAAAACCACGGCTGCCTAAATCACGGCAGAATTAAATGTGCACCTCAACTCTCCTGTTTCCACCAGAACTGTCCGTCGGGAGCTCCACAGGGTCAATATACACGGCCGGGCTGCTATAGCCACACCTTTGGTCACTCATGCCAATGCCAAACGTCGGTTTCAATGGTGCAAGGAGCGCAAATCATGGGCTATGGACCATGTGAAACATGTATTGTTCTCTGATGAGTCCACCTTTACTGTTTTCCCCACATCTGGGAGAGTTACGGTGTGGAGAAGCCCCAAAGAAGCGTGCCACCCAGACTGTTGCATGCCCAGAGTGAAGCATGGGGGTGGATCAGTGATGGTTTGGGCTGCCATATCATGGCATTCCCTTGGCCCAATACTTGTGCTAGATGGGCACGTCACTGCCAAGGACTACCGAACCATTCTTGAGGACCATGTGCATCCAATGGTTTAAACATTGTATCCTGAAGGCGGTGCCGTGTATCAGGATGACAATGCACCAATACACACAGCAAGACTGGTGAAAGATTGATTTGATGAACATGAAAGTGAAGTTGAACATCTCCCATGGCCTGCACAGTCACCAGATCTAAATATTATTGAGCCACTTTGGGGTGTTTTGGAGGAGCGAGTCAGGAAACGTTTTTCTCCACCAGTATCACGTAGTGAACTGGCCACTATCCTGCAAGAAGAATGGCTTAAAATCCCTCTGACCACTGTGCAGGACTTGTATATGTCATTCCCAAGACGAATTGATGCTGTATTGGCCACAAAAGGAGGCCCTACACCATACTAATAAATTATTGTGGTCTAAAACCAGCTGTTTCAGTTTCATTGTCCAACCCCTGAACATTCCAATTAATCCTAACCATCGAACAGTCCAGTCAGACTCAGTTTATAGTTTATTGGTTAAAAGTTTTTTTATCTAAGGAAACCCAGCAGATTGCATCCAGTCAGTGACTTGCAGCATTCACGCCTCCTGGATGAGCATGTAGAGACAGTGGACAGTTGCTTGCACTGAGTTTGCAGGAATCCCTCATACTGAGCATGCATGTAGCGAAAGTGGAGAGGAAAATCTTCCTTTTAACAGGAAGAAACTTCCAGCAGAACCAGAACCAGGCTCAGTGTGAGCGGCCATCTGCCACGACCGACTGGGGGTTTGAGAGAACAGAGCAGAGACACAAAAAGAGCACAGAAAGGAAAGAAAAGTGAAACATTAATGTTAGTAGCTCCTTTAGTTTCTTCATCTAGGAGAGAAAGAACGCTGAGCAGATGAACTCTGAACCAGTTTTCAAGTCTAGAGTCTGAAAGAGAGCACATACAGTTAGTCACAGTAGAAGCTCAGTCAGTAGCTATGTCTAGGAGAGACAGGCTTAAACACTGACAGACGGGGCCAAGTGGATCATCTGTAGAAGGTGAGCATTAAGTTGTTGGCAGCAGCAGCTCAGCCGATGTCCCCCTCCAGGAAGGGGCCACAGATAAACACAGAGGCAGGTAAGATGTAGCTTCTAGAACAATAAAAAAACAGAGAGAACATAGAGTTAAAAACTAAAATAACAGCAAATAATCTTAATGACTGATTATGATCTACTTCCTTTTTATTCACAACTTGATAATTATATTTGTGCCGCTCAGTGTTCGTCATAAAGGATTTGCCCTGTTTTGATTCAGCCACATTGGAGGGCTCTGTCACATCAGCAGCCTGTTTAAGGTCATGCCATAGTATCTCAATCAGATGTAAGTCAGGACATTGACTAGGCCACTCCAAAACCACATTCAAAATACACAATTGCTGGTGTGTTTTGGTTCTTTGCCCTGCTGGGTTTGAGGTCTCAAACTGATGACTTAACATTTTCTGCCAGAGAGCAGAGTTCTTGCTATCAATTACAGCAAGTCATTCAGGTGCTGAAGAAGCAAGGCAGCCCAGATCATCACACTACAATTACCATGTTTGATTGTCAGTATGATAATCATTTTCCTAAATGCTATCTTAGTTTTGCAGCTTATATAACGGGACCCACACCTGTTGGTCCAAAAAGTTACACTTTTGTCTCATCATTCCACAGAAGATTTTTCCTAAAACCTTGAAAATCATAAAGATGTATTCATGGCAAATGTGAAGACTGGCCTTTGTGTTCTTTTCACTCAGCAATAGTTTTGGCCTTGGAACTCTACCAGTAATGAAATGTTCGCCCAATCATTTGTCATTGTTAAATCATGAGCCAAGACCTCAGCTGTTGTTGAATATCTTTAGATCAGGGAATGATGTGTTGCCTACTTCATATTATCAGAATGGTTCTGTTTAAGTGAACTGATTCTACAGTTCTAGCTGTAATCGGGACCAGGTGTTTGTTGTCATACTGAATCCTGATTTCACTAAGGGGATCATTTCTTTTTCACATGAATCCAGGTTGGTTTGGCTTGCCTGAATAAATGAAATTTAATTCATTTAAAATCAGCTTCTTGTATTTACTCAGATCATCTATGTCTGACAATAACATTAGTTTGATCTAAAACATATAGAGTAAGTATGACAATAAGCAAAATGCACTAAATCTTTGAGGGAGTAAATCCTTTAAGTTAATAAGAAAATAGTCGTTTAAATAAAACAATGACAAAAAAGGTTGGGCCACAATTCCCGGAGAACCTGGAACCATGGTCCAAAACAGGAAACTAAAGATGACAAAGGGTTCTGTTGCTGACCAGGCTGGTTCCCCTTCTGCCACCACATTTTACCAGCTGAGCTAAAATGTTCGGCTGTGTGAGGTTTGAGAGCTGCTGTAATTGGATTAAAACAGGAAGCTCTGTAGATTAGTTTCCTGCCTCAGTGTGTTTTGGCTCCTAACTGTAAAAATCATTTTGGTATGTTTTTTTTTCGTTTTTCTTTTTAGTCGAAACCAGGGAGAAAGGTGGTTTACGGCTGCAGTGAGCTTTTCAACGCAGCTCAGTTCATGAAACAGGTCAGAACACACACCTCTCCTGTTCTATACAGGTCCTTCTCAAAATATTAGCATATTGTGATAAAGTTCATTATTTTCCATAATGTCATGATGAAAATTTAACATTCATATATTTTAGATTCATTGCACACTAACTGAAATATTTCAGGTCTTTTATTGTCTTAATACGGATGATTTTGGCATACAGCTCATGAAAACCCAAAATTCCTATCTCACAAAATTAGCATATCATTAAAAGGGTCTCTAAACGAGCTATGAACCTAATCATCTGAATCAACGAGTTAACTCTAAACACCTGCAAAAGATTCCTGAAGCCTTTAAAACTCCCAGCCTGGTTCATCACTCAAAACCCCAATCATGGGTAAGACTGCCGACCTGACTGCTGTCCAGAAGGCCACTATTGACACCCTCAAGCAAGAGGGTAATACACAGAAAGAAATTTCTGAACGAATAAGCTGTTCCCAGAGTGCTGTATCAAGGCACCTCAGTGGGAAGTCTGTGGGAAAGAAAAAGTGTGGCAGAAAACGCTGCACAACAAGAAGAGGTGACCGGACCCTGAGGAAGATTGTGGAGAAGGGCCGATTCCAGACCTTGGGGGACCTGCGGAAGCAGTGGACTGAGTCTGGAGTAGAAACATCCAGAGCCACCGTGTACAGGCGTGTGCAGGAAATGGGCCACAGGTGCTGCATTCCCCAGGTCAAGCCACTTTTGAACCAGAAACAGCGGCAGAAGCGCCTGACTTGGGCTACAGAGAAGCAGCACTGGACTGTTGCTCAGTGGTCCAAAGTACTTTTTTCGGATGAAAGCAAATTCTGCATGTCATTTGGAAATCAATGTGCCAGAGTCTGGAGGAAGACTGGGGAGAAGGAAATGCCAAAATGCCAGAAGTCCAGTGTCAAGTACCCACAGTCAGTGATGGTCTGGGTGCTGTGTCAGCTGCTGGTGTTGGTCCACTGTGTTTTATCAAGGGCAGGGTCAATGCAGCTAGCTATCAGGAGATTTTGGAGCACTTCATGCTTCCATCTGCTGAAAAGCTTTATGGAGATGAAGATTTCATTTTTCAGCACGACCTGGCACCTGCTCACAGTGCCAAAGCCACTGGTAAATGGTTTACTGACCATGGTATCTCTGTGCTCAATTGGCCTGCCAACTCTCCTGACCTGAACCCCATAGAGAATCTGTGGGATATTGTGAAGAGAACGTTGAGAGACTCAAGACCCAACACTCTGGATGAGCTAAAGGCCGCTATCGAAACATCCTGGGCCTCCATAAGACCTCAGCAGTGCCACAGACTGATTGCCTCCATGCCACGCAGCATTAAAGCAGTCATTTCTGCAAAAGGATTCCCGACCAAGTATTGAGTGCATAACTGTACATGATTATTTGAAGGTTGACGCTTTTTGTATTAAAAACACTTTTCTTTTATTGGTCGGATGAAATATGCTAATTTTGTGAGATAGGAATTTTGGGTTTTCATGAGCT
This sequence comes from Girardinichthys multiradiatus, assembly GCF_021462225.1. Lineage (NCBI taxonomy): Eukaryota > Metazoa > Chordata > Actinopteri > Cyprinodontiformes > Goodeidae > Girardinichthys > Girardinichthys multiradiatus. Next base: position 39,024,448 of record NC_061811.1, read on the forward strand.
GTATGCCAAAAGCATCCGTATTAAGATAATAAAAGACCTGAAATATTTCAGTTAGTGTGCAATGAATCTAAAATATATGAATGTTAAATTTTCATCATGACATTATGGAAAATAATGAACTTTATCACAATATGCTAATATTTTGAGAAGGACCTGTACATGCTGTCAAAAGCATTAAAGATGTGTGTTGTTGCCACCTGCTGACCGCCTCTCTCTTCTTTTCCTCAGCTCTCTCAGCTTGGACAAAAGTGACCTGTACACCAATAAAATCCAAATCCCTCTGTTTCTTGCTAACCTCTGTTTTATATCAACTCTCTTATGTAAATGGACTCAACATTTCTGTCTTTGTAAATTCTGTTCTATCAACTTATGCCTAATAAACCTAAACAGTATGAAGTCGCTGCTGTTTCCAAGTTATTTATTTGTTGTAGCAGCCCTGACTTGAACTCTTTAGTGACCAGATCGTCACCAGTTTGTTGGGCACCAGCAAACAGGGAACAAAGCGCATCAGTGGGAGTTCTTTTGGTGTCTGCTGCTTTATGTTAGCTTTTTATAAATATATTCATGTGGCCAAACTCATGAATATATTTTAAAAGGTAAGAAACAAAGCTTTGCTTAAAGATTTGTCGTCGATATTAACCAGTATGGAAACCTTCTGTTCGGTATAGGGCTGGGGGTGTTGTTCCCGGTTTTCAGGCAGTTCTTGGGGCCTGTCCTTAGCTTTTGGCCCACTGGATGTGCCGATGCCTCCCTCCTTTGTTGGAACTCGGCGAACGGGGGTACCTATTGGGGTCAGCCAGGGAGCTGGCTCACTGGGAGAGCATTTTGCCCCCCCTGTCCTTCCCTCCCCATCCCTGGACACCTTCCTCTGCCAAATCCATCACACTACCACTCATGTAGGGTGGGTTGCGCCTGCGTCATTGGAGTGCCGCAAGGATTTGATTGGGATGTGGCTTTGCTTTGGTGGAAGGGCTGGCCAGCTGGCCTGTTTGGTGTGGTGGGGTGTACAGTGCAGGAGTGTGGGTGGCTGGCATGCTGGGGCACTTCCGGGGTTTGGGTGTGGGGTCGGCAGGGTGCCCAGTCCTTGGCGTGCTGTGGTGGCCTTCCTCCAATGCCTTCTTCTGTGGCTTTGGCCCCTGGCTGGGCGCCAGGATGCGGTTGGCGGTCAGGTGGGTGGAGCGGTGTAGCATGTCTTGTGCCTGCACTGGGGCGGCTGGCGGGTTGTATTTGGCCTGGAGCGGTTGGCCTGCTCGGCCCGGTTACCTGGCTGGTGCATGTTTACCTCTCATGAACTGGTGGGCTGGGGCTGCTGGCACTGGCTAGATGTTTGGCAAGCTTGGCAGTGTGGGGTGAGGGGGGGGTTGTGTCTTCTTCTTGGTTGTAGGGTCACCGGCATTTGGATCAACTGAGAGGCGATGGTAGAGCTGAGCTGGATAATGTTTCTCCCTGGGCTATTGTTGCAGCGGTCTGTTTGTGGTTGCGGAGGGTGTGGTGGGGGACGCCGGTCCCGGGTGCTTGCCGCTGGCCAGGGACCTCTTGCCGGGTGAGTTTGTCCAATCTTGGTGTGGGGTCGGGGGTTCCGTTGTGGGCACTTTGTTCTGTGGTGTCTACCCTGTTGTGCCTGTGGGCGGAGGCTGGGTTGGCTTTGCGTGGGGGTGCTTGGAGCTGGGCTGTATGTGGAGCTAGCGCTGTGTGGGTGTGGCTTGTGGGGGTGTGCCCCTGTGGGGAGGGGAATCATGGCTTTTGGGTTCGGTGGCATGTGTTCGATATCTGTGTCCTGGTTGGGGGTGGTCCTGTGGGGAAATTCATGTTGGGGTTCATTGGGGGTGGGGGGCTCATTGGGTTAGGATCAGAATTTATTGGGGGGTTGGGACTGTTTCATCCTCTGGTTGGCGGATTAGTTTCGACCATGTATACCCCTCTTTTGTACATGGCCCCCCCTCCAGATGAGGATGGAGGTAGTTGGGGACTGGGGTTGGGGCGGGGGGTCGGGTTCTGGGCCGGGGTCGCTCAGGTCCAGGCACCAGCCCAGGCTACCCCAGCCAAGGCTCATGTGCTGGGGGAGGTCTGCCTGTCTCCACCCCCATAGGGAAAGGGACCACCTCCTGGGTCCGAGGGCTGGTTGTGCTTATGGGGTATCAGCACCCGGACCTTGGAGTATAGAGTATATATGGGGAGTGTGAGTGAGTGTACAACGTCCATTGTTGTTTGTCTTTACGTTGGGTGCGTGGCTGTGAGTGTTTTTATGTACATGCATGAGGGTGGGAATGTGTGATTGTGGCTGTGTGCCTGTTTTTTGTGTCGGGTTGGGTCTTGGACTGCTCCCTCTCCTGGATCGGTTTAGGCCCCCCATCAAATGTGGGGCCAATTTCTTCCCCGCCACACTACCTGCCAGTGGTTGGTGTCTCTTTTATGGAGAAACCTTGTATACACAAGTGCGTTCAGACCAACAGGTGTTTAGATTCAAGTGTTAACAGATGTTGATTCATCTAAACAGTTGGATGGATCTAATGTTCTTTATTGAGCTGCATTTACCACTAAATACATCTTGCATTCATAAGTACTGTGCACCTTCGGTAAAAAAAAGCTGTCAATATGAATATTTCTGCAGGAGTAGAAGCAAGCAGGGTGTTATCTTGTATTCTCTTCATCCTTTCTCTCCTCCATTCTTTTCTCCTTTTCCTTTTTACTTTTTGCCCCACATCTCTATTTCGTGCTAATTATTTTTTTCCTTTTCATTTCTGGCTCTGTATCCCCAACAATTGAAATAATCCCAAAGCAGTTTCTAAAAATGTTTCTTTTATGAATATGAAGAAGGCTTTAACGCGTTAGCTGCAATGCTCCACTTGTGAAAGTAAATCTGTTGGGCTTCTTCTTGGCACTCAGACAAAAATTCTGAGCGCTACTCTGCTGGACAGGACACGGTTAATGGGAAACAAAAAAAGATTTGTCGTCTAATTCGTTCATTCATCCAATGGATTCATTGGTATTCCAGCTTCTTTTAGGGAGTTGCTGATTTTTTTTCTTTAAATCTCAGGTTGTGTTCAGACTGGCTCCAACATCCTTCATGGGAGATCTGATCAGCTATGGTTGGTGTTCAATGCAGGTGTGGATGCACACTATTTAGGACTGAGGTTAGACTAAAGATGTATATTAGAAGGGATAGAGAGGGCTGTACTTCAGTGGTCCTTCACTGTTTGCAGCAACATGCTACAGATCTTCTGTGGAGGTGCAGTCTGTTCTGCTGCTCTTCTGAGACACCTGCATCAGTGCCAGTGACCTAAAAAAGCTGAACAAGTTGATTAAGGCTGGTTCTGTTCTAGGGCATTTAGAGATGATGCTTCATAAAATGAAACCCCTTACGGGGGGCGGGGGCTGAACTCTTCTTGTATCTAATGTCCAGATTAAAGTCTTGAATAACTAAAGCCCAACGCAAGAGTCTTTGATTATGGTTGTACATACATGCCAGGAATATAAGTGGTTATGGTCTGTGTAAACCACAATTGGAGAAGGACAGGATCCAAGGTATACCTCAAAGTGTTGTAAGGCCAAAAGCAAAGCCAAGGCTTCCTTCTCAATGATAGAATAGTTAAGCTGGCTTCTGTTAAACTTCCTAGAAAAATAATAAATGGGATGATCAGCTCCATTTTTACCTTCCTGTAGGAGGACAGCACCAGCTCCCACTGCACTCGCATCGACCTCAAGTTTAAAGGACCTTTCTGTATCTGGGGCAGAGAGTACAGGAGCATGACATAACAGAGATTTAATGCTATCAAAAGCGTGTTGACATTCTGGGGTCCATACAAAGTTGACTTTTGGACTTAATAGACCGGTTAGAGGATGAACAATAGTGTAAATGTTGCGAGAGAAATTCCTATAGTAACTTGCCATACCGAGAAAACGGCATAAAGCCTTTCTAGTGCAAGGCACAGGGAACGAAGTAATGGCAGAAACTTTTTCTTTTAAAGGTCGCACTTGTCCTTTGCCTACCTGTCTACCAAGGTAGGTCACTGTGGCTTTCCCAAAGTCACATTTGGCGAAGTTTAAGGTCAAAGAAGCTTTAGCAAGGCGAGTGAACACTTGTTTTAAAACAGTTATGTGTTCTGTCCAGGTAGAAGTATATACTACTATATCATCTAAATATGCGCTGCAGTTAGACAAACCAGACAAAACAGTGTTTACTAGGTGATGGAAGGTTGCAGGGGCATTATACATCCCAAACGCCATCACATTGTACTGTAAAAATTGGTCTGGTGTAACAAAAGCAGAAATATCTGAAGCTCTTTGTGAGGGGTACTTGCCAACATCCTTTTAATAAATCTAGTTTGCTTACATACTGAGCATTTCGCACATTATCTGCACAGTCCTCAATGCGAGGAAGTGGATACGAGTCAGTAGCTGTAACAGAATTTTCCTTGTGGTAATCTGTAATGAAACGTGGTGTGCCATTGGGTTTCATTTCAAGCAAGCAGGGAGAACTCCAAGAACTAGAACTGTGTTTTGCAAATCCATTTTGCAATATGTACTCTGTCTCACTGTTCATTAGAGCTCTTTTTATCAGTGATAAAACATCATCTTGCTGGCTCTCAGGCAAATGTGTAAGACAATTTGAAATCTCCTTCAACATTTCAGAATTGGGCAAACTAGGACTTTGGTGAAAACTGGAGCGAAGAGTTAAACCATCTTCACCCGATTCAGAGCTAACATCATTTGTCACAATTATGGCTGCACTGCCACTGGGTTTTACTTTACTCTGGTCCGTAACTGGGTTAGTTGCTCGGATGTAGTACGGTTTTAGCATGTTTATGTGACACACTCTGGTTTTTCTCCTCCTTTCAGGAGTGTTTATCACAAAATCAGTGTCACTAAGCTGATCACTAACCTCATACAGATTAAGTAGGAATCCTCTAGGTGTGTAGAGCACCATTTTCTCTCCAATTTTCTAACATTGTGCTTTAAAGTATGCAGCTCTGAATTAAACCAGGGAGCTAGCCTCCTATGAATAATTACCTTCTTTTTCAAGAGGGCTAGATTGTCTAATGCACCACGCAATGATGAAGAAACACTATGAACAAGAGAATCAATTTGTGAAGGGGAAGAAACAAAATTATTGCCCTCCACTGCTTTTCTGTGATAATGAGGAAATTAAAAGTGGAACAGATTCTTTAAAGATTGTTACAGCATTGTCTGATAATGATCTACTATAATGAAATTTTCTTTCAGGTGTGGAGTATTCGGTTAAATTAAACTCAAAGGTTATTAAAAAATGGTCAGACAGGGTTATGAGAAAATATTATGTCTTTACATTCAATGCCAAATGTCAGCACAAGGTCCAGAGAATGAACAGTTTTACAAAATAAATAGATTCACTTTATATACAGATGAGTTATAATCAACTCAGTTCAGTCACATAGAATCCAATTCAGTCATAGTTATAAAAGCAGTGACCGTGACTTTATTAAACCAACTGGTAAAAATGGGTAACCATTTCAGGAAAGCCAGGTGACCCTCCTGTTCCTCCAGAACAAGCATGTGGAGACAGTTGATTGTAGCTTTCTGATACTGATCTTTATTTCCCTTTTAGGATTGCTTATTTCCAGTAAATAAAACTCATCTTTAAGCATCATAAATGAACAATATGTCTTTAATAAGATCTTCTGCTGAAGTTCTGTGATTATTTTCAATTTGCTAACCTTATATTTTTGCTTTTTTCTTGGCGTGCCGAGCTGCAGTACCTCTAGAGGCACACCAAATCATAAAATAACAGTAAACCTAAAACATTCTTCTCACAAATGATAATTTTGTGGTTCCTTCACTTATAAATACATATGAAACCTGGCAATTGGGGACAAAATGGGGGCAATGCACAGCCTTTCTTAGGACTTAGAAACGTATTCAATGCTATTGCTAAATATAATTTAATGTGATGGACCACCATGGTAAAGGCTGGAGTACTAAACCAATAGCTTTGCCTATTGGTTAAGCTCTTGGCCATTAGCTGGATATTCTCTGCTAGACAGCAGAATTCATGGCTACATCAGTTACAGCGAGTCATCCAGGTGCTGAAGCAGCAAAGCAGCCCCAGACCATCACACTACCACCACCATGTCTCAATGTAGGTATGATGTTCTTTTTCTGAAATGCTGCTGGTTTTACACCAGATGTTAACTGAACCCATGCCTACCAAAACGTTCCGCTTTTGTCTCAGTCCACAGAAAAATTTCCCAAACGTCTGGATCATAAAGATGTCTTTTAATAAATGTAAGAAGGGCCGTTGTGTTTTTTGGGTCAGCAGTGGTTCTTGCCTCAGAACTCTCCCATGGAGGCCATTTTTGTCCATTCTCCCTTTCTTGTCGTTGAATCATAAACTCTGACCGTAACCGAGGCTGTGAGGCCTACAGAGCTTTAGGTGTTCTGGTTTCTTCTCTGACCTCCTGGTAGGCCTTTGTTTCTCATCCGTTTTGTCATTTCTTTAGACCATGTCATGTGCTGGTTTTTGAGATCTTTTAGCCTACTTGTCATACAAGTTCTATTGAAATGACTTCTTGATTCTACAAGTAAGCCAGTAATCAGACCTTGGTGTGGCTAGTGAAACAGAAGCATAAATATGCTTAATCAGTTAATTCATGTTTTACCATAGATAGCTATTTAATGTAATCTGTATCCGATGATCTGAAACATTTAATTGTAAAAAGGAAACCAGAAACAGAAAAAAACTTTGATGGAATGCAGTAATGTTCTCCAAAGCTTTGTGTTTCTACAGATTAAGAAGTGAAGCAGCAAACTGTACAGGTACACCATTTATTACTTATTATAGACATTTTATATACATTACAACTTCTGTATTCTGCTCTGTGGTACAGTTCTGAAAAACAGTTGTTCAATTTATAAAAACAAAACAAATCTAAGCTGCAATTTGTTTGTTTTTATGGGAAGACTACAAAAAATACTTTCTTGAATTAACCATGGTTTAGACAGAGTTAAAAGGTTGATCTCAGTCTTTATTTAAAATGAAATTTCTTTTGGACTTGTGATTAACCAGAAGCCACTCAGGTCAGGAACGCTTCAAACAAAAATTCAAACTAAAACTGTGCATCAGAACAAAGCACAACAATGAAGTCACATCCTAACAAATGGCCGCTTCCCACATCCACTCAAAGATCGCTTTTTATAGAAGCGCCAATGCGCTGCTTTCTGATAAAATAGACTGAAATATGTGTGAGGTCAGTAGGATTTGCAGCAGCAAACAGGAGCCAAACACTGACAGAAGTCATGTGAAGAAGAGAAGTTTGTTCAGCCTGAAGCAGACGCACCTCCAGGTTTCCTAAAGCTTCTCCTGCATGGACCACAGCTGGGTTCAGGTTCACTTGTTCTTAATCGTCAGCCAACTGTTTCACAAAAACATCTCATCACTGGATAAAATGACTTCTGTAGGTTCTTGACATATGATGTAAGTATTGCTAATAAATAGGGAAAATGAAGACTAAACATCAATGGTTTATAATTCAGTGACAACAGCATTAAGTTTGGATCCATATTTCAGACATTTTCAGTGTAATAAGACAAAAACATTTGAGTCAGCAGTTTAACTTATCGAGTATTTTAGTTCGGACTTTCATGATGTCTCCAATGCTAATACTAGTTCCTCTTACTGTTATTTTCCTTGCCTGGTGTTCAGTGGGAGGATCTGGATTCTGTGGCTGATTTCTAATCTTCGGTTCCTGTAAAGCTTTGACCTGTCGACACTAATTTTAGCTGATTGTGGTTCCTCTTTATAAACTCTAATATAAGACAGAAGAAGTGCAGAAAGATTTTTTTCTGGCTCTGCTGCTGTAAGCCGTTCTTAATTCTTTCTATCAGGAGCAGAGGTGGAATCAAACCACTGTGTGAGAGCAGCTGCTGTATAACGGCATAACTTGGTGCCTAACCGTTTCTGTCAGTAAGTATAGAGCATATCTTCATCTCTCCTGTTGTACATCTGCTCTGGATAGGAGCTCTGGATGACGACCTGCTGGTTAATTCCATATCTAATTTAAAATAGATTTGGTTTTAAAACTGGCCAGCCACACAGTTTCACGCTTTCAAAAGCTGAACCTGACCCCTTTCCTCTACATGACTTAAGCTCTTCATATCTGTAGGAGTAGGAGTCACTGTGTGATGGCAAACAGAGGGTTAATTTGAGAACACAGGGGTGGCCAATAGGACAGCTCCTTGGCTCTAGTAACAACATTTCTATAAAAAAGATTATAAAAACTAGACTTTTTTTCACACAAGCAAAAATACTCAGCTTCAGATGAGGGGCTCCATGTGGCCTGTCAGCCTGAGAGGAAGAGTTCTGGTTCCAATCAGCTCTACCCTCATCAGATTTACACGATATCAGACATTTCACCAGCTGTGATTGCTCAGCAAGTATTTCAACACAAAAACTCATGTTTTTTTAATTTCTTAATTTAAATTTCTTTAAAACTGTACAGCTGCTAAAACATTTTCCTGGCCACATCAGCACATTTAAATATTTTTTAAAAAAAGGAGAAAACCAGAGATCATACATCAGATATTCAGTTCAGTCAAGACTTAAAGGAAAAATCCCCCCATCCCATGTTTTTTTGTATGAAATGTTTGGATGTTAAAAAGCTTTGAGTGAACACCAAATGTCTCAACAGGTTCAGTGATTCTCAGGCTGAGCTTTGGAAATTATTCAGGAAATGATTACTCTGGTGTTAGGAAGTGGAAGTAAACCAACAAAGTGGCGGTGCTTTCTAGTGTACACACAAAACAGGAAGCAGTACATGAGCTTGAAGTGTTTTCCACAGACGATGTTAAAGTGGGGTTCTGTTAAGAGTTGTGATGCTGTAGAATTTTCCTTTAACCGACCATTATTAGCATATTCGCTTTGATGAAAATCAGAATTAGATTTCTGGCTAACAGCTAGTAGACCAGCACCAAGAGAAAAGCCAATTTCTACTTTCAAAAAATGTCAAAGTGGTTGTGAGCTCTTTTTTATAAACCTTACAACTACAGTCACATTAGGATAGATGGTAGGATAGCTACTGCTTAGAACTTACTCCACAGAACCCCACTTCAAAACTTCAGACCTGTCTCTTTAAAAGATCATTGATGTCAGTGTTTTTGGTACTTCAGGTGACTGAATTAAAAATCTGCAGAGGGTTCCGTTTAAGGAAATAAAAGTTTAGTCTGTGGATTTTAGGCGACCAAGATGGCTGGTGGTGAGGAAACACGGTGCGTTTCTATACACCAAGTTGTGAACAACTGTAAATGAAATATTAAATATTTAAATCTTGCTCTATCACTACTGGGACAGAACAGACATTTTTCCAACCAGATGGGACCCTGATGTTAGCCAGATCAGACATGTTTGCTCCTAACTTATAGGCAGGCTGTGTGTTTCTCTTTATTCACTGAGCAGACAGCTTGATGAACCCTGGCTTTATCTGAAGAGTGTTGGCTGAACATGTGTTTGCCCTGCAGAGCAGTAGCAGGACGACTAAAGGAGGGATTTGCGCGTGTCTCCAGTACACGTAACTGCACTTAAACCAGCAGAAGCTAACTAAGCTACACTGTAAAACTGAAGATTTTCAGGAACTGTTGAAAGCTACATCGGGTTAAAAAGCACCAACTGCAACATTAACAGAGGACTTCTTATGGACTTAACTATCCTTCACTCAGAAATAATGTGAAAACAGCATTTAAAGGTGATAACTTCAGACTTTATCTTTCCAAGTGAAAGTATAGTTTGTCATTACAGAAAGCTTAAAGGACCAAAAAGGTCCATTTAACTACTAGCTGCAGCTATTTGTACTTTAACAAGTTGAACATTTAAAGCATCCATCCTTAACACTTGTAGAAATATTGACAAAAATACTGTTCACTGTTTGAAATGATAAACTACATTTACTGACTGCCTTCCTGTAAGTGAATGTTTGAAAAGCAGAACACAGGGATGTAGTAAAAATGACAAATACAACAGCTAAAAATCTCATAATGGCATGGTTTGGTCATGGCACAAATAAAGAGCTAACCGTGATGGAGAAGAATGAGCCAAAGAGTTAATCAGGATGGACAGAATCTCACTGCCATCAACAGAAAGGAGAAATTACAACAAACAGAGCTGCTTTTAGGGGGATTTTTCCTTTAGCTTTCCTACATCTGGATATGAAGATTGCACTAGAGTTAAATATGACGAGGAGGACAGGCAAACTGTGGTCTGTCTGCTGGACGGAGTCACAGCATGGGAGCTATTTGGCCTGCCGAGACGTGTTTCAGTCAATCGAAGCAGACGACGCAACCCAACTGTGTAATCATCTGTGTGTTTTGGGGATTTTTCAGTCTTCTACTGCAGCTCCCTTCATATGGATGTGTACTCTGTGTTCAGAAGGCTGAACAGACCTGAATCCTGGCTGTGTCTCCAGACTGGCCTGACTCTGACCCTGCGGTCCTCTGCTTCTTTTCTCCTCATCTACACATAGACCCTGGCGAGGGCGTCTGCTCCAGCAGAGGCAATGTAGGCCTTGGACGGATGGAAGGTCACATCATAGATGGCCTCTTCGCTCTTCTTACGGTGAGCTGTGATCTCCTGTACGCATGTTTTACTGTCCAGGTTCCACAGTCGGAGAGAGCAGTCATGACCTGAGACGGAGAAGAGAAAAATGATGGTAATCTCATGAAACCTTCACCTAACTCTACCAGTTTACATTTACTTTAGTTGGGGCATCCAAATTTAGCTCCAGTGTTTCCCCTGGACATTCAGACAGAACTTTCTTTCAGTCAATGACCACCAGAATCCAGGAGGACCCACATTCATCTTGCTGCCACACAGTGAGCAGGATGGTAAGGGAGGTTAAAACATCTCCAAAGCTCGTAGAAACACCAAAGCTCCATAACAACCATCAGACTCCATCTACATGTTCACTGGTTGCCTGGTCAACCAGGCAGAAAAAACATGGAGTTATCTGAACTCTACTGGGACTTCAACTGGAACTGTGCGCTTTGATCACATGAGATTAAAATGGATGTTTTCAGCAATATCTGTGGTGGGTCTGCTGTGAAACCAAGGATGGATGCGTGGAAAAGTCCCTCATGCTTGCTGTAAAGCACGGTGGAAGATCTATGATGCTGTGGAGGTGTTTTTTCCAAAGCAACTGGGGACTTTGTAAGAAAACTCTTACATACAATGGTGAGCAAGGGTTTGCGTTAGTAAAATTCTAGGAATATTCAAAGATTTCCATAGAAATTCATTTGAACTTTTGTGGAAAAAACACAAATAAACCTCGACTTGAGCATTCTGGCCCTCAACAGGAGATTGTAGTCATATTTGGGGAAAATTGTTTTAGCAGATCTTGACTACTACTACAACCAGATTTCATGCAAGTACAATTGAGTACATTTATGCTATTCCTCATTTATGACAGATGGATTCTAGAACCCAGGAATACTGAAACATTTGAGTCTGCAGACAACATAAAGTGAAGGAAGTTTTGATAATATTATTGGGTAAATGTATTGGATGTATGGTATTAATGTATAATGTGCAAATATCCCTTAATCTCTGCCTATTACAAAACTACATTTTGATGATAATGCTTGGATATTATATAGTTTGTTTAAAGTATATTTGATTTCCAAATATTCCAACTAATTCCAATAAAACGTTTAAAATGTTTTCGCAATTCATGAACTTAATTTCCCATGGAACGTTTCTGAGCAGCAGAGAGGACCCAGAACTCAGGAAGATCTAGAGAGATTGTGCCTAAAGGAATGGTCAGATCCTCCATCTGTGTGCTGCAGCTTCTAGAGACGTTACAAGCTGCAGAACAGACTGAGAGCAGTAGTGTAAACTTGATTTAAAAATTCTTTTTTTATTTGTACTCAAACATCTTTGCACTTTTAAACAATAATTGCAAAAGGGACATCAGTATATATTGGTAGTAGAGAAAGTGTCATTAAACAATAAGTTCTGCAGGTCTTCAGCAGGAATTCACCATTAAGTTTATTAAATTTTTTGAAAATAAATCTGTTTTATTTCTTATTTGAATTTGTTATTTCTATTTAACAGATACTATCTTAGAAACTAGACTTTCAAAACAGTATCGTCTTACCTGGGCTAAGGAGAAAAAGAACTGGACTGTTGCTCAGTGGTCCAAAGTTCTCTTTTCAGATTTAAGTAAAGTTGAGAATCAAGTTCTCAGAGGCACAGAATCCACGTTGCCTGAGGTCCAGTGTGAAGTTCCCACAGTCAGTGATGGTTTGGGGTGTCATATCATCTGCTGGTTCTGGTCAACTAGATTTTCTGAAGTCAACAGTCAATGCAGCCATCTACCAGAACATTTTAGAGCACCTTATGCTTTCATCTGCTGACAGACTTTATGGAGATGCTGATTTGATTTTACAGCAGGACTCGGTACCAGTCCACACTGCCGAAGCTGGTTCAAGGACCACTGTGTTGCTGTGCTTGATTGGCCAGCTAACTGGCCTGACCCGAACCCCATAGAGAATCTATGGAGGATTGTCCAGAGGAAGATGAGACACCAGAACCAACAATGCGGATGACCTGAAGGCTGCTATCAAAGCAACCTGGGCTTCCATTACACCTCAGCAGAACCACAGGCTGATCCATGCAACGCCGCATTAATGCAGTAATTCATGCAAAAGGAGCCCAGCCAAGTAATGAGTGCTTAGAAATGAACAGACTTTTCAGATCCTGAACTTTCTGTTTAAAATATCCTTTTTTTATTAATCTCATGTAATATTCTAATTTTCTGAGACATTAAAGTTGGGGTTTTCATTCTCTAAGACATAATAATCAAAATTACAAAAAATAAAGGCTTGAAATATTTCTCTCCATGTGTAATGAATCTATATACGAGCTTCATTTTCTGAAATGAGGGACAAAAATATTGAACTTTTTCATGATATTCAAATTTGTGAGATGTACCTGTAGATGTGTCACAAATTTTAACAGTAAAAACTAGAAAGTACTCCAAGTCATTATAATAGATGTTTCTTGACACCCAGAGGCCAAGTTCACTGCATGTTTGTGTTCTATTTAGCTGCTGCACTGCTTAACATGCAAATCCTCCTGTACGGTTAGCCAAGTATACTCTGTTCAAGGCCAGGGGGTGTACAGGGGGTGTCTGTTGTAAAGATGGCAGTTATCGCAGATGGGTTATGAATATCCTAACTTATTGGCAACTGTAAAACATCCCAGATGTGTTTTAGTAGTTCCTGGTAATGGAAAGTAAAGCCGATGGGATCTAAGCCTATATTTAGAAACAACCCGAGCAGGAAAAGGTGTCACAAGAAGGCCAATCCTGGACACACATAGAAACCATGCTGGTTCCCCAGTAATTGAACAATTGAAGGTTGAAGGAAGGAGACTTACTGCCAGAAATCAGGTAGATGCCATTAGGATCTACTGCCAGACTGGTCACTGCATCTAGGTGAGCCACCATGGCATGGATCACTTTACCTGCAGAAAGGACAAACACTTCAGATGGGCCAGGAGTATTCATCTATAGAATGTTGTAATACTTCACCTCACAAGGTTTAGCGATAGTGGTCTAATTTAGAGATGCATGGATCAGAACTTTGAAACCGATTTCCAATTTTGTAAAGTTTTGACCTGCCAATACTAATTTAGCTGATTCTAACTTCTCTGTAGAACTCTAATTACCAGCAGTCAAAGTTTTTCTCTAGCCTTCCTGCCCGAGCCGCCAGCCCCAGAATCCTGAAAGCCTGAACAGATCAGTTTTGTGGGATTCTGCAGCATCTTTCAACATATAATAAAGAACATAATGCACAACTGAGCATAAAGTCAGTAGCTAATTCAACAACAGTCTTCAGTCAGAAGCTCCTTTAGATGCAATGCAACACAGGTTGCTACAGGAGATCCTTTCTGCCCACAACTATCGCCATCTATAATAAGTGATCGATAGTGAGAGTTACTGCGTCATCTAATGACCCGTTCAGATTATTCACGTTCCATTGAATTCACTAAACATACTGTATATTCTTTCCATTAGGAGCAGAAGCAGTAAGAGAGAGGTTGCTGTAAAACAGTGGTTTGCTTTCTTTTGTAACAAAGACAAAATGTTTACTGGCTGAGATTATGAGCAGTCTTTAGGATATGATACTAGCAGTTAGCGCATGTGGCATTGATAACTGTAAACTGGAGAATGTACTTTAGCTCTGAGATTTTCAAGAAGCTGCAAACTAGCATGTTCCATGACAGATGCTAAAACAGAGAATCCACTCAGCCTTCCTGTAATCTGCTGAAGTCTTTCTCCTTGTTTAAAAGTAGCAGCCTGAATGGAAAACATAGTTTCCTTTCTAGCAGTGTTTTCATCTTTGAACTTCTAATTCATACTGATAACAGCTCATTTTGAGCCATCTTCTTTCAAGAACCAGTTCCACACAAACACGCCAGCATTAACTACCCAGCAAGCTGTGTTTACAGACCTGAAAAAGATTGTGTGGACTTTTTATTTTCTGACCAGCCGGTCATTAGTCAGGCTGTAGAAGCTGAAAATCGGCCATATCCTTATAAATTGGGAGATCTCCAGTTTAATGAAATAGAAGGTCCTTCTCAAATTTGGAAACCCTCCCAAGCTCTCAACTTCAAGTAACGGCTAGCTGCAGTTTTAACATCCTATAACTGGAGAAAAGGGCTGAGTTCGTCTTTGTGCAGCTTTCAAAACACTCAACATCTCAACATTTACTTCCTGGTGGATAAAACGGGTAAAATTCTGCAGACTGACCTGACTTATTATCAAAGAATTTGATGTGTCGATCCTCATGAGCGGTGACAGTGACCGGCAGCGTGGGATGACTCACTACTTTATTAATATGATTCAAACATGGGACCGCTGAGGGAGGGAGAAGAAAAAGGTCAATGCTAACAGATCTTTAAAGTGAAAACCAGAGTCAGATGTTGCTGAAGATGATCATCTATGACCAGCATGATCTGTGTTTGTGGTCTTACTGCTGTCTCCTTGACCCTTCAGCACCAGTGCAGTCTGGGAAGTCTCCAGGTCATATATCGCCACGTCTCCATTATTAAAGGAAACCACCATGTGGGCGGGGTCACAACCGTTGAAATCCACGGATGTGGGGATTCCGTGTTCTGCAGAAAGGGATGGAAATGAGCTCAGGTTAGTTATTTTTTACTTGTTTTCCACCAGTCGCCCAGCGATGACTACATCGTACTGAACTCCTAATGAAAGCAATATAATCTCTGTTAATCTGGTCAAAGAGTAAAAGTAGAGTTCTGCCCTCTCACCATTGTTTGTGTTGAAAGTGCTGATGCAGGGTTCTTTCTCCACAGGGTTCCATAATTTCACTGTTCCATCGGCGGAGCAGGACAGCAGTCGGTTCTTGATACCACTATAAGCCAGCCCCCATACAGCGTCCGTATGTCCCAACAGTGAACCCGCCAGGACACTGGAATCTGACAACATCAGCAGAAGAAAATTTTTGTTTGCTTTGTCACAATTTACTTTCAGATTTTACTCTAATGCACCATCTGAGTCAATTCTCCTGGGAACTACACACACTAAAGAAGTGTATCCAACTTTCTGAATTAGTTTCTCCACTGATAAATAATGATGCAGTAACATACAATACCGAGCACAAGTCTTGCTTGGTCCAGTTGGTTTTAAGGTTCTTACGCCCTCTTTTCATTTCAATATTGCAGACTTTTCAAGACTCCATAGGAACCTCATGCTGTAATCCTTAAAGTGGTCAACAGTTTGGTAATTCTCCAGACTTTCTGAAGGTCTTTTAAAGGTTCTGTTTTGCCTTTGGCTGTTTATTCCTTTTAGTCCAGTCAGTGTACCCGACCATTTCTACAGATACAAGATTTTTTCTTTGTAAAAATCACCTGAACTCAAGCAGTGAATAAATATGTCTACAGAAGACAAAGATAATGATTTAAACTAGAACCCTAGGTGACAACCCTTTTGTGACAAGTACTTGTTCCAAGAGACACAATTTGTCCCAGTTTTTCTGGTGACGTATGTGAAAGATGTCCTCTCATATCCTAGAACATAGAGAACTGCGGGTTGTCACTGATGTTGTTCATCTAAGGTTGTATAAACCTTATTTAAAGACTAAGATTAAAGAGCATTGCTTTTATAACATGACTAAATGTCCTGCTAATAGTCCACATCCATCCTTTTGTCTGCAGAACTGTCTGCGACTTTTCAATCAACGTTCTGCATAAATTCAAAGTTCTTGATTTTAATGTTAGACAACAGAGAACAGGGGACTTCATCAGCATTGATCCAGTGTGTAAAGTAAGTACCGTAAGTGTCATAGGGATCAACATTAGAGCTGGGGATGTTCCACCACTGGATGATGGAGTCAATACCACCACTGAAACACTGTTCACCACTGGAGGTCATCGCCAAGGACAGAACCGGGCCACTGAAAGGAAAAGACAGAATTAATATGGTGTTTAGTGAATCATTTTAGGAAGTGAACTTTTTGTAAGCCTTAATTACAGTTGGTCATGGACACAACTAAAAACCTCTTTTCACTTTTAACTTGATACATATCCTGTACAATGAAACTTAGAAAACAGCAGGAATTTCTTCCAAGCACTGGCTGGGATCTACATGCGACTGGCTGCCGGGTCCATAATTCTGAACTAAGACCCAGAACTATAAGACAGAAACCTTTTCTTCAAGGCCTCGCAAAAACCTTCCCCAACCTTAGAGAGTGGTTATGGTCTGATAAAACAAATCTTTACCTTCTGGACATACACTCACCGGCCACTTTATAAGGTACACCATGCTAGTACCGGGCTGGACCCCTTTTACCTTCAGAACTGCCTTAATCAATCGTGGCATAGATTCAACAAGGTACTGGAAACATTCCTCAGAGAGTTTGGTCCATATTGACATGACAGTGTCATAAAGGGATGGACATGGTCAGCAACAATACTCAGGTAGGCTGTGGCATTGACACGATGCTCAATTTTAATAAGGGGCCCAAAGTGTGCCAAGAAAACATCCCCCACACCATTACACCACCACCACCAGCCTGAACTGTTGATACAAGGCAGGATGGATCCATGCTTTCATGTTGTTGACACCAAATTATGACCCCACCATCCGAATGTTGCAGCAGAAATTGAGACTCATCAGACCAGGCAACATTTTTCCAATCTTCTATTGTCCAATATCGGTGAGCCTGTGTGAATTGTAGCCTGTTTCCTGTTCTTAGCTGACAGGAGTGGCACCCGGTGTGGTCTTCTGCTGCTGTAGCCCATCCGCCTCAAGGTTCGACATGTTGTGTGTTCAGAGATGCTCTTCTGCATGCCTTGGTTGTAATGAGTGGTTATTTGAGTTACTGTTGCCTTTCTATCAGCTTGAACCAGTCTGGCCATTCACCTCTGACCTCTGGCATCAACAAGGTATTTGCGCCCACAGAACTGCTGCTCACTGGATATTTTCTCTTTTTCGGACCATTCTCTGTAAACCCTAGAGATGGTAGTGCGTGAAAATCCCAGTAGATCTGCAGTTTCTGAAATACTGAGACCAGCCCGTCTGGCACCAACAACCATGCCACGTTCAAAGTCACTGAAATCACCTTTCTTCCCCATTCTGATGCTCGGTTTGAACTGCAGCAGATCGTCTTGACTATGTCTACATGCCTAAATGCATTGAGTTGCTGCCATGTGATTGGCTGATTAGAAATTTGTGTTAGTTGGACAGATGTATCTGATAAAGCGGCCGGTGAGTGTATTTCCAAGACAAACATTTGGCATAAATAAACACTATCACTGGAACAATATCATAGCCCCAGTAAAGCACGGTGCTGGCAACATTATGCTCTGGGGTTTGATCAGATTCTTGAAACTAGCAGATTTTGATAATTTGTAATCTGGTATTTAAGCAAGAACACAAAAGTTCACTATGAATTTATTGCAGATAATCTCGCCGAGGTCTGGCTGGACAGCCAGATGTAAAACTGAAATAAAAACCTTTAGACAATAAAGTGGAAATTTTAGGGAATAAAGTCAAGAAAATTATTTTTCTATACATTTGATCTGTCTCCATACTAATCCATACATGGAGAACTAATTCCATACTCTTCAAGACTTTTCCAGATTATGTATGAACCCTGTTGCATTCAGCTGGAACTTTGAAAATGGTGAAAGGACTTAAAAAGTTCCAGATGCAGGGCTTGCAAAACTTCTAGTGAAGTGGTTCCTTTGATTAGATGTACACATATACTTGGAGTCACTTGTAGTCGTCATGTGCTGACAAATGAAATCCTGCAGATACCTCAAAGTTTAGGGCAAAAACTGAGCAGAACCATGAACGCTCTGCTCTGGTCTTAGTCATATATTTAAGGGCCTTTTAATAGAGTCAGAAATCGGCATGAAGTGAGATTTCCATTTAAGGCCATCCAAAATGATGTGTAGTGGATTAGAAATACTGGAGCACACTTGCATAGAATTAGCTACATGCCAGATTGTTGTGGAGCTGGAATGCAGAAAATTAACTATTCTTCCATCAAAAAAACTAAACACAAAATTTATGAGGAGCAGACTTTGTAAAGCAGCAGTACTTCATTTACCACTTTAGGTTAAGTGCCAAATGCAACGCGTGCTTAGGATGGAAACAATTAAAAACTTTAACACAGAAGACATTTGTTTTGGTATTGTATGACCAAAAGCAAAAGCATGGCAGCTCATTGACAAATTATGGCCAGACAAAGTCAGAGTCTGAACATCAAGTGTGTGTTGGAGCTGAGATACTTACATGTGACCCCTAAATGTGTAGATGGGTTCCACATCAAAAGAGGCACTTCTGAAAAAGATACAGAGAGAAGATCCAGATTGGTATTTAGCACATCATGACTGTCTTGATAAGTGAGGTTTATACTGATAACAGCAGATAAAAGCTTGACTCCTGGAAGCAGCACTGCAGTGTTAACACAGGGATTTTATTTTGGGTTCAAATACAACAAGATCAATATCCTGTTAGTTAAACTGAATAGCCTTAAAAAACACTGGCAAAAAAATGAGATGCAAATACCATCAGGACGAAAGACAGGGTGGGTTTTAAAGTGCCTGCTTTCTTTGATTATCCACGAGAAACTTGCTAAATCATTTTTGCCATCTCCAAACAGCTTATTCTGCTACAGACTTTAGTTTGAAAGAAACAAGATGAGCATGGGCCTCAGTAGTGCACTGCCAAAACAGCCTGGCACCTCCTCTTCATGATGCTCACCAGCTTGATCACACCCTGCTGTGGGATGGCGCCCCAATGTCACTAATCAGTCAATGTGGTTGTGTTAGTAATTCTGGTACAAACAGCACATCCAAGTTGATCCCACAGGTGTTCCATAGGGTTGAGGTCAGGACAGCGTGCAGCCCATTCCATCCTGTCAAAACCCAAATTCTGGAAGTAGGCTCTGATAAACCCCGCTCTGTGGGGGCAATGGTTGACATCTTGGAAGATTAAGCTCAGTCCCAGACTGGAGAGCTATGGGATTACCACTGGTTGCAGGATCTCCACCTGATCTCTCTCTGCACTGAGATTGTCTCCAATGAAAACAAGCCCTGCTTTTTCACTGAGGGAAAACCATCACACTCCCTCCACCAAATGCTGTGTGGCATTGGCAGAGAGTCTTCATGGACACATCTGACAGACTCAACTCTGCTGCTCAACCCACAAATGCATTTTTTTTTTATTTTTTTTTTACAATTGAGGAACCATTTAGGAGGAAATAAACACGTTTTTTAAGAGTAAAACACTTGGCATTGGTACAAATTAAACCAACCAAATACAAAATCCCTTAGTTTTTGTTCCGAGTTTAGTTGTACTCACATCAACAAACACTGAAGCCATTTATATATAATAATCAATGTGGTCCAGACTCTAACTACAGATGACTGTGAGAGTTTAGGCGTGGAGCTGAGTCAGCATACTTTTTGGCTGGAACAGTCTTTGTGAGGTTCCACAGTTTGAGGGTGTGGTCTTCAGACACGGTGACTAGGCAGGGCTCCACCGGGTGAAACGCCAGCGCTCGGACTCCATCAAAGTGGCTCCGCAGCGTATACTTGGGGTTCCACGTTTTCCTGAATGTAGACTCTTTAGTAGATGACAGCTAGGAGGGACACATGAGGACAGTGTGAGTTCCTTTACTACTATTAATCTCCCAGTACAACTTCAATTCATTTTCTTACATCATAGCCGAAGTCTGTCTCATCGTTGGTGACAGTAAGGTCAGCTAGGTCCCCCAAACCCAACACGCTTTCCAGTACATCGTCCGACCCCCCCAATAAAAAGGACTTCCCCCCACCAGAGGGGAAAGGTAGAGGTTCCACTGCAAAGAGAAAAACTTCAACAATTAATACACTCCATCTGTTGTCTAAAAGAATACGGCCCAAACGACCCGAAATATCCAGGAACCTTTGACAGGAACACAAGGAAATAAAACAAAAGCTGCAGACAAAAGAAGCCATTACATTCTGAAAGTTTTTTTACCAGAAGAATAAGTCACAAAAGCACACAACTAAATATTCATTGCCAGGTTTAAAGTGCTTAACACTGCTCTGCAGCAAACTGTAAGATCTGATGTTAAAACTGTAACAATAAGACTGCCAGTACAGACTCGGGTAATTTCGAAGGTACAGCCTCTGTACGAAGACACTAAACACCATAAAGATGCAACATGTTTTTTTTCTGTAAGATTTATTAAACCAGGGTGTCAGAAAGAAGCAACAAGTTGTCATACCCCTTGAACGTTTTACACAATTTCTCACATCATAATCACAAACAATGTTAATGTAAGGATTTATGTGACAGTAACTAGAGCATCATTCTTTATCCTAATTCCTTTAATGTAATCCTTAGAACTTTTGTTAGACCTTTCACCTGGCAAATGCCAGTCGAGCTCCAGGATGCTGGGCAGTGAGAACAAGGCCTACTAGAGGACGGGGGCCCTCAGGCCACTTTTATAAAGTCTGTTTCTAATGGTTTGATCAGAGACATTCACATCAGTGGCCCACTGGAGGTCACTTTGTAGGGCTCAACCAGTACTCATCATGCTTCTCCTCGCACAAAGGAGCAGATACCGGTTCTGCTGATGGGTTAAGGGCCTCCGACTGCCCTGTTCAGCTTCCCTAGAGTAACTGGCTCCAGGCCTGGAATCTCCTCCATGCTCTTGAGACTGTTCTGAAAGACACAGCAATCCTACAGGCAGTGGCACCTATTGATGTACCATCCTGGTGGAGTTGGACTGTCTGTGCTACCTCTGTAGGGTCCAGATATCGCCTCATGCTACCAGTAGTGACACCGACTCTAGTCAAATGCAAAACTACTGAAAAGCAGACAAACAAAATGAGGAGGAAAATGTCTGTGGCCTCCACCTGCAGAACCATTCCTGTTTTTGGGCAGGTCTCATTGCTGTTCCTTTAGTTTACCTGTTGTTAATTACATTAACACTAAAACAGATGACACTGATTAACAACCCCCTACCCCTGCAGTTCATCCTTGAACTTGCAGACATGCAGTCATCCCTACTGAAGCCTGAAGAGCTGCGCACAAATGGACCGATCAAGTTTAAGAGTGACATAAATGTTCCCCAGTTCCCAAACCTTAAGAAAATAGCTGTTACTGTGCTTAGCGTGTTTGACTCCACATGTGTGTGTGAACCAAGTTTTTCTCACATGAACGCAATCAAATCAAACCTTCGATGCTTCCACTCTGCACCATTGCCTTCGTATTGGACTGACTTCTTATGAGCCAAACGTTACAACTATTGTTCAAAACAAAACATGTCACTTCTCACACTGATATCATTAAGTCAGCATTATTTTCAATATGCAGAAGAAGCTTTAATTTTACAGTTATTAAATGTTCACTAGGTGCAATTCCTTTTGTTGAAATATTTAATGCACTGCCTCAGTCGGCCTTTCTAGTTCAACAAATGCACTTTTACAAATACATCTAAAATGTTATAGAAGACTTTACTGTTGCAAAAAGTTGTTCCACTTTATTTTTATTAAACATATGTGTGGTGAATAGATTCCTTGTTGAAAATATTCTGGTCAAGGTTTGGACCAAATGTTAAAATTTGCAATGCACTTGAATTATTTTGCTCATCAATAAATGATGCTGTATAAAGCAGTTATTGTGAATCCCTTTATTTATTTTTATGAATTAGCTCAGGTGGTAGCATGTTTAGAGTTAAGTCTCGAGAAATAATATAAGTAGGGGTCTTCAGCCCAGTGGCATCTCAAAATTTCTAATCTGGCCCAGAACAAACAGTAATTGAATAGGCCTGCTCTATAAGTTACTGCAAAACAAATGAAACTTTAACATCTGAAAAGCATCAAGTCCTTCTGTGTCAATTCTGACAACTGTCAGCCTCATGGTGGCAACTAAGATGTTTCTGCCAGACAGATAAAACTGTTCACAGCTTTTAGGCATCAGTTCTAAAGACCTTTTACAGAGAAACTGATTAACAGTGACTGTAACATTGAAGAACATCTTGTTTACAGGAATTAAACTGATTGAGGATGTGCCTTTAATGGTTTAAAGACAGCCCTTGCTTTACTGAGCAGGAAGACATGATCAGTTATAGAGCCTGTTAGCTCCAGACAACACGTTGCCAGCAGATGTAAGAGAAACTACATGAACAACCTTCAAGCCAAAGCTCAGGTTTTACTGACACTCAAGCTAGATAAAACTTGAAGCACAGCAATTTTAGATTCTTTGCAAGTTTTACATTTTAAACTTGAAAGTCTAAAATGTAAATCACTTAAAGGCTAAGAGATTTCTAAAATCAAGATTCCTAAAGATCTCACCCCACTCCGTCCCATCTCCAGAGCTGCGAGCTTCCCCTGCTCCTTCTCCATCCTCTGCAGTCACCAAGAAGTCAAACTCTTTTAGGGCTTCCTCTGTGTCTGCGTCATCCTCTGAGGCCAAGCCCTCGTTCCCTATCTACATGATTTAAGGAAGAAAAAAAGAAAGCAAAAAAGCAAAATCAAGAAAAGAATCTGAGAAACTGTGAAACTGCATCAAGGAGAAATGATTTGGTCATAAAAACACATGGGAGTGACTTTAGTTGCCTTACGTTAGCCTTTTGTTTTTTAGTTCTGTGTTGTTTGTCAGAGCTGATGTCATCCATCAGGTCTCCTTCTTCATCATCCTCTTCATCACTGTCCTCAGCGTTTTCCAGGAAGTTGAATGTCTCCAGATTGTCACTTGGAATCCTGCACAAAGCACACATTTGAACCCATGTGGTCTGTGTACTAAGATAACTACTGTGAAGGGACCTAAAAATGGGCTGACATGTAGCTTCCTCCTTTGGTATGGTCTAGGATGGTGTGGTACGGTGTGCCTGTACCTCTTAGAGTCTTTACAACGCTCCGTTCCATTGATCAGGTGCTGCAAGTTCTTATTCTCCACCGAGCCGTTCTGCTCAGAACCCGACAGACCGAGCAGAGAGCGAACCCTCTGAGTGCGAACATCCAAGATGGTGTCTGTGTATCCAACTTCCTGAAGGTACCTAAACACAACACATGCATTTATTATTAATGTAGTGTGGATAAACAACTTTAGCTGTAACTAACATATTCTCTCTATAAAAACCTCTCATGGCATATCATTTTATTTTGGAGAAGTAAAAAGCAACTAAGTGGGATCTTACTGTCTGAGCAGCTGCCGTCCTTGCTTCCACATTAGCTGACTGTTAGCAGGAACAGCAGAGACCTCTGACTCTTTGGTGTCTTGGAGAAAAGAAGAGAGAGAAATGCTGAGCAGTAATCCAGCCGTCCTGTCAGGTCCACAGGTGAAGCTGCCCTTCCTGGAACACCTACCTGATTCAAAGATTGGCATCTTCATTTCTCCCTGGTTTAACTCTGTTCCATATTTTAATCTGTGGTGTTTTGCCCTTAAAAAGAACAAATAAGAACAACCTTCATTAGTCTTTATTTGCAGTTTACAGTTATACACCATGACTGCAGACAATATTTCCATAAACAGACACTGTTAAGAGTTGGAAGAGTAATCTCGGCTGTAATCTACTGGTACAGTGTGGGAGCGTAGAGCTGCCAACCCAGCAAAAGGAACAAGGAGCTATAACACCAACAATAACAACAATATATTTTTCAGGTTTGTTTCAGGGGCTTGAGATTTTTTCTGGTCCTGGGCTCGGTCTCGTATTCTTGGGCCTTAAAAAATTGGGTCGAGGAGGTTTGAGATTATGGTGTGTGTCAAATATAGGAAAACGTAACTCCTTCTGATATTCCCCTGCACACACACATCCAGATAAATAAAACTACTACAAACTGAATGTGAATTAAAGGCAAAGCAACAGAAGTGATGAGAGTACAGCTGCAAGCTGACATCTCAGAAAAAATAAACAGTGTCACTGTTGCTAATGGAAACAAGTTCTTGTTACACTTGAATGTTTTCAGCACCAGACTGGATTACAGCATTTGATCCTCAAAGTTAACATTTGTGAGTCCACTTCCAGCCTGCTTTAATGGAGCCAGCACCTGCAATCTGCCAGCAGAAAACTGTCCGCTGATTCCAAACATATTAAATGTGCCTTTCACAAACATGAAGAGTTTAAAGTAAAATATTGTCTGCCTTCAGCATCAACAGTTTGTGAGTTGAGGGGGATGACATCTAGATTTACTAGACATTTACAACTGGCGCACAAGGCAAAGTAAGTAGCAATGTCTAACTGAATTAACATCAATCTTTGGTTAAATGTGACAGTTTACCTTAATTAGTGTTCAAAACCCACTTTTATTTTAACTAGTGTTAATTTGATAAGTTTTTTCCATCTTATTTCAAATTTAATGAGCGGTTTGTTTTTTAAAATTGATGAACATAATTCACCAGCTTATGTTGCAGTTGTTTTGGTTGGTTGACTAACTGGTTTTCATTCATTTCTGCATTTGGTGTGGTGCATTGTGGTGTAGAATTTCTTTTTTTTTTCTTTCAAAAAAACAATGTCCCAAAACATTAGTCAAATTCTAAACATTCAGCCTCGGTCTTGGAAGGTCCAGTCTTGGTCTCGGTAGAACCGGCCTTGACTCCATGTTTGTACAATATACTATCACTTTATCACAATATACATATTTGTCATGTTATAAGTCAAATGTTTTTAGGTTCTTACAACAATATTCATTTTGTATGAACATGATCATTTATTGTGCCAATACCAAAAACAAATGGTCAGAACACGCCATTAATCGCTCCATTCAAACATTTTCCACACGGATCCAGTCTGTCATAGAGCTCAACATACCACAATGATTTTGTCTTTGCTCAATGCTGTAGTGGTCCAAATATATGTTTAAATGTCTCATGGTACTCAGTGTAACAACACAACCCTCCTGAATGCAGTTTGTATCCATGGAGCTTCCCATGCCCCTCCAACAGTTGATCAATAGGAAACGCTGCCACCTCTATCGGATCAGACTCTTTCTTCCCCCTGTACAGCTTCATGCATTTTAAGTTCCAAGCTGTTAAATAACAGCAAATCTCTCCATGGCTCAATCAAAACATGAACTAGAACTTATTCATTTCCTGTAGACAACCTCTTATCTGGACCATCATCAACATCACAATGTTATACGGTAAATATACTGCATATTATGTTCTAAACATATAACATATTGTTCAAACAATATAAATTTCATTTTGAACTTTATTACATTAGTACAGTATTAATATTATCTTTATTATAAAGGTTTAAGTTATGACACGACAAATATGTATGTTGTAATAATGTGATAGTATTATGCAAACATCAAAAGAATATTGCCTGAACAATAAAGTTTTTACGTTATAACGTGATATATGTCTGTTTTCTGTTCCCTGGGTGGCAGGGCTATGCTTTCACAGTAAAGTCAACTTTACTCAAGACTTTATCACAGCTGTTGGAAGAGTTTTTAAAAACAGATTCATATAAAAGTGAGAAAATATTCATGAGTGAAATTATACATGGATTATTGTAATGTACGATGCAATGAAAAGGTTTTTACCCCTTATAAACTTCTTCTGTTTTTGCTTCTCTGTCACACTTAAATGTTTCAGATCATCAAACACATTTTTAACATCAGATAACCTGAACAAAAATTAGTTTTTAAATTATGATTTCTTTTGTTATGGGTAAGAAGCTATCTACACCAACCTGGCCCTATGTGGAAAAGTAGATGCCCTACAATGTCACTAGCCAGATCATGACCAGGGGTCTCATGTACGAAACGTACTTACGCACAAAAACCTTGCGGTGCAATTTTTTATGCACAACTTGGCATGTACTAAAATAAACTTTGCGTAAAAGTGTGTGTAGATCCAGGCAAATGTTTGACCTGCCATGAAAACGTGCGGTAGAAATGCAAACATTTTCAATTGACAATAATAAACTACAGAAAACTAAAACTCACCTAAATCCACTCTAATATGACTCAACTCAGCTTTATTTAATTCATCAAGCATCAAACCTCATGTTTTTTCATGAGTCTGAGCTTTTATGGTTTAAACCTGAGCGATTAAAATTAAATCACATTTAGCCTCATACAATAATGTAACACACCAAAGAAAATGATGGAAACAACCTCAGTCGGATGTAAACTGTAAAACTTCCTGTTTTTGTCACCTGTAAATGTAATTGCTTATCGGTCTGAGCACTGAGGAGCATAAAATGCATGTGAATCTTCTAAGGGGCACTGTCATTGTCAATGAAAAGAAAACGGTGTTGGATCAGCAGATTCATTCCTACCAAGTCAGGTTTGATGATTCCTAATGTGGACAAGTTGTAGACAATAACACATGTCCATAAATAGCTGCGTAAAGTTGCCCGTTATTGTGGAATGATGGCAGCTTTGGCAGAGCTGGAGGACATCACCAATGTAAGAAGTCTGAGGGAATGTTTTTTTCAAAGATCGTACTGATCTGCTGGTACATGATTATGCATGGCTTATTAGCTGGGTTAGATTGCCCAGGGCAATTATTTTGGAGCTCTGCACAGAGCTGGCCTCAGTGTTACAGAGGGAAACCACGAGGAACCGTGCGTCACCGGTGCTAGTTCAAGTTCTCACTATGTTGCGGTCCTTTCAACCGGAGTTTCTCAGAGGGAGCTGACTGACAGGTCGGGTATTTAACAGTCATCCCTGAGCCGGGCCATGCCAGCCATATGGGACGGCCTCATCCGTATGTTGCTCAGATATATAAAGTTCCCCTAAACCGTGGCTCTAATTTGCAGCGAGGAGCTAATTTCTGAATGTAATCAGAGCTATGGACTGCACTCACATTGGTATAAGGGCCCCAGCTCTAAGTGAAAATGCTTTTATGAATGAATCTAATAATAGTTGTGTTGGGAACAAACCTCCATGCATGATGGCTGGCTTCTAGGAAATATTCTATTTTTTGTGCGCACTCTTTTGTACATGAGGCCCCTGATTACTGCCAGACCTGTAGAACCAATAACTCGCATATGTAGAACCTAAATGATTTCAAACAGCAGCACATCATACCCTGGTCTAAAGAAATTTAAAAACAGATAAGAAGCAAAATCACTGACACCTATCAGTCTGGAAAGGACTGATCATTTCTAAGGGTCTGGGACTTCAGAGAACCACAGTGAAAGCCATTATCCAATAATGGAGAAAACATGAACAAATGGTGAAACTTCTCAGGAATGGTCAGCCTAAGAAAATGACTCCAAGAGCTTATCAACGAGTCATCCAGGAGGTCACAGAAGAACCCAGAACAATATCTAAAGCCCTGTAAGACTTGACTGACTCACTTCATGTCAGAGCTCATCATTCATCTTAATGGAGAGCTCCAAGCCCAGAACCAATGCTGACCAAAGGAACTGTTAAATAGGGTTTTAAATATCTACATGATCGAGGTTAGAATTTTTATTTCACCTGGGAAAGAATAAACAGCACATTAGCAACAGTTTCTTACCTTTCCTGCTTTAAAGCATATTCTAACATCTTAATTCTTCTAACCAGGTCATTTTTCAGGTTCTCCTGGCCCTTCCTCTCCCCCTGCAGAAACGCTATCCTGGCCTGCAGAGAAACAAACAGACCATAAACACATGTTTATGACACACACCATACAGCCCTGCAAAAACCATTCATACCCCTGGCAGATTTAGATTCAAGTTAGATTTTTTCCCCCAGCAGAAAACAAGACAGGCATTTCTGAAAAGGTAATAAAACTAAATGAAAAGTGTTAGCTTTAAAAAAGATATGTTTTTATTTACTTTTTGTTAAAAATGGCATGTTGAAAACTAATTTTTCCCTTCTCAAAAATACATGAAAATCTTTATGGCATTTCAGCCAGTCGAACACCTGTTCAGGAGTGACTGTGGCACAGTGGGTAGTCGTCATGTAACCTGAAAGTGGTGGGTTTTATTCCAGCTTTTTCATGTCACATGTCAATGTGGCCATGAATTTAACATTTAATAGAGTCAACCATGCAGCACCGGGATTGTCTCATTGTTCCCCTTTTATACAGAAAATCTTTCTATCAGACTCACCATCCGGTGTGCCTCAGCTGGCAGGGAAGGAGACTTAACTAAAAAACTGATAAATCCCTTTATAAGCAGATATTTTATGGATCTTTTGTTAGCTCGTCTACCAGGCAAATAAACCACCATTCAGTCGTAAAGTAGGATGCTAAAATAATATTTTGGTTCTAAGCAAATAATGGTTGATGTAGTTTATGACACATCCAACGCAGAATGGGATTATTGACCTACTAGTCAAGTTTACTAGTTTTCAGTTTGAAAACCTTTGAGTTTTTAAACTGAAAATTTCAGAGGGATGCTGACAAAACAGGATTGCTGTCTTCAGCAGGTTGTCTCAAAAAGAGCATCTCTGTATAAACTGCCAGATCCTGAAATCTCATCCCTGCACAGAAATATTAAAGAACTTGGCAGCTGTTCACTGTTAGCTGAAGAAAAAGAACTTCCAGGTTACGGATAAAGAAATTAATAATTCGCAAAGTAGCACGAATGCATACGAAGGTATGTACGCATGCAAATCTGGGTGTGCATAATGATGGTGTGGGGGCCACAGGAAGGTGTCCTCCCTTTGCAGAAGGCTGGGGACCACTGTGTGAAGATAGAGCAGAGTAATAATGACTTTGTGCCTCATATTTCATCCGACACTAACCATTCATGCCAGCTGCTGCATGAGTCTGTAGAAGCAAGTTCAAAATGTTCCACCACTGAATAAACAAGGTATCTCAGTTTCCATTCTAGTCCATTTTTTAGCCCTGGATTAGGTTTCACTTTTGGATCTAGCTCCGTTTGTTCAGGAATGACATTCTGCAGCTCTTGAGCAAAGGCAAAGATTAAAACTGTGCAACTTTTCCTGCCCAGTGCACTTTATTTAGAAGGGTCAAGAACCCTTACACCATAGGCAGGGTCAGATCACCAGGTTGGCAACGATGACGATGCATGTAATGACACGGCTGCCCGTATTTACCAGGCTGACAAATCAGCCTAGAGTATATGACATGAGTCATCAGGGCCATTCATCTGGACACCTGCATCATTAAAACACAAACACACACTTTTGTGATTGACACATGGACTTTCGCACATTACTTCAAGACTGTTTTAATGTAGTTTATGAAACTACCAAGGTGGAATAGGGCAAGCTGAGGATTACTGACCAACGTCTGATCTCTAAGACAAGAAGAAGTCGTCAGAAAGCCATGGTGGCACAGCAGGTGTAAAGTAGGGGTTGACATCAGTGGGTGGTAAAAGTATGCAGTCGTCCACATTAACCTGTGGTGTTGTCACCAGATCCTGGTTTCAAGTGTATAGACTAAAGGTGTCCAAAGTGCGTCCTGCGAGCCATTTGTTGCCGTAGGACAGATTATGTGCAGCCTCAGTTCAAGAAATAGTCATATTCAATAAATTATTACAGTCTGTGTTCTGAGGATGCTCCTTTGTCATTTTCAAAGAGTACTTTTGATCTAACAACCTTTAAGCAGGTATTTAACATACTTTTCATAAAGCCCACATTTCTGTAATGAAGATGTCATGTCTTAAATGTCATGTTTTCATTGGCTCGAAGCAACAACAAAAAATCACCATAATTAACACAAATAAAAGCTTGTAAAGATCAGTCTGTGTGGAATTAATCTATATATGTCACTAAGTGATGGAGATACTGGAATAAATGAACTTTTCAATAATAATCGGATTTATTAAATATGATGGTAAATCTGGCGCACCAGGACACCAGTTCATACAGATGAAAAAATTTTAGGATTTTTCAGGGCAAAGAGTAACAAAGCGATTTTGTTAAATTGAAATCTTACTAGAATGGGAAATGTTTGACACAACACAAACTTAAAAGATGACTTGGGTACACTCATTAATTAAACCATCCTAACTTCAGTCAGTCAGTCATTTTCTACCGCTTATTCCATAGTGGGCCGCGGGGGAGCTGGTGCCTATCTCCAGCAGTCAATGGGCGAGAGGCGGGGTACACCATGGACAGATCGCCAGTCCATCGCAGGGCAACACACAAACAACCAAGCACACACTCATTCATACACCTAAGGGCAATTTAGAGTGACCAATTAACCGAACAGGCATGTCTTTGGACTGTGGGAGGAAGCCGGAGTACACAGTGAGAACCCACACATCTTAAATTCTAGAAGCTAAATACAGAAAGTATTCTGGAAGATGGATCGGTCCATATCCAGTTACTGTTCCTGAGAATAGACTAAAGATGAATTTATAGACCTAGAAAATGGAAAACAATTTACCCAAAAAAAAAATCAAGGACGCTGCATAGCTTTCTTTTAAGGGCAGATGTGTGAGACCCTTTTTATATTTCACATCTACAATTATTTACAGATCCCTTTTCAATAAAATCAGACTAGACTTTGTTTTAAGTAAAATAGTTTATTTTTGAGCAGATATAAGTAAAAATAAATCACAATTATCATAGCTTTTTTGAAATAAAATAATATTTTTGCAGCCTAATCTTGATGATTTCTTTACATATGGTAAAAACGTTGCATACTGTAAATGGAGACGGACATGAAGGCAGCTTAATTAGTTTAGGTGTGAACTACAAGGTGGAAGCTTTTTTTCTGGTATTCAGTAATATGCACACTGTCCCATGGCACATAATTAAGGTAGTTTTTAGCATGTGAATGGGATTGACTGTTGAGAAGTATAACCTAACACAGTTAAAGCCCATAACAGACACTGACATAAATGTTTTATGTTTGGTAAGAAAGGACAAAAATGTATTCCTACGGGTAAAGTATCTGAATAAACCAAAGTAGACATTACAGTCCTTTTTGTACTCGTGTTCAATTCAGTTCAGTTTTATTTAAATAGCACCAATCCTCAACATGTGTCATCTCAAGGCACTTTACAAAGTCAGTTCAATCGAATCATACAGATTTCAAGTCATACATACATTCCAGTTAATCCCAACTATCAAAAAGTGCAGTCAGATTCAGTTTATTATTCAGATTGGTTCAAAAATTTTTCTATCTAAGGAAACCCAGCAGATAGCATCGATTAAGAGACTGGCAGCATTCACTCCTCCTGGATGAGCATGTAGAGACAGTGGACAGTCGCTTGGATTGACTGTCGTCATTCTTTGTGGTGAAATGTTATAAACAACTGTTGGTCATTTTGTCCCTTCAGCATTTCATACCTCACTGCTGACCATTCATTTATTCATACCCACCAGGGCGACGGTTTATACCTGCTTTAACTGATGATTTAAGGTAACATTATACAGTACATTCTACTCAGGATCTACTGTAATAAGTGTGGTTACACAAGCCCAATAAATAATATCTACCAGCAGGGGGTTACTTGAGCGTTTCTTTGGTTTGACCAGTGATCAGAATCAGTCATATTGTTTTTTAAGAGACAATTGGTTAAAACAGGACTCTGAACCCAAATAGAGAGCGTTCATGGAGAGAGACGGGGAATTATTGGGGAGCATACAGAAGCAACTTAGAGTCATGATTAGAGACACCAAGGAGGAAGAGGCAAGAGAGCTAACTTCAGTAAAACAATAAAGGAAATGTGTGGTCAGGGAGGAAGATGATCACAGGCTTCAAGCTAGGGCTGCAACGACGTGGACTATAAAAAAAAAAAGGTCGACGCAGAATTTCATGTGTCGAAGTGTCATTTAAAAAAAACATCGCAGCACAAGCTTTCAAAAGTTTGGGAACATTTTGCACAAATTAAAGCGGGAAAACAAGTCCAATGCAGACTTTGCAACACATAGCTGTTGTATCATGTGATCACCACAACAATGCAGGAGCCTCTGAAACACAGCCCTGCCTTTAATGCCAGCTCCGGATGGGTGGGTTCAGTTTCAGCCAAAGATGAACAACTCCTTCATTTGGTTTGCTAAAAAGTCAATTTAACAGTGATTCTTTGTGTTCTTGGGCGGAGTAGTGATAGTGAGGGGTATATGTGCATTTTAAAACGCACAGCATTGGGACGGCTGCTTGCATTGGACCGGACCAATGTAGCTACAATTAACTGCTTGGGGGATAAAATGTTTTTACAACTGACCGTTTCAGTCACAAAGCGATATTATAAAAAATAATTGCAATTAGTCGACTAATTAAAAAAATAATCGATAGAACAGTTGATTGTTAAAATAATTGATAGTTGTAGCCCTACTTCAAGCAGAAGGAGGATCAGCAATATAAATGTCTGGTCAGAACCAATAAACTGAACACATTCTTCTAGCTTCTCTCCTGCCCACAGCTAAACAGATCTCCCAATCTCCTTTGACCCTCAGCTTTCCTGCTACACCTCACATGCCTCTCCCTTCTGCCTGAGCGTCTCTAGAAATCAAGTGAAGAGGCAGCTGGAGAGACAGAACCTGAACAAGGGTGCAGGTCCAGATGGGGTCATCCCCAGATTCCTGAAGGCCTGTGCAGAGCAACTCTGTGGGATTCTTCAGCACCTCTTCAATCTTAGACTGATCATGGAGTAGATTATTAAATAGTGAAATTGCTCACATGACCCATCTTTGCTGAGCTGGTATGAGAGATTGTCTAAACTATTTACGTCCCTGTAATTTGTGGCCTTTTCCTCCAACTCTATGGGCTGCATTATTAATCTTTCTGGTGCCTCTATCTTCTCTCACCTGCATCCTCTCTTCTTTCCCTGACTTGTCTCTGCTGCAATTAAATTCAGAATAATTGTTTCTCTAATAAAATAGACAGATTAGTTAGTTAGTAAAAGGCACACTTCACCAAGCCACAGATATATTCTGAACCAGTTAGTCTGAAACTTTTCTATTGGCCGTTTAGTAATGCTACTGTCACAGACGCCACATGTCTAGGATTCAGAGGATTTGGGTCATTACCAACACCACAGGCATCAACTCCAGCGCTGGTTCTTTCCTATGGTGTTTTTAGGGACCGAGCTCCCCTTCAGCTGATTTAAAGTGAAACTTACGTTTTAATCAGTTTAGATTGCCCTGCGGTTGAAAGCGTTGACAACTGTTGGTTTGTTAGCAAGAGACATACTGGGACAGCAGAGGGAGTTTATACAGGGGATAGCTCACCAACTGTGTAGCAGAAGTGCCCTTCTTAATTTTAGCAAACATCCATGTTATTACACATCCCCGTCCCACATTATAAGAGCTAGATTCGCAAAAATTAATTATGTAATGCGCAATACCCACAATCCCACAGTAAATTTCAGGCCCCACTATAGACCTGTCGCCCTGACATCCCACATCATAAATATCCTGTTGCACAAGCACATATCAGGACTTCCTGCAGTTTGCTTACTGCCATGGAGTTGAAGATGCCTTCATACACCTGCTTCAACAAACCCGCTGTCATCTGGACAAAGTCAGTAGCACTGTGAGGATCATGTTCTTTGATTTCTCCGGTTCATTTAACGCAATTCAACCTGATTTGCTTTGCTGGAAACTCCACAAGACTCAGGTGGAGGCCTCAACAATCTCCTGGATCAAAGACTACCTGACAAACAGACCACAGTTTGTGAGACTGAAAGGTTATGAGTCTAACCAGGTAGTCAGCACCACAGGGGACTGTACTCTCACCATTCCTTTTTACTCTGTACACCTCAGACTTCCAGTACAAGACAGACTCCTGCCATCTGCAGAAATACTTGGATGATTCTGCAGTCGTGGGGTGGATCAGAGATGGATAAGAAGCTGAGTACAGGAAGGTGGTGGCCTGCTTTGTGGCATGGTGTGGAAACAATCATCTCATCTTGAATGTGACTAAAACAAAGGAGATGATTGTAGATTTTAAGAGAAACAGGAATAGGTTAAACACTATTTCCATCATGGGAGAAGAAGTGGAGGTGGTGGAGGAGTAGAAATATCTTGTTGTTCACCTGGACAACAGACTGGAGTGGAGATGCAACTGTCTACTTCCTGAGGAAGCTTAGGACCTTCAGTGTTT
The DNA here is from genome assembly GCF_021462225.1 of Girardinichthys multiradiatus. NCBI lineage: Eukaryota > Metazoa > Chordata > Actinopteri > Cyprinodontiformes > Goodeidae > Girardinichthys > Girardinichthys multiradiatus. The sequence continues at coordinate 39,058,905 of NC_061811.1, forward strand.
GCAGCAAGATGCTGCATATCTTCTATAAGTCTGTTGTGGAGAGTGTGATCTCTTCCACCATCATCTGCTGGGGTAGCAGCATCACAGCCAATCTGATAAAGAATGCTGGTTCTGTTCTGAGGACTGCTCTGGTACTTCTGGAGATGATTGTGTACAGTAGGATTCTTCATGAAATTACAGAGAAACCTGAGCTCTTCAAGAGACTGGCAACGAAGTTTTTTTAGTCAGAGGCTTCTTCAGATCTGCTGTAAGAGGACTGCTACAGGAGATCCTTCCTGCCCACAGCCATCAGCATCTACAACAGCAGTTTGAAGAAACCTGTATGAGTTACAACATACAGGTAAACGTACATACTTCCAGAAAGGTGTTAACACTTATACTGTTATCTTGTCTACTGTATTGCCAACCAGGGAGGTGACACTCAAATCATATATTTCTTACGGAGGACTGATTGTCCCCTACTTATTGGTTTTGCCCTAATTAAGGAAGTTAAATTATTGTCATATTGTAATTAAATCATCTTTTTTTCTCTTACAACCCTGGGCCTTCAAAAAAATTAATTTTTCTTAGTATTGGCATCGAGTTTGAAATGTTAATATCATGACGTACCTATTAACTACCATGAAAAAAATGTATAGGCCATGGTTTAAATTAAACATGTAAAAAACGCTTTGGTAAGAATTTGAAATGGAGATGGGTATTTAAGAAAGAGGTGTACGAATTAATGGAGCTACTGATTTATCACTAGGCATTTGAAACTGTGAAAAAAAGTTTTTTGAAAACAAAATATATATAAATATGAATAATACCAGTGATTCTAGTGGATGTTCTAATGATAAAATATTTTTAATTAAGTAATATGTCACAGTTTTCTCTATATTATTATGGTTATTAAGTATAATTAAAAGACATACCAAAAAATAGTTCACCTAAAAAAATATTTACATGTGCTACTGGGTTTGCAAGAGCAGCAACTCATGTTTGTTTAGGGGCTAGAAGTTCTGCCCGGAAACAGTCAGGAGGCTCTGCCCCTTGGTGTTAATGCTTTAAGAACAAGGAGCCAAGACTGCCAGCTTAGATGGGCCCATCTTTGGTTTCTAAAACTAAACCTATTTTACATGTTGTTTTCTGAAACTTTTTTTATTTTTGCTTCATCTTTGTTAAATAATGACATGGTGGGTTTTGTGTTGTATGGTTTTGTGCACATAAGATTACATTTAAATCATTTTAGAATCTGGTAAATGCCAGATTATTTCTAAAGTACAACCCTGGAAATGACAGAGGGATACTTTATTTCCCCATGCGTGGATGTATATGTTTGTGTGTAATTCAATTCAATACAATTCAAAAATACTTTACTAATCCCAAAGGAAAATTAAATGTTGTTTTAGCTCATATTATGAAGGTTTCCTCAAAGAGTCGTTGTAGATGCTGATGGCTGTGGGCAGGAAGGATCTCCTGTAGCGCTCTGTCTTACAGCAGATCTGAAGAAGCCTCTGACTGAAGACACTCTGTTGTTGTAGGACAGTCTCATGAAGAGGATGCTCAGGGTTCTCCATAATGTTCTTCATTTTACGAAGAATCAGTCTTTGCACAATGATCTCCAGAGGTCCCTGGCTCTGATGCTGCTACCCCAGCAGATGATGGCAGAAGAGCTCACACTCTCCACAACAGACTTATAGAAGATATGCAGCATCTTGCTGCAAACACCAAAGGACCTAAGCTTCCTCAAGCAGTACAGTCTGCTCTGTCCCTTCTTGTAGACGGCTTCACAGTTGCATCTCCACTCTAGTCTGTTGTCCAGGTGAACACCGAGGTATTTATACTCCTCCACCACCTCCACTTCTTCTCCCATGATATAAATAGTTTTTGACTTATTCCTGTTTCTCTTAAAATCTACAATCATCTCCTTTGTTTTAGGCACATTCAAGATGAGATGACTGTTTCCACACCATGCCACAAAGTGGTCCACCACCAACTTTCCTGTACTCAGCTTCTTGTCCATCTCTGATTCACCCCACGACTACAGAATCATCCGAGTATTTCTGCAGATGACAGGAGTCTGTCTTGTACTGGAAGTCTGAGGTGTACAGAGTGAAAAGGAATGGTGAGAGTACAGTCCCCTTTGGTGTTCCTGTGCTGCTGACTACCTGGTTAGACTCACAACCCTTCAGTCTCACAAACTGTGGTCTGTTTGTCAGGTAGTCTTTGATCCAGGAGATTGTTGAGGCCTCCACCTGAGTCTTCTGGAGTTTCTGACAAAGCAAATCAGGTTGGATTGTATTAAATGTTTTGGTGAAATCAAAGAACATGATCCTCACAGTGCTGCTGGCTTTGTCCAGATGACAGTGGGTTTGTTGAAGCAGGTGTATGATGGCATCTTCAACTCCAACTCCACAGCGATAAGCAAACTGAAGGGGGTCCTGATGGTTTACTGTTTGCTTACTCAGGTGGGCCAACAGAAAAAGTGTAGCAAAGTGTAGCAGTGTAAGTTGTGTGTAGTGCAGTTATTTTGGGTCGGTCTACTTTTAGCTTTCAGCTGGGATCAGGCTGTCAGCACAGGGCCCAGTAGGCCAAGCTGTTTAATTACAGCCTCCTTCACACAGACCAGCCCCTTTTCCCAAAACATGGAGTCACTGAGACACCCCCTACAAATAAGGACTGCAGGCCAACAGAACAACATCTGATTGGATCCAGTTACAGTCTCTTTGGTTCAGAAAGTAGAGCTTGTGAACACTGTAAACAATTGGTGGAGACGCAGTAATGTCAGGCAATAAAAAATGCCCCAAACAGTAGATAAGCTTCTTGTAGCAACAGCTATTAGTATTAGTTTCTGGTACTGTAGTTCACTTGTTTGGGTTTGAAAAAAACAGTCTGCTCCACCACCTATTCAACCACCAGCCAACATCATCATCCCTAATAGGGTTAGACAGTTAACTACCAAATTAAAGTTTCTAGGAAACCCCCCACTAGAGCTTCACAGGTTGCCCAGGTTTATCCTCTTCCACTCCTCCATGGTGACATCACAGAGCTGGTGGATGTTGGAGACCTTGTGCTCCTCCAACCTACGTTTGAGGATGCCCCACAGATGGTCAGAAGGGGTTAGGTCTGGGAACATGCTTGACCAGTCCAGGACCTTTACCATCAGATCTTTAGCAGGGTAGTGGTCATCTTGAAGGTCAGTTTGGGGTCGATATCATTTTGGAATACTGCCCTGCAGCCCAATCTCCGGACCATATGCTGCACACTGCACCGTATTGTTCTGAATGGCTCAGTACATGTTGGCATCCACGGTTCCCTCAATGAACTGTAGCTCCCCACACCCAGCACCACTCATGCACTACGTGACTGAATTCTTTATAGCAGTGGAGACGTGTTGTCTGGAGTGATGAATCATGTTTCTCCGTTTGCCAATCCAATGGCCAAGCCCGGGTTTGGCACTTGCCTGACTGCATTGTGTCAAATGTAACGTTTGGTGCAGAGGGGTGTGAGGCTGTTTTTCAGAATTTGTCCTTAGACCCTTACTTCCCCTTTGTTGTTCAAAAGACGAAGACATATTGGCATTAAAATGACAAAGGCTCATCAAACAGAAGGAGGTCTGTGTGAATACTAAAGAATCCTCAGCTTTTAAAACTGCATTTACAGGTCCTTCTCAAAATATTAGCATATTGTGATAAAGTTAATTATTTTCCATAATGTCATGATGAAAATTTAACATTCATATATTTTAGATTCATTGCACACTAACTGAAATATTTCAGGTCTTTTATTGTCTTAATACGGATGATTTTGGCATACAGCTCATGAAAACCCAAAATTCCTATCTCACAAAATTAGCATATCATTAAAAGGGTCTCTAAACGAGCTATGAACCTAATCATCTGAATCAACGAGTTAACTCTAAACACCTGCAAAAGATTTCTGAGGCCTCTAAAACTCCCAGCCTGGTTCATCACTTAAAACCCCAATCATGGGTAAGACTGCCGACCTGACTGCTGTCCAGAAGGCCACTATTGACACCCTCAAGCAAGTGGGTAAGACACAGAAAGAAATTTCTGAACGAATAGGCTGTTCCCAGAGTGCTGTATCAAGGCACCTCAGTGGGAAGTTTGTGGGAAGGAAAAAGTGTGGCAGAAAACGCTGCACAACGAGAAGAGGTGACCGGACCCTGAGGAAGATTGTGGAGAAGGGCCGATTCCAGACCTTGGGGGACCTGCGGAAGCAGTGAACTGAGTCTGGAGTAGAAACATCCAGAGCCACTGTGCACAGGCGTGTGCAGGAAATGGGCCACAGGTGCCGCATTCCCCAGGTCAAGCCACTTTTGAACCAGAAACAGCGGCAGAAGCGCCTGACCTGGGCTACAGAGAAGCAGCACTGGACTGTTGCTCAGTGGTCCAAAGTACTTTTTTCGGATGAAAGCAAATTCTGCATGTCATTCAGAAATCAAGGTGCCAGAGTCTGGTGGAAGACTGGGGAGAAGGAAATGCCAAAATGCCAGAAGTCCAGTGTCAAGTACCCACAGTCAGTGATGGTCTGGGGTGCCGTGTCCGCTGCTGGTGTTGGTCCACTGTGTTTTATCAAGGGCAGGGTCAATGCAGCTAGCTATCAGGAGATTTTGGAGCACTTCATGCTTCCATCTGCTGAAAAGCTTTATGGAGATGAAGATTTCATTTTTCAGCACGACCTGGCACCTGCTCACAGTGCCAAAACCACTGGTAAATGGTTTACTGACCATGGTATCACTGTGCTCAATTGGCCTGCCAACTCTCCTGACCTGAACCCCATAGAGAATCTGTGGGATATTGTGAAGAGAACGTTGAGAGACTCAAGACCCAACACTCTGGATGAGCTAAAGGCCGCTATCGAAGCATCCTGGGCCTCCATAAGACCTCAGCAGTGCCACAGGCTGATTGCCTCCATGCCACGCCGCATTGAAGCAGTCATTTCTGCAAAAGGATTCCCGACCAAGTATTGAGTGCATAACTGTACATGATTATTTGAAGGTTGACGTTTTTTGTATTAAAAACACTTTTCTTTTATTGGTCGGATGAAATATGCTAATTTTGTGAGATAGGAATTTTGGGTTTTCATGAGCTGTATGCCAAAATCATCCGTATTAAGACAATAAAAGACCTGAAATATTTCAGTTAGTGTGCAATGAATCTAAAATATATGAATGTTAAATTTTCATCATGACATTATGGAAAATAATTAACTTTATCACAATATGCTAATATTTTGAGAAGGACCTGTATATCACAGTCATCCAACACAGCAGTCAATTAGTGAGAGAGTTTGTTTTATGCACCAGGCTGAACTATAGAGATCTCTGCTATGTAAGATGCAAATAACAGACTTTCCTAATATTAACGGTAACATTGAGAAATATTGCAGGGTGAAACAAAAATCTACTTGGTTTCACTGCTAGGTTGTGGCTGTCATTAGTTAACCAAGGCATCTTTCCTGATTACACCTGTTGACTCAGTTGGGATGAGACAAGTGATCGTGTCTCTCAGAACTTGTTGGATAAAAGCAATAATTTGCAGGTGATTCTGTACATGCTCCCCAATTTGCATTCCACATCATTTCTATCCATTACAGTTTGAATACAATCAAAGATGGAGTGCAATTTACTATCTCTAGACCACCACACTGTTCAACACCTTAGAGCAGACTTCCCGTCAAGGATGATGTTTCCTCACAGGACATGTAACCAAAGCCCAGACATTGTGTTGTGTTGTCAATAACCTTCATGTGATTTGTTTAGGAAGTGACTGAACACAGGTGATCCTTTTAACACATTAGTTTGTGGCATTGTGATGATGATGAAAGTATAGAAATCTTTTGCCTCATAAAAACAAACATTGCACTGAAGAACACAGCCAGTTTTAAATAAGCTACTTTGCTACAACAGCAGCATTAAGCTGTCCAATTGTACTGCTAAACGGGACACAACTGCATTCAAGCACATTCTGAAAGATAAATGCTGCAGGTATTGATGCTCCCATGGAACCAACAGCAGAAACATTGTTGAAACAGTAAAGGTAACAATGCCCCTCATAACATTGTGTTGTGGGGGTTGCAAACATCATCAATTAGAGTTTATTGTTAAGATCACAGGATGACACATTCTTATCGTAAAAATTCTCCACAGCAACAAATAGTAAGATGATTTCCTATTCCTACTGTTTAGCTCTTAAATTTCTTCATACAATAGTCTAAGCAATTCAAACAAACACTGGTTGGGGATCCCTGTACTCAGAAACTGACCTGATTACTGGAATACTTCCTGCAGCTATGAACTGAAAACTTAATGGCACCTAAGCTTCCCCTGTATCTAATACGTTGAAGCTGTTCTTTCACCCCTGAATAAGTTTGTAACTGCAGGTGATCTGACCTCTTTCTGACATGCTAAAAACTGTCATACTGAGAGCCAGTGCAGCTGACAGTCCGGGTCCTACCGCGATGGCTTTTTGGCAAGACGTTAGCAAACATAGAACCAACCCAGAACCGGGAGAATCAGTCTCTGGCCTAATCTTTGACTGGGTTCCAACCTTACCAGCACTGTAGCAGAACCTTTCTATGACTACGAACCAGATGAGCTGGTGCCAGTGCCAGACCGTGTTTACCAGCAAACATTGTGATCCAACTTTCAGTTTGTCCCAACTCAACAATAAATACCACGGTGAGTCAGTGATACAGTTAGCTTAATTCTTCTATGGATATGTGCAGCTAATTCTTAGCTCCATTTAAGATGCACATTATTTCTGTAGTTTGCCGAATAACACACCTCTAGGACGGACCGATCGTTTATTAAATGTCCCATCTTACGGTCCGTGTTGTTATTGCTACTGAGTGTAAGTGGGAACCACATCAGAGCTAAGAGGCTAGTCTGGGTTTAGCCTAGAAAGAGCTAGGAGGCTAACCTGGAGTTCGGCCCTCTCCACTTCCCAGTGTGCCCTCTCGATCTCGAACCGGGCCCACTCGTGTTGGATGTAGTGCAGGATGCCGGGAATAGTGTACTGCTGATGTGGCCGGGGCAAATCTTCGTTCTGTTGCGGGACCATGACTGCCCCGATAGGAGGACCGCTACTGCTGCTCCCCTGCTGGTGCTGCTGCGGTGAAGGCGGCTGTCGCTGGGCGGCCGCTCCTCCTCCTCCTCCTCCTCCTGGGTGTTCGTCCATATTTTAATGTTTTTGTTTGGAAATAGTGTTTGTAAATTTGTTGGATTTTAAAGCAGATAATGTAAAGAGTCTGCCGGGGATCTCCCGTGTGTCTGCTGCGGTGTTACCGCGGCGGTGGGTAAGGCTGGCTGCCCCTCAAAGTTTCGGGGAGTCCGGCTTAATGTAAATGCGGTGTTTACGTGTAGCTCTAACCGGCCGCCATCTCTGTTCTCTGGAAGAACCCACCGCGCTGCATGACGGTACATCCACCGGGATTCACGTCTTCGTTTAAGATTTTTCCTGGTGGTGGGCAACCAGCAAATAGATTCAGTACCGCCCCTAACTGGTATGGAATGTGGACCTGAGTATGAAATAAACGATAAATAAATAAGAGAGGCACTGATGAGGCTTTTCTTTGTTGATACGGAATTAAATACATTTAATAATATTTTCTTTGTTGTCTTACGATTCCGACTTTTACCGATTCCAATTTTATTTCTTCCAAAAGACTTTAACACATAAATTTAATTCGGTTTAGTCTCAGAAGTTGCCTCTTTACCTGACTTCAAGAAATAAACATCTGAAAGTTGTGGGTATGATTTCAACTTTCTTCTAACACAATGCAAAGCACTCAAGTTGTGGTGCACATTAGTGAATGCAATTGGGTTAATGTGGCTCTACTGTAAAGCTCTTTCAATGGTTGGTATGACTGGGAAAGCGCTAAATAAATTCAATCCATTTACCATATAGAAATGCATTGGGGTGTTGTGTCTGTAGCTTAGCAATAACTAAACTGATGACATCACATTCAGAGTCTACAAAAACTCATGGTGGAATGTAAGCAGCTGCTAAAACAACACTGGTGAACTGTCTTTGTAAATATAAAAAAAAAACTATTAGTAACAGTTCAATATCCAGGCTGTGGAGAAGACACTAACATGTGCTGGCTTATACATTCTGTTGTTCACAAGCACTGCTAACCCACCCCCTTTGCTTCTGGCATTCCTCTTTAAATTTCTGTCTGCTTGTATGGTCAAAAGGCCTGGCAGAGAGATGCTGGAGTCTGGGAAATGATCCTGCAGCCATGTTTCGGTGAAACACATAATACTGTATTCCTTTTTTTTTTTTTTATAATACTGCATTCCTTTTTTTTTTATATAATACTGCATTCCTAATAGTCTGACTGGGTTCTTGTAAGGGCTTGAAGTTTATCTAAATTGTTTGCCAAAGATCTCACATTGCCTATTATGATCAATGGAAGAGTGGGTTTAAACCTTCTCCTTTTCTCTCTCCTCTTACCAAACCGAATAATCATCCAAACAAAGCGATGTTTTAACCGAAACATAAGGAAATTCCAGTTTAAATCAGAATCAAAGTATAAGAGGTACTCCAACATGATGCCACCTTGAGCGGTGCAATTCTGGAACAAAAAAAACAACACTTTAAATAATACCTCATCTACAGTCTCAAATCCCAAATTAGTTGAAAAGGAGGGGCAGGGGATGCAGAGCAGGAGCAAACAGGAGAGAAAAAGGAGAAAGTTCAAACTATCTCAAACCAAGCAGCAATAATTACACAAATCCTCAAAAAGAAAAAACTGGTTTAGATCCAAATGTTGCAAATAACTGAAGACATTTCTCAAATCTTCCTTTTCTGTCAAAAATCTTTTTAAAAAAAAACAGTAGCTTTACAGGTTTACAATTATCTTAGTAATATGCTGGTGTAAATTCTTATGGTGGGTTCAGACCGAACGCTAATGACGCGACTGGAATCACTGATTTACATGTTATCCCAATGCAGAGGTGCATTCAGGAGTATGGAAAGCCAACTGGTTCAAAAACACGTGACTTCTGAGGCGTTCACACGTAAACAACACGTTAACGTGTTTGCACGTTGTTTACGTGTTTTCAACGTGTTGTCAACACGTCAGAAGTCACGTGTTTTTGAACCAGTTGGCTTTCCATCAAGGAGCAAAGTGATGTAAAAGACATGTTTCTAGCGATGTGAACGGCGCGATTAGGGCGAATACAGCAAAGCGAAATCAGCGAATTTCACTGGAGTTGAAAAATCCTAACTTTTCTGTCAATTGTCTGTAGCCCTCTTTTCAGCATCAAAGTTGTCATACAAGTATGAAACTCATAGCAGTTGCTCAGGATACATCCATGTTCATGTAGGAAATAATATTTTATTCATAAGTTTAATTTTCAGAAGCATAAGCAAATCTGATTATTAGGTCGCCAATCCGCCGTTATTTAAACTACATAATTATTCAATACTTATTTCTACCATGCTACATTCTGTTTTCATATCAGCTCTTGCCTGGTGTATTTTGGTGTTCCTCATCCATATGTTTAGGCACAAAATGTCAAAATGGGGTTTTGTGATGGACCAATGTGCAGAGAAGAACTCCTGAAGCTCAAGGTTTGCAGGTAAGACGAGTCTTTAATGTTCATGGCTAGACACAGACAAGGTAGCAAGCGTGCACACAACACACACACACAAGGAACCAGCAGAGAACAAAGGAAACAAACGGGCTTAAATACAGAAGTGAACAGCAAGGGGAACCAATGACACATGAGACCAGACAATCAGGGGTAAACACAGAACAGGTGTGGGGTTGGGGTGCAAGGAGACAGAAAACAAAGGACTAGTCCAAGTAATTGAATAAAAACACAAACTCAAGAACTCAAAACACAAGCTGGTATGACACAAAATGTTTTATTGTATTTAGAAAATTTGGACGGTACAATTTTGCTGTTTTTCTATTGAGCTGAGATTTCTTTACTTACTGAAGACAAATGGACAGGTGTTCTGCAGCGGAGATTCAGCGCCTGTAGTTGGTGTCCCAGTGGCGGATTCATCCCCCAATGCAGGACAGCAGGTCCTCAAACTGGGTCTGCTGAAAGTGACCATCATCCAGACACAGCTCCTGGAATAGGCGGTGGTACTCTCCAAACTGGTTCCGTCTCTGAAGAGTCTGGTGAACGCAAGGACGTTGGCGGCCGGCAAACAGCAGATACAAGCTCCTCCTATTTGATGATGCGGTGAAGCGAGTGGAGCGTTGTTGCGTGAATTGCTGGCGCAATGTCAGGCGAGTGATAGTATGTGAATGAGGCGAAAAATTTGCTGGAATTGCGTTCAGCCTGAACGCACCATAAGTCATCTAGATAAGTTGTCTTCTACTTCAATTCAATTCAAAAATACTTTATTAATCCCTAAGGGAAATTAAATGTTGTTGTAGCTCATTATAAGGGTTTACTCAAAGAGCCGTTGTAGATGCTGATGGCTGTGGGCAGGAAGGAGCTCCTGTGGCGCTCCGTCTTACAGCAGATCTGAAGAAGCCTCTGACTGAAGACACTCTGTTGTTGTAAGATAGTCTCATGAAGAGGATGCTCAGGGTTCTCCATAATGTTCTTCATTTTATGAAGAATCCATCTTTCCACAATGATCTCCAGAGGTCCCAGAGGAGTCCCCAGAACAGAGCCAGCCTTCTTTATCAGCTTGTTGAGCTTTTTTAAGTCCCTGGCTCTGATGCTGCTTCCCCAGCAGATGATGGCAGAAATTAAGCACAAATGATCATCTGACTAATAACAACACCATCAGTTTCAGTCTGGTTTCCATCCATTACACAGCACAAAACCGCTCTGGTCAAAATCACAAATGACCTTTTAATTACACCAGATTCTGGACTATTCTCTGTACTATTTCTTACAGAAACCCTTACATTTTTGAAACGATAACCTTAGATAACAAAAAAAAATTTGAAATATACTGCAATATTAAAAACTAACAATTGTCAAGCAGCAGATGTATTAGCATTTTAAGGGGAAATAAACAGATTTTCTGTGCCAAGACGTTTTACTACAACTAAGTAAAAAAACATCGACCAAATATAAACTTCCTTCCTTTTTTGTGCAAAATTAATCTTTTAAAAAGGTTCAATTTTTTTTGCTTAAATCTTTTTCCTCACCGCCAGTCCACTAGGTGGTAGTACTGTATCTTTCAGCTGCACTGTCATGGTTTACGTTTGAGTAGGGAAAACTGATGAATTCAAGCACCGTGCAGGTTTGAGATGTGGTTGTTCTGTCGACTGTGACAGGATGATCAAGTTCGTGCTGATGGTGAACCAGCAGGGCCAGACCAGACTGTCCAAATACTACGAGCCCGTGGAGCTGAGCAGGAGAGCGGCGCTGGAGACGGTGGCTGTTCGCTGTTGCCTGAGCCGCAGCAAACATCAGGTAAACATCCAGCCAGCTGAGATCCGGGGAGTTATCAGACCAACCGGTGAGAAAATCGACACAAATCTGTGGCGGTAACAGATAATTATATCGTTTCAATAGAAGCCAATGAATACAAAAGAAGAATAGCAAGCTCTGTAGACGCAGCTTGGCCAGCAGCTTAGCACGGCAACAACGCCGCCATATTTGTGAGGGTAGATTTGTTTGAATGGCAGCTTTTCAACCCAGAGAACTGCAGCTGTACAAACCTTCAGAAGAAACGACAGCCTCCTCCTCTTCTCCCCAAGAGATGTTTGCATCACATTTATAGAAGCCTGGATTTAAGAGATTTTCAGAAGCCTCGAAGAGATGGAGAGAGCAGCTTTAACCTCCTTTAAAAAAGGAGGTTAAGGAAGGGAAAACTATTGGGTACAGTGGGACAGCACCGGCGAAGAGAGACCAGCTTTCTTTCTTTCTTTCTGTCTGTCTGTCTGTCTGTTCTTCCCACTTTTGTATAAATTTGTAGTAGTATTGGTTTTCCTTCTAAATGATAGATATTCTGTTTAACAGGTCCACTGTTCAGCCAAGTTTTAACTTCTGTTGCTGCTGTCAGTGTGAGTCTTTCAGCACGTCCGCATCTATAAATAACAGATCTGACATGTTCAGTGTGAGGGGAAGTTTAGATGCAGCCTTTTGCGGAAACATATGCAAAGTTAATTCCTCTACTTTCAACAGTGTCAGTGCTGTTCCTGCAGAGGTTTTAAAGTCTCTGTTTTTCCAAATTCTTATTATTCTTTTTTATCATATTTTATTTTATTGGGGACTTTATTTTATTTTTTATAAAGTAAGTCCTTATTACATTTAAAAATGAGATCACTATTTTTGGTAGTGCTTGGTTTAGTTCTTATTAAAAAAACAACTCACTCACTGATGAACACAAAAAATGAAGGGCATATTATATCTTAGTTTGTCTTACCCAGTTTTATAGATACAACATACAGTTTCAGTCAGCTTTGTATTTAATTCAAGTAACTAAAGTTTGTTTCAATTAACTCAAGTTTTCTCTATTTCAGTCCAGTCCAGTAATTCTGTTAAGGTTCATTTCATCTTGTGTTAAGTTTGAGTCTAATTCGATCATTTTGAACCTGACTGGAAAAAGTCTAAACGTTTGTTAAAATTTTTTTTGTTTTACCATAGAGAACTAACCTAATATTATTATGGTAATGTTGAGGACTCTAATTTTTACATAACATGAAACAGACATTTATTTCACAAAAACAGAAAGTCAAACACAGACATTTGGCCACATGAAAGTTTAAATACCCTGTTTGTAAAATAATTGTGAAAAATTGAAGACGGGTCTATGAACCTTCTTATGGTTATCAGTATTTTTAATACAGGTGGAACCTTTGCTATCTTTATAGGATTTTTCGGAAAAGATTCTGGAAACCCTATTAAGATATAAGTTTGGCAGTGATCATCAGAACATCAGACCTTTATTAGCGCTTTTAAGGTCCCTCAAAGATGCATTACAATGAAATCAGTCATTCCCATTCACACACATTCACACACTACTTACTTATTTCTCTGTCAGAGTAATTTTATTTGCAAAAATGTGAACATAATTTGACTTCTATTATTCTTAAAATGTACATCGTTTCCTCATAACCCCTTTTGTTTCCACTAGGTCTGTTTTGGACGCTTAAATTCTTTTTTTTTTTATTCACCAAGAATCAATAAGGTGGTCTTAGTGGGGTCCACCATAAAGGTGTTGTCTGTTGGGTGTCATGTTATCATTGTCAGGTCAGTGAGGTTCATAGGTCAGTCAGAACCTTGGTCATTTGGTCTGTGCACATAATGTTTCATGGATCCAGCCTATGATTAGTCAGCAAAACATCCACCTATAGGAGGAAAATGTATTGTTAATGAATGAGCTGCATTTCCTAGGAACACTGTCTTTCTCCTGGATGAGCATCACCTGTTGAAAAACTTTCATCATTGTTTGTTTCACATATTCAATCAGATCTTTATATTATACCAGTAGGTGAAGTTGTTAGTATCTCCTGTAGACTGACATATACTGTTGCATTTGGAGAAGATCTCAGATTAAATAAACATAGTTAGAGCTTCAATCCAGGTTCATTTCGTATCTGCAGACTTTAGCCAATTTCTCTTTTTTTTTTTTTTTTACATAAAGAGCAAGATTCAAAACATTTTCAAAAGACAGATTGTGGCAGAATGCAGACAAAACTGCTTATTGATTGACAAAATAACATTCAAGCACACAATCACCATATCAAAAGCTCTACTTCTAGAGAATCACTAAACTTCTGGGGGCCGGTTTTGGCCCGCGGACCTTGAGTTTGCCACATGCAGGCTAGAGTTACAATCTTCATCTCTCAGCAGAGACATGCTTCTGCTGTTTGCAGAAGTGTTATCTTTGTTTTCAGGCAGCTGCATCTCTGTGTCAAGGTAGTTTTACAGAGCTGAAATTTAACTTCTCTCAAAGAGGAAAAATCAAGAATGCACACAATCTGAGCCAAATATGGAATTATTGTGTCATGCAACATATAAACAAACATTCATTCCAACAAAACAAACACAAAACATCAAAGACAGACAAATGGCCAAATTTGAAACTTCAAGAATTCAAATAAATTTTTAACAATCTCTTTTCAGAATATGTTTTCTCAGCCATATCTTTTAATGCTGTAATTGATCAATTTTGTTATGACAATCTTTGGGATCCTTTTTAAGATGAGTGCACATAGTCCAAAGAGATCTCAAAGTATTTAGAAGCACAGCAACAGTTTTCTCTTAAATGAATCCAAATTTACTGATGCTGAAACCTTTTGCCAGTTCTTTGTACCGTAACTCTGTAATAATAATAACTACAATCCTGAGAGTTATCGTTATAATTCTCTTTTTGTTTGGCTCAATTTGATCGCAGCTGCATTCAAGAATTTCTCTGCTCAGGTTAAATGCAAAGAAGTATTTTAAGCCGGCATTGACATTTTTTTATGGTATACCCAAACAAAACAAAAACTACAGTGTTTGACTTAATCAGAAATTAAGATAAGAAGCTTGACTCCAAACTGGACTTTTTCCACATAGTGTTTCAAAGGGAAGACACATAATTTTCCTTAATTTGGCTATTTAAAATTTGAAAGTTGGGGAGAAAATTATTACTAGAACCCCTCTTTAATAATCCAAATGCTGATAAATGTTCCAATATTTTATGATTTAGTCATCTGAAATTACCCTGCGTACCTTTGTACTCCTATGTATTCTTTAAATCTTTAAACCCTAAGAAATCAAACAAGGAGACTGGAGTTTGAGCCGACCATCCGCTTTAGTATTGAGAGAGCCTTTATTTCTGTTCTTCTCCTAAAATGAAGGATTTTACTTATCTTTATTCCGTTATAAAAATCCTAACCTTGGTTCCAAAACAAAACTCTTCAACCCCAATCTGTGTCCCCCAGAGTAGAAATTTTGAGTATTATTGCATTTCAAAACCACCAAATGACTGGAAAACCCTCATTGGCTTAGATCTATTTTAATAGGTAATCGGTCTACCTTTAATTAAATATTACAATTTTATGGACCCAAAATCTATGGCTTGCGGGCTTCAGGAGTCCAGGAACCACAGGTTGAGTACTACTGCATTGAACAATGATGTTAGCTCTCTTGAAGGATTGGCTGAATATCCCCAGACCTGTTAGTGTATTATTTCTGCTTAGACAATAATCAGATTTAAAATCACTAGTTCACAGCTCCTAATTTATCTCAGATCATATTTGCCTCTAACCCTTTGGGCCTCTAACCCTTATTCAGAAGGGCCTTTAACCCTTATTAAAAAAATTCAGAAGGGCCTCTAACCCTCTTAAAAAACACTTCTCATTTTGCTTTTCGTGACCTCTTTTACAGTACCATAATGCATTACTTTACACGTGTTAAATTTAGCAGAACATTTCACTTACTCAGACATCTGACACCAATAATTTAGGCCTATCGACAATGCCAAAACAGGTTCTGCCTTACCTTCTGTAAGTCTTTTGGTGAAGTTCTGATTTAGCCGAAAGTCCTCGCTTTTTCCAAATCACGTCGGGGTCACCAAATGTTGGAGTTAAACTCCTGCGTGCTCGTTTGTTTGGTAAAGCTAAGACATCCTATACTGTTACTAATAAAAACAAAGTAATAAAAGAAACACGGAGAGTGCGCAGTCTTTAGTCTTTAGATGCCTGTACAGGGAGAAGCTCGTCCGGGATACTTCTGAAACTTCCGAAACTTCTGATTACTTCCCCCAGAAAAGCAGTCTTTATTCAAAAGCCAGGCGTATACTTGTACATGAAAAAACATACATTTTAATCGACTGTCTGATTTCATATCTGGAGCTGTCTGACACCCATTCAGCTGACATTTCGACACTTCCTGTTTTTCTACTTTTGACCTTTATTTACATATGTAGAAATATAAAAATATCTGTTGTCACTGGGCAGAAGTCTTGCATATAAAAATATCTTGTTGTCACTGGGCAAAAGTAAGTCTTACATACAGAAATATCTTATCACTGGGCAGAAGTTATCCAAGTCAAACACACAGAGGAGCCTGTTAGCAGACCTCCTCTAAATTACACAATACATTTTATTTCACACATTATTAAACATACTTAAGCATAGCCATACCAATCCTATAAGCATAGCATGAATATTTTCCAACAGTGGATGTAAACATCTCAAAGCTACTTTACCCGTATATGCAAATAAAAACATGTGCATCTTTCCAGTGTTCCTTTGTGGAGTACAAAGACTTTAAGCTGGTGTACCGTCAGTATGCTGCCCTGTATGTTGTGGTGGGAATCACACACAGTGAGGTCAGTGTGTAGAATATTAAAATGCTCTGATTGTTGTTTGTCTACTTCATGCTCCACATGTAATTCTCCCACAGAATGAGCTATCCATCTATGAGCTGATCCAGAACTTTGTGGAGGTTTTAGATAAATACTTCAGCCGTGTGGTGAGTGCAGCATTGCATGCTATATTACATTTCACCCATTATGAGATGATTTTAGTTTGGTCCAACCTGCTAGTTACACTGTAAGCCATCTGATGGCTGTAGAATATATAGTGGGAGGAAAAGCTGTTACCTTTGCTCCTCTAACTGTCTGTATTATCTTTCAACAGAGTGAACTGGATGTATCCTTTACGGCGAAATGTGTTAACAGCTTCTCCTCACTCCCTTCCTGGGACTGTTTAGGTCGTATTTGTGATAACAAAATACAATGTTATTTTTCTACTTCACTTGGAAAAAGATTAGCCTTTTCAAACCAACCACTGAACATCATTTAGTAGTGATTCCAAATACTTCTACTGGGAATTCTAAAATACTTGTTCAACTGAAAGTTAAACCACAGGCTCCTGCTTTTCTTTCCAATCCTGGTCTGTAGAGTAGCCAGGAAGAGAGACACATCAGTTAGGTGAGTGTTGCTTCCCTCCACCCTGGGTATGTTTCAGTTTCACTATTTTCTCTGCTGAAAATCCCTTCTCTCTGTTGCTTTCTCCTTGACCTTGTGATATGATCAGATCATGTTTAACCTGGACTCTGTTCACATCATTCTGGATGAGATGATTCAGAATGGCCACATTGTGGAAACAAACAAGAGCCGCATCCTTGCTCCACTCACCGCCATTGACAAGATGGCAGATGGGTAATGCAATCAGGAAATGATGTCACAGACTGTTGCATCACACTAGGAAATATTGGACTGGTGTTTTTGGAAAGCAAACTGCTGGGAAGTCTCTGTAGACTCTGTAGAAACATTTATTTTACACTTTATTTGTGATCTTACAACATGAAAATAAACACAACAACATTAATACAACCTGTCACCCAATTACTTTTCATATTGGGATAAACAACAAACAGGACCACAACAGAAGTTTAGTAAACTCCACATGTTTACACTTGTAATGATGGTTGGAGAGAAAAGGCTTTTTTTCATTTGGCATTCCACTAAATAACCAGTTGGCATGTAGATGGAGTCTGATGGTTGTCATTTAGAGTTGATGACCCTAAGAACCTACTGTGGAACTACTTTGGAGGAATGTTTTTACCCCCCCTTACCATCCTCCTCACTGTAAATAGAGGCAAGATAAACAAGACAAACTAAGCTTGAATGGATTCTGACAAAATGACCTGATTCTCACCAGGGTTAGAGGTGAAGTACTATCTCAGAGTCACCATGTCTTTAGTGAACTTTTAAACTGAGCCCAAATCTGGAACAGTGTGTGGAAGAAAAAAAAAAAAAAAGAAACCCAGTCGGTAGGGTATTAGGGGGAAAAAATTTTTCTAAACTCTCTAACCATATACAGACCTTAGGGGTCCAGGGGGTACACACTGATTTGGATGTAATTTGATGAGCATGCAGACTGGTGATGGGTAAGGAAGAGCTGGCACCAGAAGGTACACAAAGAGGTGTGATGGCCTTACAGGGGTCGACCCAAACAGAGGCTGGACCGTGTTCCAGTTCCAGGCAATGTGGGTCAGCTCCCTGTGGCACTCCAGGAGGAATGGAATAACATTCCGCAGGCCACCATAGACAATCTGATCAACTCCATACGAAGAAGATGTGTTGCTCTGAGAGACGGAGCTGGCGGACACACAAGATACTGAAAAATCAAATTCCTCAACCTGACCCCTATCATGTTCAAAGGACTGTCAATCTGCTACAAATGGCCATACCACGATGTTATCAATGCTGATATAAAGATCGGTAATTACTGAAAATATATTTTGAATTTCTCTATATATTGCGTAATCCAAATGTTAATAAAACTCTTATTTTTGACATGGGGCGTTTGTATTTTTGTTCATTGTAGAATGGATTTTATGTGACGGACCAAAACAAAGTGGCTCATAAATGTGATGTGGTTGGAACTGCTGAGGACGAACATTCACCCCAGTCTTTAGTAGCCTCTAGCAGGTTTTCTTCCAGGTTTCTCCTGTATTTAGCTAAATCCATCTTCCAATTAACCAGCTTTCCTTTCCTGTTCCTGCTGATGAAAAGGATCCCGACAGCCTGATGCTGTCACCACCATGTTTCATAATGGAGTTCAGATTGATGTAAAACAATGTTTGTGTCTATTCAATTCAATTCAGTTTTATTTATATAGCACCAATTCACAACACATGTTGTCTCAAGGCACTTCACAACAGTGAGACAGAATAGAATAGCAGAATAGAGTCTGAAGTAGTACAAAAAAACCTCAGCAGATTTAGCAAGGGTACGGTGGAATCTTGATGGTGCGAATGTAAGTCTGAGTGTGTTTGCAAGAATAGACTGTCAACACTGATAGAAGCGCCATTGTCCTTGAGAAGAGAGGTGGAAGTTTTATCAATCGGCCGCATAGTCCTATCAGTACACAGCTGGTAGGGGAGTGCTGGGGGAGAGCGTCGTGTTTATATAACATCCAGGAGATATTTTGTCGATAGCCAGTTAGCAGAAGTTGCCAAGGCCACATTGGGGCGCCAGATTTAGAAAAATAATAAATGTGGTTCAGGCAGTTGTGAATTTCCAACCACCTTAAGAGTTTTATTGGTATGTCTCAATTGCGAATCAAAATAGCCAAATTTCTGGTACTTTCCGCAGATCTCGAGCGTACAACTTCTCCAAGATTATATTATTTAACCTCTGAGTCCAACTGCTGCCAGGCTGCGATTCTGTTCAAGAATCGTGTCCAGCTTGCGATTCTGCACTCTTAACATTCCAGTCTGAGTGTTGATCGCTCTACAGACTCCATCTAACATTGCAGGAAGCTTTGGAGCGCTTTGAACAGCTGCCGACGTTTTGCAAATCACTCGATAAGCCACGTAACCACCAACTCCAAATGGCAGAAAGTTACAGTTTTCTGGAAGTTACACAAAACAAAATAAAAGGTATCTGATCACATTTGTTATAAAAGACTTGGCATTTAATGTTAGAATTTTGTTTACATTTCAGAACTCGACATATTACAGATTTTGAAAAACAGCCAATTTAATTTGGTTCAGATGCTGGAAAAAAAAAACCCCTGAAATGACCCTTTACTGCTCTAACTAAAAGCCAACTTCACCATAGTCTAGTTTCTTCATGAAACTTGAAAATGGAAAACCTGCCAAAAATAGAAAATTGAACCTAGAAGAAAATGTTAATTTAAAACTGAAATATTAGATTTTCTATTTCCACTATATTTACATGGATCCAAAAATAATTGTTTAACAAAATTATTAAATTGGAGAAAGTAGGTATGCACAATATTTAATAAACCCTAAATCTGCAAAAATGTTTTTTGAATATTGTAATGACAGTACAGAAAATCATCTACCACCATCACAGTCTCCCAAGCATTCTCCATAAGCTCTACAGTTTCAGTCTCTACAGTTTTCACTAATGCCCCTTTTCCACTGGCTCGACTTGGCCCTACTCGACTCCACTGGGCTCTCTTTGCGAGCGTTTCCATTACTGTTTTTTCCGTACAGGTACCTACTTTTTTGGTCCCCTCTCCTGAGCAGGTCCGACCGGGGCTGAGTCGGGACTACATGTGACATGAAAAGACTGCTGTTCACTGATTGGCCGTGGGAGGAGGAGGAATAAGAAGGTCTTTGTTGAGACAGTGCAGGGAAAAGTTAATAAAACACAGGAGCAATTACAATAATATTAAGGACCACAGTGGCCGGAGCAGGTCATACATGCCATTTTACCATTTACGGGTCATAAACCAGCCTGAAGGCTGACAGAAAAGAAAAAGGACAAATCACCTTTCTGAATTACATGCAGGCAGAGCGCTGTATGTAATAACATCCTAAACCAGCTGATCATACATAAAATCAGCTGTTCAGAGGCACAAATATTTCCCCCAAAACACCAAACAAAACCACCATGAAACAACGTGTTTGGTTCAGACATTTATTAATGGTCCTTTAGCGAAGCAGCGTCTGCAGGAGGAGGGAGCAGGCAGAGAGCAGCTGACCGTAATCAGACTGCCTTCATCGGACCCAACAGGAGGACGAGCCGCTGAATCTGTGGAGCAGGAATATGCAATATCCAACCTAAAACTAACTTCTTCAGGCAAACTTGGGAGCTTCCCCATCCAGACAGCAGCGTCTCTCCTCTCTGCTCCTCCTGCCAACAAAAAAGTGTGAAACAACTAAAAATATGTCTTATATTCTAGGTTCTTCAAAGTAGCCACCTTTTGCTTTGATTACTCTTATGCACACTCTTGGCATTCTGTTGATGAGCTTCAAGAGGTAGTCACCTGAAATGGTTTTCACTTCACAGGTGTGCCCTGTCAGGTTTAATAAGTGGGATTTCAAGCCTTATAAATGGGGTTGGGACCATCAGTTGTGTTGTGCAGGAGGTGGATACAGTACACAGCTGATAGTCCTACTGAATAGACTGTTAGAATTTGTATTATGGCAAGAAAAAAGCAGCTAAGCAAAGAAAAACGAGTGGCCATCGTTACTTTAAGAAATGAAGGTCAGTCAGTCTGAACAATTGGGAAAACTTTGAAAGTGTCCCCAAGTGCAGTCGCAAAAAACCATCAAGCTCTACTAAGAAACTGGCTCACATGAGGACCGCCCCAGGAAAGGAAGACCAAGAGTCACCTCTGCTGCGGACGATAAGTTCATTCGAGTCACCAGCCTCAGAAATCACAGGTTAAAGAAGGAGAGTTCATGGGGTGCTGCGCCAGATGACCTGGCCTCCACAGTCACCTGACCTGAACCCAATCGAGATGGTTTGGGGTGAGCTGGACTGCAGAGTGAAGGCAAAAGGGCCAACAAGTGCTAAGCATCTCTGGGAACTCCTTCAAGACTGTTGGAAAACCATTTCAGGTGACTACCTCTTGAAGCTCATCAACAGAATGCCAAGAGTGTGCGGAGCAGTAATCAAAGCAAAAGGTGGCTACTTTGAAGAACCTATATTCATGGCGTCATGAATATGTTGTGGAACACACAGCAGGCCACCCTTTCTGGGCTATATAGAATCGCTCCAGACAACGGGTTGCACCATAAAGTGATGGAGCACTAGAATTATCCAGACGCCAGAACTTGGAGCATTAGAGCTTTTTCCATAGGGCATATGGCATGGCTGAGATTTGTGACTTGCTCCTAATCAGCCCTCACAAATTGTGTTGCTGGGTAGATGATATCTCTATTTTTATTTCTGACAGTCCAAATATGTAGACATGCGCACAGAAGGTTCCCTCTCTCGTCATTGTGCCCATACCTCCTTCTCGACACATTGACCGCAGACACGTGCTCCTATTGCTGTGCCAGTTTACGTCTGCCTTTTAAAAAAGCAAAAAAATACATTAAAACTGCGACCTCAATGTGTTTTGTTTGATAAATATCACGCTAAATTATGACATTTCCTGCATGTCTTTTGCATGTGTTGACGATCAGCATATATTCTGCAGACTAAATGGATTCCGCCTGCTATTCTGCTCATTTAACAGACATCCTCAGTGCGCATGGTTAGTAGATCAGGCCCATTATTGGTAAGTAGATGTATGTAGAAATATAACCTACCAACCTACCAATTGTAGCATCCAATCGTGATATTGCATACTGAAATTGCAATAACTACTGTGATCAACATAAACTATATTACCAAAAGTATTTGTCTAATTTTACATGTAAATGAACTTTGATGACATCCTATTCTTAATCTATAAGGTACTATTTGTTGATAGACCCACCACTGCCAGCAATAGCAACTTTAACTATTCTGTAAACAATCTTCCACAAGGTTTAGTATGGAACACCAAAGTGTTCAAAATTAAATAAATAAATGAAACATTATGAAATAAGTATCTACATCAATAGATGATTTAATGTGACAATGAAATTGTGAAATTGAATACATATTAAATTCTCAGTTCATCATTATGAAATATATTTCACTTTCCATTAAAAATCAGCTTTATAATATGAAAGAATTTTCATAAAATTTTTACCTAATAATTGAAGCGCCGTGTCCTTATGGAATATGCAGACCACAACACTCAAGACTTTAGTGCTAGTCAAGGTACCTACTAATGCTCATCTGTTACATACTTTTGTGTCACTTTCAGCAATTTATTTTTCCAGAATCATGAGAGGTGACGACACACTCTTCAGATTACGTTAAAGGGTCATCTATACTATAACCGGAATCAATATTTCATAATTTTACTGTAGAGTGGTCAATGGCCCTTAGGGGTATCCACAACGGCGTTGTTGAGGCTAACATTCTGGAGAGCAATTATCATCCCGATCATTTGAAAGATGTCATCTGAACAACTCAAAATGACATATAATAAATTATTCCCCTCAATTTGATCTGCTAACGTAACCAGAGCTGAAGTTAAAGAAAGTTAAAGAAACTCCACCATCCTTCAATAACCTTGAGCTGGTACAGTAGCTGCTCAGTTTTCAATGGAAAATGAAATATATTTCATAATAATGAGTTGAGAATTTAATATGCAATCAATTATTTCACAATGTCATTGTCACATTAAATCATTATCTATTATTTATTGATGTAGATACTTATTTCATAATGTTTAACTTATTCAATTTTGAACACTTTGGCGTTCCATAGTTTAAGAGTGTGTTCATAATTAGATGAGAAAACCAGAACTACAGCCCCCACTAATTCATCCCAAAAGTGTTGAAGAAGGGCAGGCCAATCAAGTTTCTCCACACCAAATTTTATACACCTGCTGTCATGGAAGTGATTGGAACACCAGGAATTAATTGATTTGGTGATGGGACCCAATACTTTTGGGGATATAGTGTCTGATGGAGCTCTACAAGTAGGGTTCCTAAACATTGCTCATCTCTGAATGCTCCTTCTGCTGCTTGTTGGTTGGAGAACGCTCCTACCTGCAGTAGTTTTGTGCTGCAACAAAAACAGCAGAAACAAAACACAGTTTATGGGATTTTTCTGTTAAGAGGATGCCAAAAAGACATGACCAATCTTTACTTCATACTTGGCAAACAATTTATTGATAATCTTTTGGAGCATACACATTTGAAAATATTTGTTTACCTGAAACTGCAACTTCAGTACTTCAGTTAAATAAATGTTTACAATATACAAAGAAAATACAGGGAGCAGAGTTTTTTTAGATGTGCATCATACACAGTGTTTTTTTTTTCTCTTTAGCTTAATCAGAGAGGAAACACCAAAAACTGAATTCTGACCTTTCCATCAGGTCTGAAACAAACCAAACTTTTGCACACAGAAGCTGAAGGTAAAGGAAGAAAAACTCAAGATGAAAATGAGAAAAAAGCATGAATTTCTAATGGAGGAACTGAAAACAAATTAGGTGAAACCAGGCACTGAACTGAATGGACGAGAGGATAGGATCAGTGTGCCAACGCAAACACACACTCGCACACACACTCCAGCCTGCAGCCTTCGGCCTGAAAACTAAGCCCTGGATGCTCATGTGGTTCTCAGGAGGGAAGCATGAAAGATGTGAGGGTTGGAGATGGTTTTTTTTCAGTCAAAATCCTCCACTCTGAGCCTCTTCTTGCAGCAGGCAGTCTGTCAGTCACTCGGCTGGATGTTCTGGCAACACAGACAGATGATTTCAGCGCATGCTCAGTGCGACAGTGGCGATGCTCAGAGGTCAATTTAGGTGAAAGCCCTTTTCCATAGTGGCAGCTAACAAACGCTCCCTCATGATGTCTTCAGATGAATATTCAGGGAGTTTCAGGTAGTGAACGCAGGTATTTACTGATGGATAACTTGAGTCTGTTGCATCCACCTGGACGAAGGAATAGAGAAGAACATCATCCAATCAGTTATAAAGTCAAACTTCCAAGATGCTTAAAGAATATTTTAATATCACTCAGAGCAAACCTACCTTCCTGACTACAGTGAGGCGTGGGTGTAGATTGGCAAGGCCACCAGGGGGCAGGGTGGAGCAGCCTGTGGTGAACTGTAGGAAGGCTTTCCTCTCATCAGACGACATTCCACATAAAACTCGCACAAAGCGCTGAAAGCCAGGGCTGAGGACGAGCAAACAAAACAGAATCCTGTGTTAGGATGTATTTTAGGATACAAATACATCCTGTGTGGGACTGATGCAGTACCTGTCTCTGGTGTAACCCAGCTTTGGTTCAGTATAGTTGATGATATCATCAGCATTCCAAGAAGGTGACTGATTCCCACAGAGAACCATCTGCACTTCTTTATGGCTAAAGGAGCTCATCTTTTCCATTGGGAACACTTGATTAAAACCCTCTGAAGAAAAGAGCAGATAAATGAGCACTGGTGTCCGTTTAGAGCAACAGATTCCTGTCTAAATCTATAAATAAAGCACAAATACAGTGACCTGTTAAACATATTTCTGCCCCTTAAACTTTTCCAATTGTTTTCATATTAAATCCATAACCTTGAATGGATTTTATTTGATAGAGTAGTGGATCATTGTGAAGTAGTGATGAGGAAATACAGCAGCAGGTCTTTTGGGATGTGTCTGCCATCTTTTCACATCTTAAATCTTTGCTCATTCTTTGCAAAATACCTCAAGCTGTTAGTTTTTCAGGCAGGCCACAAGGAATCATTTTGGTCTCATATGCCCAAAGGAGTTTCTTCTTCTACATGTTTTAGGGATCTCCTACATGGTTGTAGCTAAGCATGGCTGGTATGAGATACTAATGGTATGATAACCTCAACTAAAAAGCACCACGGTTTAGAGGCATCAATACAAATATTGATACTTTTTTAACTCATCATGCAAGCTGTTTGCCTTCCCATCAATTAAAAAACAAAAAATGTATAATCAAACAAACTCTCAACAGGTTTTTGTTCCAGAGAAACGGTCTATTCTTCAATAATTATTTCACCATACAATGCTTCTAGCAATGCTACAGTGGGGAGATTAAGTTGGCAAACCTCAGACGAGCCTGGACATGCTCTAGCTTGAACAGGGGGACCTTGCGTGTGCTGCAGGATTTTAATCCATGGCAGCGTAGTGTGTTACTAATGGTCTTCCTTGACACTGTGGTCCCAGCTCTCTTCAGGTCATTGACTAGGTCTTGCTGTGTGGTTCTAGGCTGATCCTTCACCTTCCTCATGATCAATGATGCTCCACGAGGTGAGATCTTGCATGGAGCCCCAGACCGAGGGAGACTGACCGTCATCTTGAACTTCTTCATTTTTCTTAGAATTAATTACTTAAAAATCACACAATGTGATTGTCTTAGATTCCATCACTCACAATTGAAGAGCAATTAAAGACATCTTCATGCTTTGCCAGTGGGAGAACCTGCAAAATTAGCAGTGTATCAAATACCTTTTCTCCACACTGTATATTATAGGACTTATTACTCCATTATACTGAAAATCTGTGATTTTGAGTGTTGTGCAAGTTTTCGCAGGGGTGGGGGGTTGGAACGAATCATTTTATTTCTATTACTTTGAATGTTTTTTTCAAATACCTTTATTTGATGCAATTAGCCAAGTTTTCCGAGATTTTTCTGTGCTCTGGGAGATGTTTAAAGCTACAGATATTGTTTTAAAAAACATGAGAACAAAAACAATTAAAGCAAATTTGCTCCATAATTTGGTCTCATGCACAGCAGAGAGAAATGAAATGTGGCTAGGTTAAATAAAAGACCTGACCAATTTGACTGTGGAAAGAAAAACTGAGCTCCTCAAGTCAGACAGTTCTTTTAGGTTTCAGTTTGGAGTCAGAGCTCCATCAAGGAATCAGTTGTGATGGTTACAAATGGCCTGGTTGTCATGTCCTGAAAATAAACTGAATGTTTATGCAGTTGTGCTTTGTGTGATCACCTTTGAAGGCCTCCATTTGTTTTTGGATCCCAATGTGCATACAAAAATCAAACATCAACTCCACGTACTCCTCTGCGTTCTCCACAGTTACCATCTGTGCTCACACAATCATACAAAGAGAAATATTTTACACACATCCAGATCGTCTGAGCCGATATCTGGAACAGTTAAATGATGTTACCTCGTCATCTCCGTTTGGTTTGAGGTCTACTGCAGAAAAGCCATGAACTTTTGATGATGGACAGAACTGAAAGTTTAACCTGAAAGGCAGAGAAACATAAGATCATTTGGTGAAATTTACACAGCAGCTTTTATTACCTAAACTATTTTTCTATAGAAGCACAGGGGTTGCAAAAGACAGTTCTAATAACTTCTAATACGTCTAAACGTCATTTTAATACAGTATTATAAGGCAAGAGTTAAAAGAACGATCTTAAACAGAAACATCGGAGAAACTTAGAAGTTTGAGGCTATGTCCCTTCAGACATATTTGACCTCAACAAAGCCTGTAGAAGAAATCTGGTTGTTGCTAGGTGGCAGATTTAGCTTTAGATCACCCATGAAGAAACACAAATCCAATATGTGAATACTCACGTTTCACACATACACCATCACCTTGTAGCTACTGAAGCAGTGTGCCATGTTTGCAGATAACCCTAATGCTGTTCTTTAAATGTTAAAGAAAATGTGACTGTTATGTTGCGTAACTGTAATCTCTGCTCAACATTTTTATCTCGTCTCATTCTATAAACAGATGGTAAACCAAAATCCTTATTATTCCAAGCAACAATGCAGCATAGACGCTTTTCCAAACTTTGGGACCAGCATTTGATATAAGAAAATCAGTACTGCTCCCATTTAGCTTTTCCTGAAGGGGATTGGTTGGAGAATCATGAATTGGTCTGAAGGATTAACTGAAATGTGATGGAAACTAGAAATGCACCAATTTATTGACCAAAAATTGGAATAAGCCAATTTTCCTTTGATCATCAAATCCCTAAAATCATCTATCACTTTCAGGCTTTAAATGCATTCAGAAACACCATATAGTCTGAAGTCTAACACATAAAGGTAGTTTTAAATCCTAGAAAAAGAAAAGCATATCAGATTTTTATTAGTCAAACAAAAGAAAATATCTGAATTGTATCAACTAAACGGGTCCGAGCTTTGAAGAAGCTAATCCTCTGCTGAAACTGAAAAACAGATGAAATAATCTGCAGTGCAATGCATTATATTACTACACACACATTTCAACAGTCTCATATGGTTGTTTGTGTGTGTATTTTACCCGAGGTCCTCGATGCTAAGAGGAGGTCCGGAGCCCATCGGGTTCCTCAGCATCAAGTCCTGCAGTCTAGTGTTCTTCTCATCCTCTGAC
The DNA here is from genome assembly GCF_021462225.1 of Girardinichthys multiradiatus. Classification (NCBI taxonomy): domain Eukaryota; kingdom Metazoa; phylum Chordata; class Actinopteri; order Cyprinodontiformes; family Goodeidae; genus Girardinichthys; species Girardinichthys multiradiatus. The sequence goes on from NC_061811.1 coordinate 39,086,490, forward strand.
AAACTCTTGCTAGCCAAAATCTGTCTCCTCTTCACAGCCAGCTCTTTCACCTCCTTCAGGAAATTTGCTCTGAAGTGGAAACAAAATTATTGTAAAAATTTGTGAATATTTTCATCCCTCTACCCAGAGTCAGTCTGAGCCCTCACTGCCGGTTTGTTTCTGAGATGAGGGAAACAGCAGCATGACCATACATTAGATCAGAGATAATTATTTTACTTGCTATTCATTTGTTTCATACTACAAACTTTATGAACTGACAGGGGATCTCCTGCAACTATTTAAGTGTTAAGGAGGGATTTCTATTTAAGGTTAATAACATAAGGTTTAGATATGTTTGTTTATCCATTAGTGCCGAGCTTTTTAATTCCCACCAAACTCAGCAGAAGAGAGGTAGGAACATTCTGTAATGTACAAGAATCTGAAATGAAGACATAAATAAGATGTTGTCTTTATTTTCTAAATCAATCTGATAAGGTTTACATATAACCTGATTGGAGAACAGAAGATATAAATGAGCCTCAACTGCCTCATACATCAGCTGGAATATAATGTAGGTTTGGGCCTGAAGTTTTCCAGAACTGAATATTTAGAATTTTTCTCAATGAAAAAGTCTTTTATGGAATATTATTAATCAGTGTTTTGTTTTGTAGGGAAGTGGTCCAATTTATGTGAGCTTTGCTTTGATTGGTGTTGGCACTGCTAATTGTGTAACTTGAACTGCACAATAGAGAAACATAATGTCGGTTGATGTCACAATATGACCTCAGAAAAATAAATGCTTAGATCAACAGCAGTAATCTCTGTACCTTGGGTTCAAATGCAGTCAGTCATACATAACATGTAGTTTCTTACCTTACTACACATTTATTTACTAAAACGTTTTTATGCTGCATTTAACAACAGCATCACTAGACACAGTACTAACATACAATGCTTGAATGCGTGGTACTTAAATAATTAGTCAGAATGTAGTGCAGTCCAAGCTAGGGATGGGTACCGTCCAAATTCCGTCGGTACTACAGAGTACCGATTCACGTAAAAGTCAAACGGTACCATGTTTTGCTACCTAAACGCATCATTGTGACTCTGAGGGAATGGAAGAGAGGGCGATTTTCCATATCAGACATGAACACAGCGTTGTGCGCACAAGAGCATAATGACGTCAGTAGCCGCTGGTACCGTCAACAAAGGATGGCTGATAGAAAGCCCTTGAGAGTATGGCTTCACTTTTCAAAATGCGATGCAGATTACGCTCGCTGCAATATTTGTGACGCAATGTGCAAGGCCAGCGGCGGGAATACTTCTAATCTGAGGAAGCACAAGATGTTTCTCAAGACTGAAGAGCGCACGGTTTTCATCAGCCTCAGATCATTGGCTACAACTCCTGCATCCTGCACCGTTAGCACGCCTGCATCCGTTAGCGAGTCGTCGTCTGCAGCCAGCAACATGGCTGAGTTTTAATTTGTGCATTATTGGGGATAAAACACTGCGTTGTCATTTTTCATGTTGAAGAAATATTTGAAATAACTGTGATGTTACAATACAAACAACTGAATCTTGTTTTGACATATTCATTAAAGTTTATACTTTAGTTTAGGCAGATGTGAAAAAATGCTGTAAATAAAGAATGCTTTTAAATGGAAGTGTTAATCATATATTTTCATCAATCAACAAAATGCAGTGAATGAACAAAAGAGAAATGTAAATCAAATCAATATTGGGTGTGACCACCCTTTGCCTTCAAAGCAGCATCAGTTCTTTTAGGTCCACTTGTACACAGTTTCTGAAGGAGCACGGCTGGTAGGTTGTTCCAAACATCTTGGAGAACTAACCACAGATCTTCTGTAGATGGAGGCTTTATCACATCCTTCTGTCTCTTCCTGTAATCCCAGACACACTCCATGATGTTGAGATCAGGGCTCTGTGGGGCCACACCATCACTTCCACTAAGTCTTCTTTACGCTGAAGATAGTTCTAAATGACTTTGGCTGTATGTTTGGGTTCGCTCACGTAGCATTTTGTAAATTGATAAAAACAAACAATCATTTATATTTCTGAAATCATTCTTTGTTTACAGCATTTTTCACACCTGCCTAAAACCTTTGCACAGTACAGTAATATTGAGAATATGATAAATTGCTAAATTTTGAGATTTTATTATTGAACAAATTAACATTTATTACCAAAAACACACACAAAAGTACCGAAAACTGTTACCGTTGAGTACCAATACCGATTTCCAGGTACCGGGCATTGGTACTGTATCGGTTCAAATATGAAAGGTACCCATCCCTAGTCCGCGCAGTTCTTTGTAACTTAAAGTTGACTTTCAGTCAGAATAGCATGAAAGAGATTTTTATCCCCAAATTAAAAAAGCAGCCAAGGATTTTCTGCTACGTTTACTGGTTTACAGCTGCAGGAAAAAGTGATCCCGCTGTACACAGAGTAAATATTTGAACTGATCCAAACTAAAGACAAAAATATCAGAAACCAATCATGTGTTCATGGCAATTATCAAAGATCATTTTTCTCTGACCTGTGCGGGTTGACAAGCTGGAAGTCGTCCCAGGTCAGGATGCCATGGTACCAGGCGGGGGGTTTTCGTTTAGGGGGGTCCATGATAAACTCTGACTTGGAGTCCTCATCAAAACTGCCTACTGAGTAAGTCTCCTGGCTCTCCTCGGTGGAAGCCTCTGACTGAACTACTGACAGCAACGGCTGCAGGTGGGGTCCCTCAGGGCCATGACCCGGAGGCAAACTGCGGGACTGGTATAGCAGCTTGCTCATGTTTGACTTAATGTCTCCCATGCAGAGCAGCTTGAAAAAGGGCTGAGACACAGGCAGGTCCACCAGTCGGTTGTCCTGGATGCACTTGGCTAGAAATATCCCCAGGAAGTGGAAGAGTTTTGTGATTCGCTCCAGTTCCTCACTGTCCTGCGGAAATGGAGCAGGGAACAGTCCGCAAGAACGCTGCACATAGAAACCGGGGGGCTTCAAACCACCACCCAGGTCCACCTAAAGCCCACAGAAACAGAGGATAGATGAATGCACATGTATCACTACAGACTGACTGAGCACATTGAGACCAGAGAGGTGTCTGCTGGGTTTCTATGGTTCAAACTGGTGCAACTCAATAAACAGAACTAAGCCTTTTACTGGGAATAAAGTAACACATGGTTTAAATGGAACCTTACTAGCTCCAGTTTGGTCACTGGTTGAATATGTATCATGGCCTCTGTTATTGTGTTTAATACTCATCCGTTTCTACCCTTCCATTAGACAACATTGAACAACAGCAATTGCAGCTTTTAATGTATCTGAACATTAATAACCAGGTCCTAAAATGATAGAAATATCAAGTGCTCAAAAAACAACAGATTTACCACTCATTTATTAAACACACAAGAAGAAAACTGAGAAGTTTCTTAGATCTCTGTGGAAGAACTGTGCCCCGTTTTCATTATAAAAACAGCTTTATTGGTGCAGTTTGGGCCAAGCTTCTGGTGTCAGCCTCATATTTGACTCATATAGTTGTGAATGCAGAGGAGCTTAAGGTCGACTTAGTGACTGAAGAGCCCAAGTCCTACAGTTGCAAAACAAGCCCAAATCCTCAGCCTTCCACCACCATGCTTGACAGTGGCTATGAGGTGTCTATATCAAGAGTCCTTTGGTTTATTCTGATGCAACTCTGCAAACCCAAATAAATCCAGTTGCCAGTTTGTTTTTAGATTGAAAGAGATAGAAAGGCCTGTTCTAACAACTTTCTAACTGTCCTGTCACGAACTTTAATCTGCTAACTGATGCCTATTAAGTCTCAGTTGGAGCTCCTGGCTTGTCCGTCATTGTTTTTATTTGTTTTGTTCCAATTCTCTTTAATCTTAATTGCTTCACTTGCATGCCTTCTATCCTTCTTAGTTGATTATAGCTTGTAAAGCATTATGTGCAGCACGAGTTGTTGATATACAGTGGGGCCACAAAGTATTTAGTCAGCCACTGATTGTCTAAGTCCTCCTACTTAGAAAGATGAGAGAGGTCTGAAATCTTCATCATATGTTCACTTCAACTATGAGGGACCAGGAAAATCACATTGTAGGATTGTTAAAGAATTTATTCGTAAATTATGGTGGAAAAAAGTATTTGGTCAATAATAAAAGTTCAACTCAATACTTTGTAGCATAACCTTTGTTGGCAATGACAGACGTCAATCGTTTCCTGTGTCTTCACCAGGTTTGCACACACTGCTGCTATTTTGGCCCATTCCTCCATGCAGATCTCCTCTAGAGCAGTGATGTTTTGGGGCTGTCGCTAGGCAACACAGACATTCAACTCCCTCCACATATTTTCTATGTGGTTGAGGTCTGCTGACTGGCTAGGCCTTCCCAGGACCCTGAAATGCTTTTTATGGAGCCACTCCTCCGTTGCCTGAGCGGTGTGTCTGGGATCATTGTCATGCTGAAGACCCAGCCACATTCCATCTTCAATGCTCTCACTGATGGAAGGAGGTTTTGGCTTAAAAGCCCACGATACATGGCCCCGTTCATTCGCCCTGTCCTCCTGTCCCCTTTGCAGAAAAACAGCCACAAAGCATGAGGCTTCCACCCCCGTGCTTCACAGTAAGTACGGAGTTCTTGGGATGCAACTCAGCATTCTTCTTCCTCCAAAAACGACAAGTTGAGTTTGTGCCAAAAAGTTCTATTTTGGCTTCATCTGACCACATGATATTCTCCCGATCCTCTTCTGGATCATCCATATGCCCTATGGCAAACTTCAGACGGACCTGGACATGTATTGGCCTAAGCAGGGGGACATGCCTGGCCCTGCAGGATTTGAGTCTCTCTCGGCGTAGTGTGTTACTGATAGTAGCCTTGGTTACTTTGGTCCCAGCTCTCTGCAGGTCATTCATCAGGTCCTTCCGTGTAGTTCTGGGATTTCGCTCACCGTCCTCATGATCATTTTGACCCCACAGGATGAGATCTTCCGTGGGCCTCCAGATCGAGGGAGATTGTCGTTGGTCTTATATGTCCTCCATTTTCTTACCATTGTTCCCACAGTTGATTTATTCACACCAACCTGCTTGGCTGTTATAGATTCACTCTTCCCAGCTTGGTGCAGGTCTACAATTTTCCTCCTGTCCTTCAACAGCTCTTTGGTCTTGGCCATGGTTGAGTTTGGAGTCTGACGGTTTGAGGCTGTGGACAGGTGTCTTTTATACAGGTAACAAGTTCAAACAGGTCCCATCAATACAGGTAACGAGTTCAAACAGGTCCCATCAATACAGGTAACGAGTTCAAACAGGTCCCATCAATAGGTAACGAGTTCAAACAGGTCCCATCAATACAGGTAACAAGTTCAAACAGGTCCCATCAATACAGGTAGCGGGTTCAAACAGGTCCCATCAATACAGGTAACGGGTTCAAACAGGTCCCATCAATACAGGTAACGAGTTCAAACAGGTCCCATTAATACAGGTAACGGGTTCAAACAGGTCCCATCAATACAGGTAACGAGTTCAAACAGGTCCCATTAATACAGGTAACGGGTTCAAACAGGTCCCATCAATACAGGTAACCGGTTCAAACAGGTCCCATCAGTACAGGTAACGAGTTCAAACAGGTCCCATTAATACAGGTAACGGGTTCAAACAGGTCCCATTAATACAGGTAAAGAGTTCAAACAGGTCCCATCAATACAGGTAACGAGTTCAAACAGGTCCCATTAATACAGGTAACGGGTTCAAACAGGTCCCATCAGTACAGGTAACGAGTTCAAACAGGTCCCATCAATACAGGTAACGGGTTCAAACAGGTCCCATCAGTACAGGTAACGAGTTCAAACAGGTCCCATCAATACAGGTAACGGGTTCAAACAGGTCCCATCAATACAGGTAACGAGTTCAAACAGGTGCCATCAATACAGGTAGCGGGTTCAAACAGGTCCCATCAGTACAGGTGGGTTCAAACAGGTCCCATCAATACAGGTAGCGGGTTCAAACAGGTCCCATCAATACAGGTAGCGGGTTCAAACAGGTCCCATCAGTACAGGTAACGAGTTCAAACAGGTCCCATCAATACAGGTAACGAGTTCAAACAGGTCCCATCAATACAGGTAACAGGTTCAAACAGGTCCCATCAATACAGGTAATGAGTTCAAACAGGTCCCATCAATACAGGTAGAGGGTTCAAACAGGTCCCATCAGTACAGGTAACAAGTGGAGGACAGAAGAGCTTCTTAAAGAAGAAGTTACAGGTGTGTGAGGGCCAGACATCTTGCTTGTTTGTGGGTCACCTAATACGTTTTCCACCATAATTTACAAATAAATTCTTTAACAATCCTACAATGTGATTTCCTGGTGCCTCATAGTTGAAGTGAACATATGATGAAGATTTCAGACCTCTCATCTTTCTAAGTAGGAGGAGTTGGACAATCAGTGGCTGACTAAATACTTTTTGGCCCCACTGTATAAATACATTTAACCTTGAGTTGGTTGGCATTTCTATCATACCCAGTTTTAGTGACAGAGGTCCAGGTCCACCTGAATTTGAAGTTGTCTGAAGTCCACAGCTGTGAAATTACCCTTTTTTATTTTTTATAACACCAAAATACTGATGGGTAAAATGTTCAAATCCTGAAGTAGCAAATCAAAGCATTTTAAATATAACTGCAAATAAAAAGTACTGAATTTATTACATTTTACTTTACAAAATGAAGAAAAAGATCCTGGACAATCAAACATCTTTTAGATTAAATTTACTTTTTCCATAATGTTCCAGACCTGGAAAATGGTTAAAGCAATTTTCTTGCGTTTAGAAATCAGCTCTCACCAGAGATCAAATTCCAAATCTTCTGTCTTAGGTGTTGATGAATTATCTTCCTGAACCACTACATGTAACACTGGGTGCAGACACGGTGGAAATCTGTCCCCTCAGACAAGACATGTGCAACAAATGAAAGTTTATTTAAGCGTCCTGTTTTAATTGATTAAAACAACTGCCAGTTTTTTCTATATTATTTATTTATTTTTTGCACTAGTGTCCTTCATAGCACAGTAATCAGCCAGGCAAGATGGTAGAGAGACGCAGCAAATGGCCTGAGACCGGGAATCAAACCCAGGACAACCGCCTCTACACATGGTGCTCCACCAACTGAGCCACCAGCACCCGTGACTTGCCACTTATTGTTAAACTAAACATATGAACAATATTACGTTATTACCACATTACATTTTTTCATGGCATGGAATAATGATGGACGCATCTTAACCTTTTCGTGTTCATTTTTCACACGGGTTTCTAGGACAACAGCGGTTCTATGACCTGATCCGGAGTGTTTTGTGAGTCTGACCTGTCGGGACTCATCATCGGGAAAGTCGTCATCACACAGCCAGATGCCCAGAGATGTTCTCTGAAACTCTGCTGCCACCAGAGCATAAAACTCCAGTGTGGGACCAAGACCTGTTCCCTCTTCACCCTGAAACTCCACCTGAACACAACACACACGCATGCAGAGTTTAGCTTCTAGGTATACAGAATACACCGGCTCCCATACAAATAGCTGCAGAACAAATGTATGCCAAAAGATGGGACTGGGAACTCCCATCATGTGTTGGAACTGTTTTTAGTTAATCTCCCACCTCTAGCACGGACTTCCTGTCTGCGTGGATCTGCATGACTGACTCCGCCCATTCCATCATAGAGTCTCCTCGGGGGACTTTGATCCGCTCGTGTTTAAGCCGGCCCACCCTGAATTCGCCAGGGTCGTCCCTCCGTACCGTGGTGGATGGCCGTGAACGCTCCATGGTTGCCTCCCGTCGATTTTGGAGCCAGACAATAGCCCTGTGGATGGACAAAGGTCAGAGGTCAAGGCACAGTCAATGACAAAAATCAGAACGAAGAATAGCAGCTCAAAGTAAGACTCCACTCAGACTGGATGAAGATCTGGACACAACGTAAAAAAAACAAACAACAAAAAATAAGTATTAAAACCTCCTAAAAAGTGGAGATCTTGGCAGGGTCTTCATGATGTTTCCTGAGATGAATTAAGAGCACAGCATGCTCCCTATTACTGAGGCAGACTGTGAGATCTCATCATGTGTTTTGAGAAAGCACAGAGCTATGGTGGAAAGGTGTTATGTTACAGCAAAAAAGCCACTAAATCCAAGACAAGTGGTTCTGGGAGAATGTGAGGCAGGTCTGGTCTTACCGGACTCATGCTTAGGCAGCAATCTCATCACACCTACCCTAATACTGGTAGATCTTTTAGTAGTTATTGTAAAGCTTCAGACTCACCGCGAGGCTCCAAAAGCAGTGCAGGTGAAGTACAGCTGTCTGGTCTCAAAGGGGATAAGGAAAGGACATTTGGAAGTGAGCTGCTCACACCAGTCAGGCAGCGCTCCGCTGGCAACAGCCAGAGGTTCCTGAAAAGTTCAATCACAAAACAGCATCTTTAACATCATCAACAGTTAGCTTAGCTTGGTATTTTGCTTTGTATTAATTATACCAGATAAACATTTCACGTTTTCATACACTTTATCACCAACTTTATTATAAAAACACACAAATCTGCTGCCAACTAAACAAAAGTCCAAGACATCTGAACTCAACTCATCATTACTGATTAAATTGGTAAAGAGCCAAACAGACAAATAGGGAAAAAAAAACAATCTATAAAATCTAAAATAAAAATAATAATGTAGTTCCTGAACTAGTGATGCCTAATATGAGCACCGTGGGGACCGTGGGTGTAATGACAGATATGTTAACGGTTAACAACACATCGATAGAACTTCACACAAATAGGAAGAGAGACAAAGAATAAGGTGTAATGAATTTCTGAACAAACATTTATATTTCCAGTTATCTCTCAAACTTCACTAAATGTTCAAAAATCACAATAACTAACTAGACCAAACCCAGAACTGACCTCAATCTGCTGTAGGATCTTGGTGGTGATCTTTTTGCTGGTAAACTCCTCTGCTGATGCGTTGAACTGCAGCTCCTCAACATCTGCACATACCGTTAAAAAGAAAAATCAGGAAAATGCAGAAATATTCCTTTACAGAAATCCTTTCTTGGTTTTTGTTGTATTTATTTAAAACCTCCAAGGTTTACCTTTTAATGATGTGAACTGCATCAAACAATAACAACCTGACTGGAGTGTGGTCAACTATCACATCACTGACATTTTGAAAAGAAATGAAATGAATCCTATTTCTCAATGTATGGATTTACATTGTTGTTTCAGTACCAACCCATTTTAAAACACTTGTTCTGCATTTAGTTCTTACTTACTAGGAATATTTGTGGGAAAAAGGCCCAATAACATTTAAATAACCCTACTGTCTCTGGTCTTCTTTCAAATCATCCTCATTCCAGACTCTAATCCCTACCCAACTGTAAGCAACTTTATAATCTTGATGTTCCAAGACTCCAGATTGTAAAGTTTAACAGTTTACAGCGGTAGTGAATGGTTTTATGGAGCTAGCCATGCTACTAAGAAATATTCTAAGAGCTGAAGGTTTTCAGGAGTTTTGCTGAGCAGAAGACGACGGTGGTTAAAACACATTATGTCTTCTTATATGCGCAAGACATACATGGATATCTCTTTACAACTGACAATCTAACACAGTTGAGTCGTACCCTCCTGTAGTGTGCGTGCATTAGAGACCGAGTCACTTCCAATGATGTACAGGATGCGCAGCAGCTGCAGGACGTCCTCCATCCCACAGGCGTTCTGGCTGCAGCCAGCTTTAGCTTGTGCTGCTTCTCTGACCCAACCCAGGATCTCATTGCTCTGACTGACATACAGTGAGCTTGGACTCAGACCACCAGAGCGTCCTCCAACCCCTGTGCTGTGTTCAAAGAACTCCTGGAGACAGAATTGGTCAGAAGTCAGTACCATGCTGCTCCTGGCTCTTTTAGAGTCAAGAGCTTTTAAGTTGAAGGTGTAGTTTCACTTATTATATCAATTCTTTCCAAAATGTAAAGTAGAGGCTATGACGAGTATGACTTACCATCTTCCCACTGTCCTTTTCTTTATCAGAGTCTTTCAGCTCTCTGTACATTATCCTAAAGGGCAAAACAGCCACAATAAAAATTTGAACATCTGTGAAGTGTGAGCTGGAGTCAGGTTCTGGTGGTATTCTCTCTTACGTGTATGTGGGCTCCCAGATGCGTCGGAGCTTATCTGTCTTTACAGACCCGTTGCAGGAGAGCTGCAGGAGCCGCTGAACGTAGTAGAAAATGGTCAACTTGTAACTGGAGAGAGGAAGCTCAACCTCTCTTGTTGTACCCAAGCCAGGAACCTGGTCGGACACACACACACACACACACACACACACACACACACACACACACACACACACACACACACACACGTAAGAACAAAAAACATGCATACAAAAACAAAGCCACAAAACTGTATTTTCTGAGGACTAAGTTAGGACACCTGACCCCTAATATCTAGTGTCACATCCTTTAGCTGAAATACCTTCAGCGAGAAACTTCTTGTCTCCATTTACCATCTCTGAACTAAGTCTGAGAAAGATTTGTCCCACTTCTTACTTTCAGTAATAACATGCTTGACTAGACCCAGACCTTCCAATTTCTTAATTCTCAGCCAGTCCTTGGTGGGTTTACTGGTATGGTTTGGATTGTTGTCAGGTTGCTGGGTCCACATTTGCTATAGCTTTTAGTTTCTACAAAAAACTAAATGACACCATCTGATCCCCATGACTTGACTTCAGACTCTCCTGCATCAGAGCTGAGCATGTTACCAGCTGTTCTGAATGTCCTCCTCTTAATACCATTGTCCCATACAGTGGAACAGCTTTCAGATTCTTTAGAGAACCTCCTTAAATCCATTTCCAGACTCAGAAGCTGCTACAATCTTCTTCCTGAAGGCCTCAGACAGATCTTTAGATCTCATTATGGTGTTCACACTCCCTTCATCAGTCAGGAGTATTAAGCTAAATGTCTGAAGATCTAACAGGACAAACCTCCTTCAGAATCCTGAATACTGATGTTCTCACCATGTGCTCCTGATCTGATGCTCTTCTGTGTGATATAAGTAATTATAATTGCTGATATTAAAATGATATTTTATACCAATAAAATTGATAAAACACCCGGGTTATCTTGGGTATAGCTGTATTTCCAGTCAATGCTAAATTAATTCACTATTAGCTGGATGTCCGTGTTCTTCAGAAAGTTTTAGTTTCTGTCAGATTAAGTGGAACATATTTCTGTTCAACCAAGAGGGTTGCTGTAAGAAGGGTTTTCATTATTGAAAACTGAAATATTCAGTCAGTCTGACCTTGTTTAAATGTTGTACACTGTGTTTCTGTAAAGTGATATCAAGCAGGCTACAATGTAACCATGTTGACACTTAGCTCTTCATCTGAACTGGTTCAGAACATTGGTGGATCTACAATGTCTGGAAGGTTAAAGGAAGTTAACAGAAACACTGGACATTAAATAAATCCTTATGTAGCTAATGTCAGTGATCTTAGGAGAGCAGAGCGTCTCTTTTAGTCTTACCTTAAGTGTCAGTGCAAGGTGAGGAGAAGGTGCACACTCCACTTCTTCCCGGGACTCGGATCGAGGTGTTCCTGAATCAAAACAGAATCAGTTTTATTAAGTAACTACCCATGAAAAACTAAATACAGTTAAAACGAGAAATTATATATTACTTCCTCACTTTGCACTTCAGTGAATTATTTGGTAGAATTTTACATTGTGTCATTGCATAAAACACAGACACTTATTTTTACAAGGATATATAGGGTTAAAAAGAATAAATTCTTGCCCATTACATGTCCACACTACCACTATGCAATGAATCAAATTTGTCACTTCCCATTTTGACTCCAAATGATCACAAACGTAATAAAAAAAACCATAACATTTCTTTAAATTACCAGTAATTACTTTGGCATGCTCCACTTTGTAAGTAAGTTCTTATTCTGTAATGTCTCCCTACTGATGTGCACTACCACACCTTTTAAAGGCTGAGCCCAGATGGACTGAGCAATCTAGCTTTGAAAAGTCAGCAGGGAGAGGAGAACCGAAGCAGTGAAATGTCCCCCTGGTGGTTTGAACTGACATTCAGAAGCACACTTTCAGATGGAGCAACTTGATGGTCAGCAGTAGGTCTGCATGATATCAGGAAAATATGCCACAATGCTGATGAAGATTCCAATCAATACTTCACTGATCAGAGCAAGCTTTGGGTTCATGACAAATATAGTCCCTCAACAGTAGAATGTCTCAATGGTGGAATACCAAAAACATTTATTATTCCCACCCCAACAACTGAGTTTTGATTAAAATTTCTTGGATCCACCGACTGTTTTGAGGATGAAACAACCAAGTTTACCAGAACAACTTAATGCTTTCTAAACCAGAACAACAACAAAAAAAAAGACCAAATATATTCATGGAAACAGTGCATGAACGATATACAGGTCCTTCTCAAAATATTAGCATATTGTGATAAAGTTCATTATTTTCCATAATGTAATGATGAAAATTTAACATTCATATATTTTAGATTCATTGCACACTAACTGAAATATTTCAGGTCTTTTATTGTCTTAATACGGATGATTTTGGCATACAGCTCATGAAAACCCAAAATTCCTATCTCACAAAATTAGCATATTTCATCCAACCAATAAAACAAGTGTTTTTAATACAAAAAACGTCAACCTTCAAATAATCATGTACAGTTATGCACTCAATACTTGGTCGGGAATCCTTTGGCAGAAATGACTGCTTCAATGCGGCATGGCATGGAGGCAATCAGCCTGTGGCACTGCTGAGGTCTTATGGAGGCCCAGGATGCTTCGATAGCGGCCTTTAGCTCATCCAGAGTGTTGGGTCTTGAGTCTCTCAACGTTCTCTTCACAATATCCCACAGATTCTCTATGGGGTTCAGGTCAGGAGAGTTGGCAGGCCAATTGAGCACAGTGATACCATGGTCAGTAAACCATTTACCAGTGGTTTTGGCACTGTGAGCAGGTGCCAGGTCGTCCTGAAAAATGAAATCTTCATCTCCATAAAGCTTTTCAGCAGATGGAAGCATGAAGTGCTCCAAAATCTCCTGATAGCTAGCTGCATTGACCCTGCCCTTGATAACACACAGTGGACCAACACCAGCAGCTGACACGGCACCCCAGACCATCACTGACTGTCGGTACTTGACACTGGACTTCTGGCATTTCCTTCTCCCCAGTCTTCCTCCAGACTCTGGCACCTTGATTTTCAAATGACATGCAGAATTTGCTTTCATCCAAAAAAAGTACTTTGGACTACTGAGCAACAGTCCAGTGCTGCTTCTCTGTATCCCAGGTCAGGCGCTTCTGCCGCTGTTTCTGGTTCAAAAGTGGCTTGACCTGGGGAATGCGGCACCTGTAACCCATTTCCTGCACACGCCTGTGCACGGTGGCTCTGGATGTTTCTACTCCAGACTCAGTCCACTGCTTCCGCAGGTCCCCCAAGGTCTGGAATCGGCCCTTCTCCACAATCTTCCTCAGGGTCCGGTCACCTCTTCTCGTTGTGCAGCGTTTTCTGCCACACTTTTTCCTTCCCACAGACTTCCCACTGAGGTGCCTTGATACAGCACTCTGGGAACAGCCTATTCGTTCAGAAATTTCTTTCTGTGTCTTACCCTCTTGCTTGAGGGTGTCAATAGTGGCCTTCTGGACAGCAGTCAGGTCGGCGGTCTTACGCATGATTTGGGATTTTGAGTGAAGAACCAGGCTGGGAGTTTTAAAGGCCTCAGGAATCTTTTGCAGGTGTTTAGAGTTCACTCGTTGATTCAGATGATTAGGTTCATAGCTCGTTTAGAGACCCTTTTAATGATATGCTAATTTTGTGAGATAGGAATTTTGGGTTTTCATGAGCTGTATGCCAAAATCATCCGTATTAAGACAATAAAAGACCTGAAATATTTCAGTTAGTGTGCAATGAATCTAAAATATATGAAAGTTAAATTTTCATCATGACATTATGGAAAATAATGAACTTTATCACAATATGCTAATATTTTGAGAAGGACCTGTAAATGGCTAATAACTGCAGTCCAGGCAGTCGCTTCAAATAATATATTAACTGTAATGAGAATGAATTTCAGGAAATATGTTTAATGTGCTTCATAATTAGTTCATGATTTTTCTTCATCAATTTGTTTTAAGGATTACAGATGGCTGATTGAAAAAAAATAATTTTAGCTTCTAAAATAGCAAATAATTATAGAAGCTGTGACTAGGATCAGGATGGGTGTGGTGCTTCTGGACTGTTTGCACAGAGCATTTAATAATCCCACAACAACATTATGACCACTTGTCAGGAGGTTCCAACGCAGAATTTAAGTTTCTAGAAGGAAAAAAAGACTCATTGTCCAAACGTCAACGGACATTGTCACTAAGGGGTGTACTCACTTTATTTGCCAGAGGTTTAGACATTAACAGGTGTGTTATTTTGAGGGGACATTTTTTAATTTGAGTGAGAAGCAAAACATCACATTTCACATATCAACTATTGTTTTTGTTTTGTAGTAGGGAGGGCAGGCAAAATAAACACCTTTTCCCATCCCTTTCCCCCATTACTACACCTCCTTCTTTACCATTTTACAGTTTGGAATTTGACATAAGTGAATATGGATTGAGAAAGGGGAAAAAGGAGGGGGTGGGATAAACAAAACATTTTTTTATATGATATCCATTTTCCCAGTCTTCCCAGTCTGCAAATTTTTCTCTTCCATTTTAAGTTTGTGAGTCTTTCCATTGCTAGAAAATTTTCTACGATACACAGTCCGCATGTTTGTGTCTCAGTTTTAAGCCAGTTCTTTCTTCGCAGGAGAATTTTAAGCAGATTTCGGTTCTTTACCTACACATTTTCCTGCAAGGAATACCAGATATAACACAAGGCAAGAACGAGGTATCTGATACATCAATATCTCACAGACAGCTGAATGACTAGTATCCCAAAATGGTTGTATTTTCTCACAACTCCAGAAAGTGTGTTTGGTCTGGATTCATATGTTTACAGAGTCTCCAACATGGCTGTTGAGTTTTTGTTTGTTTACTTTTAATTTGTGGTGTAATAAAATATCTGATTTGATTCTTCCAGCCAAATTCTCACCATTTCTATGACTGTGTTGTAGTTTGATGAGCTTCCCACATATTATGGCACTTCCCCTCTGGGATTTCTTCACCCAGGTCTGGTTCCCACTTCACCCTTACATACAAAGTTGACTCTTCTTTTGGTTCCATAAGTTGGTTATACAAGACTGCCACAACCTTCGGTATATTTACTGTATGCCAAAATAAATGTCTTTATTATTGGATGGATTTTGTCTTCACTTGTCTTGATACACTTTTCATAATAGTCTCGCAATTGAAGGTATCTTAAGTCTCAGATCATGTGTGTCCTTAAATTCCTGAAAGCTTTTAATTTCACCTTTTTTTTATAATTTTGCACATGGCTGTTAAACCCTTTCCCATCCACTGTTTGAATTTAGAGTCATATTGTCCTGGTTTAAATGTATTACCGTATTTTCCACACTATAAGGCGCACTTAAAAACCATTAATTTTCTCAAAAAATGACAGTGCGCCTTGTAATCCGGAGCGCCGTATATATGGATCAATTGGTTAATTGGTTGATCCATACTGGTTGTACACGGCGCTCTGTCAAAATGTTTCAGTACGACTGGTAAAACGACAAAGCCGCACCGCTTGCAGCATTACGGCTACCGTAGTCAGGGGTGTCGCCGAAGTAATAGCGGTAAACACCTGTACTGTGCTTACTCCTAGTCCAACACCACTTGTGTGTATAACGACCCCAAAATTGCACCTTTCGAGAGACACGCTTACGATGCTGAGTTCAAACTCAAGGCTGTCAGCTACACAGTCGAACATGGGAATAGAGCAGCAGCGAGAGAATTCAACAGTTAACGCTACTATATTGTGAATGTACTAACGTTTGATTTAGTGCATCAAACTGTTCCTTTTACGTGTTTACTGAATCAGGGAAAAGTTCCCTTTCACGTTTTAACTAACGTTTGATTTCAACTTCAACTTCATAGATGCAATTCATGCATTCCTAACGTGCGGTTGGCTCTATTCAATAGAATTCTATGTAGAGGAGACCTTACCATGGGAGTGAATGGAGTTATCAGAACGCTGGTTTGTAGTGTATTAATAAAGTTTGACTGACTGACTTATCTGACTGTTTTGTTGACATTCTCTTTAGCACAGCTCCATCTAGTGGATGCATAACGCAACCCCAGTCAAACATTTGACTGCAGTAGCTTCTATTCTATGCACCTTATAATCCGGTGCGCCCTATATATGAAAAAAGTTCTAAAATAGGCCATTCATTGAAGGTGCGCCTTATAATCCGGTGCGCCTTATAGTGCGGAAAATACGGTAATCATGAGCAATCCATTTTAGTATTCCAATTTCTTTTCCCAATTTAAGCAGTACCATTTTTCTGGGGTAAATAATATGATTGGATTAAGATCTACATTGTCTCTAATATTAATTGGGATCTCTTTCTCCCCAAATTGGTAATTTAAGTGCAGAAAGTTCTATGTATTTCCACCGGGCTAAATATTCATTCTTTGATACAGAACTGGGTTTGCGGAACATTTACCGGCAAAGGCAGAAATCAATACAGCAAACGTGGTAATATATTCATTTTTATAATACTTATTCTCTCACTTAATCCCAATGGATATGTCGACCACCTTTCAAAGTCTTTCCTCATATTCATAATTATTTTGGTATAGTTTTGCTGAGTTTTTAGATACATTCACTCCTAAGTAATCATGGGATTTTCCATCCCACTTTATTTTTCATTCCTTCACATCTTGATTTGAGGGGACAAATTTTACACATTTGTAGAAGCTGCACACCGACTACATTGTATCAAAGTGTCATATCTTCAGTGTGGTCCAATGAAATGAAATATTTTTAAAATGGGAGGGGTGTAGTCGATTTTGTGAGATACAGTATGTTCAATACTATTTACTGTGTTTTTAAGTGCAATGGATACAGCCAATTGAGATTTCAATATTCATTAAATTAATTCAAAACCAAGCAGGCAACACATCCACACATTTAACAGGCATTCAATGTGTCCAATTATTTGCTACAAAGTTCATATGGACCTAGTTTTTTGTTCTAAATACTAGTTAGTGTTTATCACTGTGTGTATTGTTATCTGTAAATAAATGTAAAAGCTCACAGTAATAATTTTTCCTAGTTTCTAATATATGTATAAAAAAAAAACAAAGATTAAATTAAGGCTGCAAGCAGCATTAGGCGGCCCTTGCAGCTCAGCGCCGCTTGGCCTGTGTAGCGACCACGGGAGCCTGGCATCACCACCTCCACGGCCCCATCGAGTCCGCCACTCAATTCCGAATGTTGCCACTAGGCGGCACTGTGAGCAACCTTTCATACAATCTGTGGTCATGCAGAGTTCTGCTCTAGTGAGAAGCGTTCAAAATTTGGCCGAAATACGGCCTCCCCGATGAAAGCTCCACTCAATTGGTTGTTAGCAGGCAAGGCTAAAGCAATGTCAGCAACTGACTGCACCAACATGTTCAGCATTGATCCATGATGATGCATACCACATTTGGTGTTTCCGATGGGGTATGAGGAAGATGGAACACTTGAAATGTCCTAGGGGGCACCACTGATCCAAATTTCAATGTAATCCAATAGAGGTGTTTGGGGGCTGACAAAGATCAACCATTTTCAGTTTGGAGTAAATCAGACCATGCATGTGTAATTTACAGCCAAACGTATGGCCATGGCGTGACATCAGACTTTGCCACGCCAGCATGGCGACATCCTACCTCCAAACCAGTCAGAACTGAATTCTATCTTAGACCATCATGTTTTCTGTCACTTGGGACAGTTTCACATTGATTAGATGAAGAACATAAAAAATTGGCTCTCTAAAGGAAAACATGACACGTCCTGTTCTGAGGGGGCGGGGCTTCGATGATGTCAGCATCTGATCAGTGAATATTGTTCAGGCCTAGAGGCAGATCAATCTCGGAAGGTTTTAGGTCTCTTTGACTTTCCTTGTAGGAGCTATATCAATTTCGTCTTTTATTGGCGAGAAGTCTGAGTATTGAGGCTTGGCCACGCCCACACGCTTTCATGTATCAAAAAGCTTTTGATAACTTTTGATCCCCAGTGCCTTAAGAGTATACTGAGTGATTTTCAAGTCTCCAAGTCAAAAGCTGTAGGAGGAGATCGCTCAGATATGCGGGCTAGAACGGGCAAAACCGGGGTCAAAATGGCAACTTCAATCCAAAATGGCCGACTTTCTGTTGGGTTTGGACAAATGCTCCAAGGGACTTTTTTGTAGGTCCTAAGAAGTTACATATACCAAATTTCACAATCCTTGGTCAGAGCATGGTTTGGGGCTGATTTCTTTACATTTTCTAGGGGGCGCTGTGGACAAATTAGGCCATGCCCACCAAATATCTCATCAGATCTGTTTTGGGGACTGCACTAGGATCAATCATGTTGAATTTGGTGCAGATCAGATGATCTATGTGGAAATTAAAGCCCAACATATGACCATGGCGTGACATCCAACTTCACTGCGCCACCACGGCCACGCCCTTTTATGAAAAGTCACTGTGCTTCAAACGAAGTTAGACCCATTAGTTATCAGTTACCTGACAGTTTAAAGCAGACTGAGTTTAGACAGCCAAAGAGGGACATTTCCAAGTAAAAAAAGTGGTTTGAGGGGGCAGGGTTTAGATAATGTCAGCATATGACCCCATAGGATAGGATAGGTCATCCTTCATGACAAGTTTTGTGTAATTTGTGTTTGGTGTTTCTTTGGGAAACTTATTGCGTTTTTTATAGTTGAGCGCAAACACCAAGTTCATGGTCTGGTCCTGCCCCTTCAGCATACACGAAAAATCACAATTTTGATAACTTTTAATCCCCCATGCCTTAACTGCATACTGACCAAATTGGAAGCCGATAGCTCAAAATCCCTTGGAGGAGTTAGTCAAAGTTTGGGGTGTATGAAATGTAAAAAAAATTACCTTTAACCCAAAATAGCAGACTTCCTGTTGGTTTTAGGGCATACCTCCAAGACAATTTTTCATGATTTGGATAAATCTACCTACATACCAAATTTTAAATCTCTAGGGCTTAACAGTTGGCCTATCTCACTTTAGGAGGTGCTGTAGAGCTGTTTGGCCATGCCCATTTTCAATTCCATTAAAATACTAAAATTTCACTGGGGGACAATTTTCAGTAAAGTTTAGTGAGTTTTTAATATGTTTAAACCCCCAAACAGGCGCTTCTTTAATCATAATTATAGCTAGCTTTATATTTAATATAATGGGTCAAAATCCAGAACTGTTAGTGGTATATGTGGGTACACGCAGCATACCAGGGGAAGGGATCTCCAGGTCGGTAGTCTGTTGGACATTAGTTCTTCCTGGTCGAGGGTCAAAGGCAGGGACCAAAGCAGAAAACTGCCTTTTCAGGACAAAATCATCATCCCATGTCCTCCTGCGTCCTCCTTTTGTCTCGTACTCTTCCTCCTCCTTCATCACAGAATTTAGATCAATTACATTGTCTGACATCATGGCAGGAGCCACAGCAGAAACAAAATGGAAAACTACACAACAAACAAAATAGACATTCTTTTACATACCAGGACCTCCTCATACTCTTGATCCTCCTGATTGTCATCTTCATTTTCATCATCATCGTCATCAGGCTCAGGGAGGTCTTCCTCATCATCCAGCTCCGCAAGCAGCGTGTTGGCCCGGCAGCTGTCCAGGAAATCTGCAGAAGGTTTACACAAACACACGAAGTTATTCTAGATAGTGGACATAGTAAAGAATCACACTGACTGGGGAAAACAGTGGCCAGAAATCCATTCAACTGAGTACTTCTAAAATGTTTTTATTTAAGGTGACCAACACATGAGGAACCAGTTCAGTTTCAATACTGAGTGTTTGAGACATTCAACACCATAAATGCAGAGGTTCTTACCATAACTAGGACATTTTAGGCATGTACTGAAATTGCAAACTTACTGGTTTTTCCCAAAGGTCCAGTTTTAGTGCTAGATCAGTGCCTAAGCTACAGCTGGTTCCCAACTAGTTTCTACTAGAAATTACAGACAGGATTTACACAAACTGTTTAAAGCAGGCTATATAAACACTGGGTGGAGATTATTAAACCCATGTCTAAATACAGAGGCACAAATGGTATTTAACTGCCATGAGCTTCTACAGCAGGAAGATAAGGAGCTCATATTATTTCAGAGCCATTTTCACTCCTTAGTTACTAATGTTGAAGCCCAGAGGTTTTATAGCTTTGCCGTTTTGAGGTTAAGAGTGTTGATCAGTGCTCTCTATAACAATTTCCTCTGACATAGCAACAACTAGCTGTTACAGGCTGGTAGGCTGTTGTGTTTCCAGCAGTGGAAACAAAAAGAACTCAGGACAGTTTCACTCTGGAACCAGTCTTTGTGTTTTAAGAAAAATTTGCCCTTACAATCCTGTTTCTTAGCTTGACTGCACTTGGAGCGCCTGCAGTTTTGATTTGCAGTAGAACAATCTGTCAGTGTTATCCATGTATTTTTACATGATGACTAATTTCAACATGGGAAAGCAGAAGCTCAAATCCAAGCCTCGTTCGAAATAGGGAGCTCTTCCCTGCTCGCTTCCGGGATGTCCTTCCTGGAATATCTGTCATTTCTTTTTTCACTGAAAACCAAAGTGCTCAATTAAATTCAAAGTTTAATGTATCAAAAATAACAATGATCTGGTGCTCATTAGGTTTTTAAATGGTTTGAAAAGTTTAAATTCCTCCACAATGTGAGACTGATGATTATGATCATCTGGGGTGTACTTAGTTTTTCATAATGTCTTTTTCATTCATCCTGGTTTTCTAAACGTTATCAGTGTAGAATTAGTTGTGTGGTTTTATGCACCTGAAGCTAAGATTTAAATCATGTTGGAACCTGCTAAAGACTGGATCAGTTTTGTGATTTCCTAGACCTATAGGAATTATACAAAATAACTCAAGTTAATCTAAATACTTACTAACCTCATGTGTTATATTTAACCAACTAAAATTGGTGTTTTTAGCTCTGCCATGAGACTTCTTCAGATTATTTAGAGTCAACATCTTCAAACACAACCTTCAGTAAGCTTCATAACAGCTATTATGACTGGTTTTTGTCAACCACTCAAATCCCTGATTTTATGCCAAACCTTATGAAATACACATGTTTTGCCAAAAGAGCTAATTTCTGTAAAGAAACTAGAACAGAACAGTTTTTAGAGATTTTTTCCAGGCTTTACTTTCTGGAACAGGAAAACAATAAATGTCTCATTAATAATCCAAACACACAGCTTAAATGTAGAATTACAGGAGAAAATACAACGAGAGGTAATATTGTTGCATATAGATTTAAGTAAACACTCTGTAGCTGATATTTAAGAGCAGCCATACTCGACAACATCACTGGCTCCACGTTTGGGCTGAGTTTAAGCAGAGAGTTTTATATTGTGCTGAAACTGTGCAGAGCAATCTGCTTGACCATAGCATATCTGCAATACATCAGTTTCAGGACCACAATTCTTTGCAGGGAATGCTGAGTGTGCAGGATTGCATTCCTTCTGAAAGTGCTTACTGCTGCTCTGCATTGTGGGCCTTGTAGTTTGGCAACAGTAGCCATGTTTACATGCACAAAATTTCACAATCCGATTAAAATGTATTTGGATTAAAAAACAAAAAATAATCAGATTGTACCGTTTATATGGACATAAGTAATCGGAATAAAATGGCAGATTGGACTAAAAATGTGTCATCTAAACTTGCCAATCGGAATATGCTGTTAGCATCTAGCCAGAGTGACTAGCCACCAAGGCAGAAATACGTCACGTTGACGCGGGGTGCACCTGCGCACTCAGGTCAGTTTGCCTCATTCAGAATAACTTGGTCCGGTCAAGCTTTTACAGGCATGTCGATCGGATTGTCAATCGGCATAAACCACCCCTCTCAATCGGATTACAATTTCATTCCGATTGTGCCGAATCTGATCAGAATATTCCAACTGACATGTTTACATGACACATTTTTAGTCCGCCTGGCTGTTTATTCCGATTACCTATGTCCATGTAAACGTAGCTAGTGTAAAAAACACTTTCAGTCGAGGTGTCGTGAGTCTAGATGATGAGTAAATATCCTCTCTGACCGAAATCAAGTTGCAGATACTCACATCTACATGTGTGTTCCTGTTTTTAAACAATGTGGGCACATGTTCTGGCTGTAAAGGTGGAGATAGTTTCAATTGACAATTCTCTTTCGGAACTTAACTTCAATACCTAGACTTTATGGAGGTGAACGAAGAACGTTCTTTCCTAAGACCAGTCAAACCTATTGTATTACCCCAGACATTTAGTTTTAGGATTAAACCTGAATACTATGTGACAGGCTTTAATTCTGGAACATTGTCATTTGAATCAACTAACTTGATTATAAAATGATGAGAAACGTTTGCACATTGCTGAGTTAAGTGAGGCAGCCACACAGCTGAAGCAGGTCAAGCATGTGCTGTTACATGTGCTGTTCAGTGTGTTGGGGCACTAACCATAGAGAGAGAACTCAGCTTCCTGTCCTGTGTCACTTTCACTGGATGTGGACGTCAGGCTTGTTGTCAGAGTGTTACTTAGCAACTGGCCAACTGAAAGACCCGTTGTGGCTGTGGCTACATTATTCCCACTGGTTACTATGGAAGTTGACATGGTAACTGTGGAGGTGGTACCAGTGGTGGTGAGATTAGGAAAGCTCTGAGCACCCATGAGAGGAGAAGCTGCAAACAAACAAAAACAAGTTGCAGTTAGTCTGAACTAAAGACACAGCAGTACACCAGGTTTGTTATGCTGCAGTCAGCTGACAGGAAACAGACACTGAATGCATGGAGGGAAACTCATGCTTTACTCAAAACTAATCAGCCACAACTTTTTACTTCTTGCACCAAATGTTTCCTTTGGACATCTCAAACAGCCCCAACATTGGACCCCACTGTGTTCTGTAGCAGTGGCATGTTTAGAGCTCAGCTTAGTGCCAGATTATTCCACAGAAACCTAAAAGCCAAGATCCAGCAGCAATTTGACTACAGGCGATATTCCAGGAGGTGAGAGACGTCTTTTCATCAATCCCTGGCATTTCCACCACCAGAACCAGGGGCTCATTATCTTCTGATGTATTTTTTAAAATGGCCTTGGTATGTGAAGTGAAAGCTTTGAAAGTACCAGAGCTTCAAAGCACCAATCAGTCAATGTTTCCCTGCTTCTTCTTTTTGTTTAAATGTCACATTCATCGGGTAAAATCTATCGGCACTCATTTGTACTGTGGGAATAGTGTTGCTGGTGTCCCCTTGTTTCAGCTGGAAGACAGTGTGTGCAGTCTGAGCTGCAGTAGGTGAAGGATGCTCGAGGAAAAAAGTGGGGCAGTTTATTAGAAAAAATGAGACAGATTAATGTTGTAAATGGGTATATGATGGGGATATGAGTCACAATAAATCCACATTATCCACCATCATCTATGTCAGCGTCTACTGAGATGTGTCTCCATTCAATATATTACTAGCATGCAACACAAATTCACAACACAGCAAACAGTATTCCAAGCAGTTTCTGGTGATTTCATTCTTGGCATGACAATGATGATATATTTGTAATATAATGTGCAGCCCTAATCCTAAAATTAAAAGGAGTAAAGAAAATAAGCAATCAGAGCATCTTAACCAGGATGTTGTGAAATGGAAAAATTAAGAGACTCAACAACAAACTGATTGTTGACTGGAATCAGTTGATTTTTAGCTCAACTCTCCCTGACTGACAACTGGGTGGTCGGGAACAAAATGTAGGTGAAAACGTTGGAGTAGGTGCCATTATTGTGGGAGGAAGACTGTATCAGTGAGATGAATTAGACAAGGTCAGTGGATACACAAAACGTAAGAAGCTATGTGGAAGAAAAGCGTTTTCTCCAACATGTACATGCCTATGGTTCATTCAGGCTGCAAAAGCGCATGAGAGAGATAGACTTTCAGCAGATAACAGGAAAGCTGAAGAGAATATGGCAAAATTGCTGTTTTATTCATTTGAAACTTCAACCTCATTCTGTCATGGAACGTGCCTCTCATGGCAGGAAGACTAGAAAAACTGTTTTTGATTGCTGCTATATGTTATTTTATTTATTATTGGAATCTAAACAAATTGGTATTACTAATACTATAGCAACAATCTACACCACTTACAAAATGTTAGGGATATTTGGTTTCAAGTGAAATTTCAGGAGGAACCTAAGAGAAAGTCACAATAAGTTCACCTGTAAAGGTTATGGTGCATCTATAACCTTTACAGGTGAACTTATTGTGACTTTCTCTAAACCTTTGAGTGCACCAACTGTTCAATGTTTCAGTAATTTCTGCACAATTTACAGCAAAATTCACAACAGGTGTTGTAACCATGAATCAACCAATATATTTTCTGGTTCAATCAGAATTAGTATATAAAATGTCCTTCTCATCATAATAATAATAAATTATTAATGACAATTAACTAATTGTAATTATTAAGTGCTGTGAGCCCAATAATCACAACCCCAGAATGAATCTCTGGTTTCAATTTGAAACAAATGATTTTCAGTTAGAATTTATTACTTCCGAATTAGGATTTTTGATAAATATTTATAATCAATAATCATAAATTCTTACAAATAGAATGAAGAACAACTGTTTAATCTCTTTAACTTAATAAGTAATCTAAATAAAAGCTAATTCAGCATAAATAATAAACCTGCATTTGCTATAACAAAAAATTGAGCTCTTTTGGACAAGTACCCAACAAACTTAAAAAAAATAAGCAACAGAACACGTAACAGAAATGATATTCAGGCTGCCTATACCAGTTTTAGTTTGTTTTCATTATTTAACTGAGTTTTAATGAGACACCTGAGATAGCTTGTCTTTGATAAGCTATACACACAATAAGTCAACTTGTGAACAGCATAAGATGTCATTGTCAAGCTGGCATTGATACTCAAGGTCACATGACACGTTATTGAGACACTGACATTTTGTGTAGTGGTCTACCCACCATTGTTGTTGGCTTTTGTTTCAATAAATAGTTTAAGATGAGGAAATCACCAATGAATGCTTCTATTGAAATGCATACTTTCATGATATATCACATCACTGTAATGTGAACCTTTTACATTTTTTACAAATTTCACCCGGAAGCCAAATATCTCTAACGTTTTGGGAGTAATGTACCTTCTGTGACAGAGCTACAGGACTGTGTATCTGTTAGGTTGAATGTCTCAACTGTTATATAGGATATCTAGCCATGGGGCACCGTAAAGAAGGTTAGGACAATGCTATTGAGGTTCTTATTTGACCTTTAAAGATTCTTAGGTCTGATATATGCTGTCTTCTTTACTATGTCCTCCAATAAATATCAGTGAGCTTAAGATGTTAGTGAACCTGTTGCTGGCTCAGTTATTCCATCACCTTAGGCCACTTTTTCAGTAACATGTTCAATCAACACCCAACTTGCATAGCTGCTTGAGCTTCTCAGATCATCCAGGATTTAGCTGGTCTTTCCTTTTTTTTTCTCAAACTTCTTCAATTTTCATTTCCAATCTCAAGGTCTGACCATTACTGGCAGTGACCTAAAACATAAACCAATACCTGACTATTATGCATGTTATGCTCTGTCTTGAAGTATTAGATCAGGTATAAGGTAGTCAGTGACATAGTGCCATTATGATAGATTTTTCTGGGTATTTATGTAGTGGTGCATCATTCCTACAGCATTAGTATGAAAACATTGTAGTACTCACTTGCAGCACTCATGACGTTCCGGCCCAAGGTGTTTGTGTTGTTGTCACTGCTACTGCGGCTCAGGTTCATGTTGTTGGTCGCGTTAGTACGGGACATGTTGGGTGCACGGCGAACAAAGGATTCCATAAGGCTGGCCTCCCGGGATGAAAGATTGGGAACACTGGCGCTGGAACTCATTGGGGCACCGGCAGCCAGCAGGGAGCTGACTGACAGCCGTGTGTTTGCTGCGGAGCACAGAGGCCTCTGGGAGTGTGTGTCCTTGCTGGATGACTCAGACACTGAGCTGACGTCAGGGGAGCTTACGCTCACCAAACCCATGGAGATGGCCGTGGCTGGGTCAGTGCTCGCTGCCGTTGTGGGTGAGTGGTGTTCATCTCCTGTCACAGATGTGTCTGCAGTGAGTGTACCGGAGCTAGACCCCGAACCACAGCCAGCCTCTGATGACAGCACAACAATCGGCTCCTGCTGATTCCCATCACAGCCGAGTCCTCCTCTAGTTACTCCTCCAGACCCCACACCCTGGTCAAGAAGCACGCCCTCCGCCCTCCTTTCCAGCTGGAGACTCCCTCCACTGAGCATCCCAGCAGAGGAGCTCAGACTGATATCAGAGGACGAAGCGACGCTGCAGACAGAGCTGCTGCTTCCTTTCCTGCTGGAAGAGCTTGCCCCACTTCTGTCAGGACAGTTATTTTTCACCAGGCTGCTCCAAGAAGGTTGTTGGGAAGACGACGAGGTTGAGGACAATGACGCTGACATGGTGGTGGTTCCGCCAATGGCTGTTGATGTCACAGAGGGTCCCACCGTGGATGAGGCGGGACCTGAAACAGTGGATGAGACAGGTTTGGGTGTTGGCGCTGTGGCAGCCGACTCAGGGTCATACCCTGGAGCAAGCTTGAGGTCAAACTTCCCTTCAGCGCCCATACGGTAAGAGTTAGAGCATCCGCTAGCATCCCAGGTTACATCAATCCACCCTGGATGGACAGAGAGATAGGAGGGAGACGGACAGATGGATGTCAGAGAGGCGGCAGAGAGGGAAACAGGGCGAGAGCAGCAGAGGAAGGTAGACAGCAGACAAGCAGCTCACAGTCCCAACAGCTCCACACAAAGAGTGAGAGAAAATTATTCTGAAACTATCTGCCTAAAATGTCAAGCAACAGCAGACTTCAGGAACATTATTGGCTACGTTATCTGTTAGGAGAGATTCTGTCATTCAGACTTTCCAGCTGATTGGGCAGCATGGTGGAAGGGGTCTCCAGCTGAAGCCTCTATTCATAGAGAACCTGCTAAATTTTAAAGGCAGGCTTCATCCAATTAGTTCATAAACTGAAATGAGTCAAACTCAAAACATCTGCAAATTTACTAGGAACAGCAGTTATTCTTTGTACTTTATTTTATTTATCGATGACATTTAATGTGAATATTTAACACATTTAACACAGCTCAAGAAAGTGACTGATGTGTCCATCACTTCGTTATGTCAACGAGAAACAACCAATTATTCACCTAACAGGCATGTCATTAAAACATATCACTTTAATTTTATTTATCTCTGTATAAAATAAGTGTTTCATCAATAATCGAGTTATATTGACAGCCATATATGTGAAACTAAGCTGAAGTGTTAGGCTAAGTCAACATAAGCAAAACCTATTTAGCCCTAATGCTCTAAAATCTTGTTTTGTTTTTATTATGATGTTTTTGTTATTTCTTTTCTGAAAGTAAGCAGGCAAGAAGCGGGGTGGAGAGACGGGGAAAGCAAGCAGCCTTCAGGTCTAGTGCCAAAAAAATATATATATATAAAAAAAAAAGACAAACATTCCTCCCACTGTTAAAATAATCATTATATATAACAATAATACTA
Organism: Girardinichthys multiradiatus; assembly: GCF_021462225.1. Classification (NCBI taxonomy): domain Eukaryota; kingdom Metazoa; phylum Chordata; class Actinopteri; order Cyprinodontiformes; family Goodeidae; genus Girardinichthys; species Girardinichthys multiradiatus. The sequence continues at coordinate 39,114,259 of NC_061811.1, forward strand.
CTAATATGAAGATAGTTATTATTTTATGCTCAAGGTAATAATTGGCTGCTTTGACAGACCTGCTGCTTGTTGGCTGCCAAATGTAGTTTTGAAACAGCATCACTCAAAAAAGTTAACTACTCCCTGTCAGCCTGTTTCTGGGCTTTAGAGGTTTCTAAAATCAATACGCGTCCTTCTTGTGACAAAGGGGAAAGTATGGTAGCCTTCTTTCAGCCAGCTGACCAGCAATGCGCAGCAACAGGTGGTGCAAGTGCGGTGTTACTTTTTGCTCCATACAGCTGAGGGAGAATTCCAGTTATTCTAGCACTTTTTCTATCATCTCATTAAAAAGGACTGTAAACCACAGGAAGGGGTGATGGAAAATGTAGCGAGGGAAAGTTTAAATCCCTACTTTACCTTAATACCAGCAACTTGCCCATGTCTGATGCTGACCCAGCTCCTATGTTCTAATTTATTAAAGTGACTTTCATTGCCACAAAGAGTAAAAAGCATTTCTTAAGCGGTTTTGTTTTCATAATAAATATTATTTTAGTTGTATGGGCTTTACGTTAGATTAAACCACACAACATAAAAATATTTTGCCCTGACTTTAGACAAAACACGTTTTATTGCTTATGTAATGTTGTGAATTATTCAGGAAGCCTTTTAGTACTAGTGGAGTGACTAGAAAAATCATGTGACAGGCACAAAATAGAAAATAAAAGCAAGAGAAGGGTTTTTTGTCTTGACATACAAAGAATCATAACGGCAAAAAGGGAGAAAATACAATCAAACAATAATGATCTCATTTATGGTGCTGAAATATGAGATGAAGAAATGGAAGAGAACACAGAGTTGTAAGAAGAGTTTGTTGAACAGTGAAGTTCTCATTATCCCACTATATGCTCAGATTAAAGGTTCGGGCATAGCAACAGCAATAATACCAGTTTCATGGCTCATGTGGCAAAATGTGTTTGAGCTGATCTACAGGCAGTTCCATCACATCAGGTTCAAGTTAAGTGCTATTCTATAGCACTTGAAAGGCATTCCTTTCTGCATGCAGTCAGAGCCTCAGACGTAACAATCCCAACTAGGCCTGAAACGATTCCTCAAATAACTCGAGTACCTCGATTTATAAAATTGCAGATAATTTGCCTCGAGGCTTCATTAAATTATATTTTACTATTCAGCGCAATGTGTTCCGCCAGGATAGGTATTAGTATTAGTTCTCTCACTTCCACAAATGGGCTGTTGACCAGAGCTACGTCCGTAGCTCCCATCAGGTGAGGTTTATTTTCCCTCTGCAATCTGTGATCATTAGTGCAGCATCTGGCATGTTGTACATGTACAAGGAAATACATTTTGGCAAACGTTATGTACCTGCTGATTAAGAAGAGTAATGACATTATTTGTAGTGGCTACATGGCAAGAAGAACACGAAGCACTACTGCTAGTGACCGACATAATTTAAGATAAAAGCACAGCAACAGATGAACGGCTTGAGCTAAAAACTGTTTATTTGTTGATGTGCTTCAGGATTCATTTATGAGATATACTTAGAGTGAATATTGCTAGTTAAAACATAGTTTTAGTCATAAGCACAATTTTCCTTTTTTATGGTTGGCACCAAACTTCTGCTTTAGTATCTGTCATTAACCTTTATTTTCTATAAGTGTAGTATTTGTTTCCAGCTCACAGTCAAAATAAAATTTTTGCAAACTCTGGACCAACATAATAATAATACAGTCTTAATTAAAACATGAATAAACATTTGCTATTTACAATAACTCAACAAAACTCAGTTCTTTGTAGCTAAATTTCTAAACTCATAGCCATCTACAAAGATAACATTTACTTTTATAATCTGTAAAAATAATATGCAAGATTTAGAAAAAAATGAAAAAAATCAAGCAACTGAAGCTTAAATTGCATTAATCACTTATTTACTTTTACTACAGCCGGGTCATCAGTAGGGGTAAACTACTCCTTCACAAAATCAAATATATGTACAAGTTTTTTCATATTTCAAACTTAAGACTGAGTCTAGTGTAATATCTGCAAAAGGCATTGTTTACTAATATGCCTCAATAATTTGTTATGTTAATGTGAAATGTTTTATTTCTTATCCGTTTTAACACTTTAGAAAAGAACATGATTTTTTCATATTTCAGACTTAAAACTGAAGGCTATGTTTGAATCTTATTGCATTTTAAGCATTCATTCATTCATCTTGTGAACCACTTATTCCATAGTGGGTCATGGGGGAGCTGGTGCCTATCTCCAGCGGTCTACGAGTGCGAGGCTTGGAAGGGTCAAAGTAACAAAAATGAGCTTGAAATGAATTGAAAGTGTGAAATGGTAAACATGGTAAAATTGAGTGCCATAAAACCACCATGTGATTAATTTCGCCACTGTGACAATTAGAATCCGTGAATTTGGAGGTCATTATAATAACATGGTAAATATTAATGTTATAAATATTAAGGTTATCAAATTTGACATTGCCTGTTTTCATTCACTGCCTTGATTTTAGCCCCTCCATTTTTACCACCTCAATTTTATCATTCATCACATTCAGAGTGTAATTTTTGTTACTCCCGGTAGATCAGAATATGGCAGCAGTCCTGTTGCGACAGCGAAGTTCTCTTTCAACATTCGTTTCGGTATCTCACTATGGGACACGCCTCCAGCGCCTATCCCCCAGAAGCTCTATTACATTACGCCAGTCTTGACCGGCAGGCGGAAGTGACGTCTGCTCCCATGGGAGGACTTCCTCCCAGTATAAAAGTCGACGTCACGTAGGTGATCTTCAGTCTAACACCTCTTCTCGCTCCCAGAAGCACCTCTCAGACGGTCATTATAGTAACTTGAGCTAGCTTAACTGTTCACAGAGCGAGCTAACAACTCGGTCGCCGAGCGCTTCTCAATACCTGTGCTTGACTGTTCTGAGTCCCTTTCAACGCTGGTCTGTCGCCAAACAGCAGCGCTGCAACTGGTCACCAAACTAGCTGCAACCTTAACAGAGCTTAAGAAGTTGTGTAACTTGCACTCGTTCTCACCATGAACAGAGGCAAGCCACCATCTAGAACCTGCACATGTGGCAATCTCATAGCTGGGGCAGATACCCACTCTGTCTGCGCTTCGTGTCTGGGGCTGCAACATGCCCAGGACGCGTTGGCGTCACCGGCGAGCTGCGAGCACTGTGCACGGCTCTCCCTTAAGTCTCGTCGGCGCAGGCTAGCACGCCAAGCTAGCCTGTCGGAGGTTGATCCTATGATGGGGGTAGCCAATCTCCCGCCACCGGAGCTTCCTGGTACTGATGAGAGAGAGCCCACTTTGGCTGGAGCCAGTTGGGGTGATCAGCTCGACGCTGTCGCGCCACTGACTGACCCAGAGGAAGACGAGGCCACACTTCCAGGTTTCAGTACTCTTGCTAATGCCGAGTCCGAATCTGAAATGGAGTCCATCAGTCTCGGGTCTGACGACGACGAGCTGGACTGCGGGCCTTATGCCATCCAGTTGGTTGCAAAGCCCTCGGTGACGGATGACACCAGCCGCTGCGGTTCCCCAAACCCGACTGCAACGGACCTGCATGATGTCTGCAGAAGGGCAGCAAAGAAGCTGGGCATCGAGTGGCCGGAAACCCTCACCGAAACTACCACATCTCGATATGAGGGGAAGCGGCTTCCGAGAGCCAAATCTTCCGGCAGACAGCTGTTGCCGGTCTTTCCGGAGTGCCTCGAGGAAGCGACCCGGTCCTGGACTGGACGGGCATGGAGGCCGGCGGTTTTTCACATCTGCCTCCCGTAGAACCTCTGCTGGCATCTCACCGGCACCCATCGCAGAAGTCAGCCATGACAGCGGCAGGACCCACCCTTCCCTTCAAAGCTGACTCTTTTCAGTCCACTCTGAATGAGAAAAGCTACAAGGCGGTGGCTGCATCTGTTAAAGCCTTAAACGCTTCGTCTCTTCTCCTCGCTTACCAAGCGGAATTACAGGAGCAGATGACTGGCACACCGATGGCCGATTTGTGGGACGAGTTGTGCGTGGTGACAGACCTATGCCTGCGTCTCCACAGAAGTGCTGTCCAAGCATCCGGGAGAGCCATGGCCCTGATGGTCACTCAGGAGAGAGCTAGATGGCTGAACCTCTCTAGCCTGTCTCAGAGGGAAAAGAACCAGCTCCTCGACACCCCCGTGGACCCGAAGAGCTTATTCGGACCCACTGTGGCAGCCATGCAAAAACGCTGTGAGGAAAAGAAGAGGGAAGGTGAAGCGCTAAAGCTGTGTCTGCCCAGGAAAGCGCAACCTCCTCCCCCTCCAGCACCCCGTGTGCCGTTCGCTCAAGCGGCGGCTCGACCGGCCTACCGCATCCCCAAACGCCAGCCTCAGCCGCAGTCAGCAGACCGTGGGAAACAAACCGAGCTCAAAGGTGCTTGGGGAAGGAAGCCATTTGCTCCCCCGACGACGCCACCAAGCGACCCCTTCCGCTACTGTGAGCGCAAAGAAAAAGAGGCGCGCTACCTAGGGAGCCGTCTTCGGGGTGGGAGAGCAGGATCTGCCAGACACCTGCACCTCCCCTACCAGGACACGTCCTGTCCCAGTTCGAGTTCAGAACGCCACGTTCAAGGCAACTCAAACGGCCTGCAGAGCCGACGTTGGAGCTCATCGTTCAGAGCCGATCGAAGCAGAGGAGGATCAAAGCCACCGAGAGCTCAGTGGAGCCGCAGCTGTGGCCAGAAAGCACACACCAGTGCACAAACACATGCTAGTGTCTAAAAACACGACCTTCCCCCTTCACAACATGTTCAATAAACTTGTTTTCTGGCACGCATCCAGGCCTGGAGCCGAGGGCGCAGCCACAACAAAAAAACATGAAAAATATGTTAAAAATAACACAAGGACAGGACATGGCTGTGCAGCTGCACATGAGGCCACGAGGGGGAGCTCTCGCTCCAGCTTTGGCACAGCAGGCTGTTTTTTCTGTGGAAGAAGCAGACCTGGGACGAGCGCAGCTGGCAGTTGTAGCGGAACAGCAGATCCCTCAGCCGGTGTTGCGCAGTGTTTACACGGAAGCACCTTTAGGTCCACTGGCAAACAACACTCAGCTGTGGCGAGCGTGTGGAGCGTCAGATTGGGTGATAAAGACTGTATCCAAGGGATACAGGCTCCAATTTGTGACAGCCCCACCCCGTTTCAAGGGCATAGTACAGTCATACGCCCGGGGAGAGTCCGCTCGCGTCCTGCAAGAGGAAATAATTTCCCTGCAGCACAAAAGAGCTGTCCGGCTGGTACCGCAGGAGCAAAGCAGAGACGGGTTTTACTCCAGATACTTTCTCGTGCCGAAAAGGGGCGGGGGTCTGCGACCGATATTGAATCTGCGGGCTCTGAACACATATCTGAGACGGTATTCGGTCAGGATGCTAACACACGCAGCTCTGATAAAGTTTGCGCGTCAAGGAGACTGGTTTGTCTCCATAGACTTGAAAGACGCATATTTCCATATCCCTATATACCCCCCTCACAGAAAATACCTCAGATTTGCGTTTCAGGGAGAGATATACGAGTACCTGGTACTTTCCTTTTGGCCTCTCACTGAGCCCACGTGTGTTTGTGAAATGCACCGAGGCAGCCATCGCGCCTGAGGGAAAGGTGGATGCGTCTGGCGACGTATATAGACGATTGGCTGATTGCAGCTCAGTCTTTAGAGGAGCTCAGGACGCATGCAGAGATGCTTACTTTACATCTGACAGCCCTGGGATTCACAATAAACTGGGAAAAGAGCATTTTAACCCCAGTACAAACAATCACCTTCATTGGCCTGTCCCTGAATTCAGTCGAGTTCAGAGCGCTCCTCAGCGGGACAAGTAAAAGCCTTTCAGGCTTGTCTGGCACTCTTTCGCAGAGGCACACAGGTGAAATTCAGGTTATGCCTCAGACTGCTGGGTCTGATGGCGTCTGCGCTGGCGGTGATCACACTCGGCCGTCTACACATGCGCCCGTTTCAAAGGTGGGTGGCGTCACTCAGCTTGAGCCCCACACGCCATGCTCACCGCAGCGTCCTGGTTTCTCTCATATGTGCACGCACGCCGAGCCCGTGGAAGCGCCCCGGTTTTCTCAACACTGGCGTTACCATGGGAACCATCCTGACGAGGAAGGTAATTACCACAGATGCCTCGCTGACAGGCTGGGGAGCCACTCACGAGGGGATGATGGTAAACGGCGTTTGGAGTCCACAAACACAGACAGCTCACATAAATTGTCTGGAACTCCTGGCCGTGATGCTGGCACTGAGACACTTTCTGCCCTTTATCAAAGGGCACCATGTTTTGGTCAGAACGGACAACACAACAGTGGTTGCTTACATCAACAGACAGGGGGGTCTGCGCTCACGTCATTTACACGAGCTGGCATACAGACTGATAATCTGGACCAGCTCACACTTGCTGTCGCTAAGAGGTAATGAACAGAGGCGCGGATCTGCTGTCAAGGGGCAATCCCCGCTACAAAGAGTGGAAACTCCACAGCGAGGTGATGACCCAGATATGGAAGAGGTACGGCCGAGCGGAGGTCGACCGCTTCGCATCAGGGGAAAATGCTCAGTCTCCGATGTTTTTCTCACTGACAGAGCAACAAGCTCCGCTTGGGCTGGATGCTCTAGCGCTCAAATGGCCGCCGGCCCTACTGTACGCCTTTCCCCCGCTGGAACTGATCATTCCTACTCTCGCCAGGGTGCGAGAGGGAAAACACTCACTCATTCTGATAGCTCCCCGCTGGCCAGGGAAACATTGGCTAGCGGAGATTTTTCAGATGCTACACGGCGAGCCATGGCGGCTTCCCCTCCGCAGAGATCTCCTGACGCAGGCACGCGGAGAAATATTTAATCCGCATCCAGAGTGCATGGCCCTATGGGCCTGGCCTGTGAGGGGTTAAATCTGGCTGCCAGTGGGCTTCCCCAGAGCGTTATTGACACAATTCAAAATGCAAGGGCCGTTTCCACGCGTAACCTGTATGAGGGTAAATGGCAGGCATTCGTGGGTTGGTGCGCAAAACCTATGGTGAGCGTAATGCAAAGCCCTGTGTCGGACATTTTAACTTTTCTGCAGGCACTGTTGGATAAAGGCTTGGCTTTTTCCACTGTGAAGGTGTACCTGGCTGCTATTTCAGCCTGTCACGTTGGCTTTGGTGACAAACCCCCTGGTGTGTCAATTCATGAAAGGTGCACGACGGCTCCGTCCAGTGTCGAGGAGCCTCACTCCTTCATGGGATTTACCTATGGTACTCGATGCGTTGTCACGTGCACCGTTCGAACCGTTGCAGCAGGTTGAGCTCAAAGTGCTTTCCTTTAAAACGGCCTTATTGATTGCTCTGGTTTCTGCTAAGCGTGTGAGTGACATTCAAGCGCTCTTAGTTAACCCGTCCTGCATGCAGTTTCTGGGTGAGTCAAGGGTTTTACTGAAACCTAATCCTGCCTTTATACCTAAGGTTGCTACGGCTCTGCCATGCCGTGCCCTTGAATTAATGGCTTTCTACCCACCACCATTCTCCTCTCAGGAGCATGAACGACTGCATACGCTCTGCCCAGTACGAGCTCTGCGGTTATATGTGAAAAAAACAGCAGATTTTCGTAAATCAGAGCAGCTGTTTGTGTCATGGGCTTCACCACATAAAGGAAAGCCTCTCACAAAGCTACGTCTTTCGCATTGGGTAGTGGGGGCTATTATTATGGCTTATGAGAGCAGAGGCCTTGCACCCCCTGCAGGTCTGCAGGCTCATTCCACTCATGGTGTGGCATCATCCTGGGCACTGTTCCAGGGTATACCTGTGGAGGAAATATGTGAGGCTGCCAACTGGGCGACCCCTCACACCTTCACTAGGTTCTATAAACTGGATGTCACCAGGCCCACACTGGCTCACACAGTTCTGGGTGTGGGTTCCACATTGCCATGAATGCAAGATGCAATCTGTTGGTCTTCGAGTGAGCTTATCTGGCAATACGGGAGCAGAAATATCCCATAGTGAGATACCGAAACGAATGTTGAAAGAGAACTTTAGGTTAAGGATTTAACCCCGGTTCTCTGAAACATGAATGAGGTATCTCACCAGATCACCCTCCTTGCAGGGAGCGAGGAAGAGGTGTGCTTATTAAACTGAAGATCACCTACGTGACGTCGACTTTTATACTGGGAGGAAGTCCTCCCATGGGAGCGGACGTCACTTCCGCCTGCCAGTCAAGACTGGCGTAATGTAATAGAGCTTCTGGGGGACAGGCGCTGGAGGCGTGTCCCATAGTGAGATACCTCACTCATGTTTCAGAGAACTGGGGTTAAATCCTTAACCTAAAGTTTTGTAGTTCTTGACCCACATTTTCCCATAATTCATTGCGGGTCGAATCGGATTGGTCGAGCTCAGGCAGCAATGGCGGACGATGCTGGCAAAAATTGTGAATAAAAATGTAATGTATGCTTTCTGTGACCCAAAATAAACTTTTAAGATGTTTTTAGGCTAGAATGTAGGCTTGTTGAACTCAAATATCTACTCAGTTTATTAAGATTCCACTTAGTTTAAAAAAAGAGGTTTGGTGTTTCTCATTGCCAGCTCATTTCGGCAGCTTTCAGCCGACCGAGCAGTTTTCCCTCCCTCTTCCGGAAAAGGCGCCTGATTCCCGGCTCATTGTGTTAAAGAGAGACTGAGGTGCAGAAACTGGAGACTCTGTACCTCAGTCTCTTGTGACTCTGCGCAGCTCAACCCTGTGGCCAACGATATCACTGCCGTACTATTGAAAATGCATGCGAATGGCGATGTATGCCGCTGTCGCACCGGGGCAGCTGCTATCGGAGGAGCTAAAATCAAGGCAGTGAATGAAAACAGACAATGTTAAATTTGATAGCCTTAATATTTACCATGTTATAATTTTAATGACCTCCGGATTCTAATCGTCACAGAGGCGAAAATAATTACAAGTTGGTTTTTACGACACCCAATTTTACCATTTTCAGTATTTCACACCTTCAATTCATTTCAAGTTAATTTCTGTTACTTTGACCCTTCATATGAGGCAGGGTACATTTTAAGCAATAAAATGTTATTTAAAAACAAATTAAATTTTTACTTGCATTTTCTCTTTCATATATTTCTACTATCTTAAGGTGCTACAGCAAAACAGAATTTTTATTCAATTACTCGATTGTCAGAATACTCAATAGAATACTCGATTACTAAAATAGTTGTTTACAACAGCCCTAATCTCAACTTTACTGTCAGTTTAGTCGCAAATAAATTGTAATTCTTACAATGAGACAAATTGTTTTTCTGACGACTATAAAGAATACGACAGTCCAACCATCCTCTGAATGAAACATTTAATGAAGTAGTGCAAACCCCTAATGAAAGCTGAAACAGAAATAAATCATCCATTGGTGATTGTTAAAGGTAATGTATGAATTATTGACCATGACAAGGATTTTTTGGTGCAGAAACTCCTGTCCTAGTTAGCCCTGAAATCTATGCTTCCCTCGTTCTTTTCATCAATTCTTTGATTTAAACGGTTCTTTAGCATAAAGAACTGTTAAACATATCCACCATAAAGACCAAAGACTTGCAGGTAAAACCCGGGTATCTCTTAATGTGAACGTTTGAAAACAACCTTAAACTCCCATAGAAGTCAACATTTTATTGCTGTGACTATAAGTCACACCATGGAAGAACAAGCAGAATCAGAGATCCATGGAGATGACAAACCCTTTATTTGGTGGAGATATTGTAGAACCTGATTTCCAGACAGGAGTTGCGTATAGCAAAGAGGTTCTCTATGCAACATTGTGCAAAATGACTACAAGTCTGCTACTTCTCCAGCATAGACATTAGAAAGCAATGGATCCTGCTCAGCCCAATCCTTTAATAACTGGGGTAACTGCCAACATTAGGCAATAGCAGAAAATAGACATGCCAATCTGTGACATCAGACATGTTAAAAGGTTGTGCAGGTAGAGGATGAGGAGAAATGTTTTCAGAATCATTTTCTACAGTTCATTGATTAAAGAGGAATAAACCAGATAAGGTTTGGAGGTAGATTTGAAACAGGATGTTTGAAAAGAAAGCTGGAAGGAAACCAATGTAGGAAAAGAAGGGTTTACATGATTACTACAATAAACATCCGCCAACATTCACTCATGAGGACAGAAATAAGTTATGCCACTAACAAAGCTGCTTCTCAACCAAACTGACAATTCTAGCGGTTTAAACAGAGGGTTTGGAAATAAGTGATCTTCAAGTAGCATGTTCTTCTAACTTTCAGTTGAAGAAGGTTCACTTGAAATGGACACCAACTTACCGTTGTGTGCTTCTCCAGTGACAGTGCCCTCTCCAGGTGGATTTCCATCCTGCTCCCGCCACTTCCAGTCGATGCCACGAACGACCCGCGCTCCTGGGACAATGTACTTCATTACCTGAGAACGGAAAAGTCTGCGCTGGCGCCGAAGGTTTGCCTCTGCCTCTTTCACAGCCTTACCTGCATCAAGACAAGGACGGAGGGACACATTGCTTTATGTCCACATTTAACAAAGACAGTCACTTTAAACAATAATTAACCAAGCTGTATTTAGATCCAATAGCTACAGTACTTAATGGAGTACTGCTACTCGCCAACAATGTGATGAATACAATATGAAGCAGGGTCCACCTTTGTCACAACTAATAATTGCCTTGTTTCTCAAACCACCAGCAACAGCACTGACTGAAAGTTGAAATATCAGATGGATTCAAAGAGATTCAGAATGCAAGCTTGGTTCATAAGCAGATGGCAGTGTCTTGACCTTTAGCAACTTCTACAGAGAAGTAGAGAACGTATCTTCAACTACAGAGAAATGTTTTTGAACTCTCTGAATATACAATTTGCTGGATCAAATCAGAGACTTTCCAAGAATGTCTCGTTCTAGCTGCTAATAAACATGGTAATTAAGGTGGGTGCCTTCAGGTCGTACACAGGATTAAACTGACATCTGGTTTAGATAATATAACGCAATCAAATGTTTCTCAGGTAATTTCAGCAGCCCAGATTTTGCAGCTTTGTAAAGTTCCCATTCAAAATGAAACACTAAACAATACAAGCAAACAAGTGTTAGTCAAACCCTTGTTTTGGTTCCTAGAGTCTCTAGAAGTAGAATGGGAGGCAGATCCTTTAGTTATCAGGCTCCTCTCCTGTGGAACCAGCTCCCAGTTTTAGTCCGTGAGGCAGAAACCCTGTCTACTTTTAAGGCTAGGCTTAAAACTTTCTTTTTTTGATTAAGCTTGATTAAAGCTTATAGTTAGAGTGGCTTAAGTTACCCTGAACTATCTCTGTAGTTATGCTGCTATAAACTTAGACTGCTGGAGGACATAATGACTATTTTTCCTCACTTTGCAACGTTCTCCTACTACTCTCCAATTTCACATTATTTGCTGTTGTTCAGCTTTTAACTACGTTCCCTTCCTGCTTTTATTCTTCTTAGAAGCTACACCTGAGTTCCTGGAGTGGGACATCGGCTGAGCTACTTCTACCAACACCTAAATGTTCTTTCAACAGATGAGATTACTTGATCAAATTGCAGTACAGAAATTACTGAAAATGTGTTTCTATTTTCCCTTTAATACGGAGTTGAGAAATTAAAGTACTGCCACTTATTAGGCTGGAGTGTAAAACTTTATTCCTTCAAGTCAAACATTGTGGTGGAACTGACCTACAGCACATTAAATAAGAACATAATGTGCAGGGACAGGTTGCCCAAGGCAGGCCTACTAAGACACAGGGATGTCTTGTGGTCACTACTCAGCTACTGCTGCTTTGATGTTATGGCTCCTATGATTACTTTCAGTGCAACAGTTTCAGGGATTAATCGTTCACTTGCTACATGGTAAATCTCACACACTACCAAGTGCTACTGTATGATAATCAGTGTTTGTTTCCCATCAAGCAGGAGTCAGAACATTAGGAAAGATTTTAGGCATATTTTCTACAAAGCCGATATATACATCAAATTTTCAGTTGGAAGTGAACACACTTCATTGCCTATTTCGTTGCACTGTTAACAATCACATCCAACAGGATTATAAGTGCAATAACCTATTAGCACACCAAAACAGGGACTGAGGCTAACAAAGTGCAGAATTTGTACTGAATGGGCTTCTACTATAAAGCTCAGCAATTGAAAGTTCTCACCTAGCTGGTCTTCACAAACAGCTGTGACTGTGCCGTACAACTCGAATCCAGATAGAGACAGGTAGTGTGTCTGACCACTGGCATTCTTCCCCATCTGTTTAATTCTTATATGCCTCCAGCCCTGCTTCTCATCTTTGGATGGGTCCAGAGGCCATGTAGCTGTTGACCTGTGGAAAAACAGACTACAATTAGTATGCACCAAAAAATGGTATTCCTCTCCAAATCCAAACAAAGTTTTATTGAAGGTTGTACCCCGGTTCATTGAGGCTGCCATCATCTATGTGCGTGTATAAAGTGGACCAGTTCTGACCATCTTTTGAGACCTGAAAAACCCAATTTCGCAGTGCAGAACGGCCATAACCCCTGCAGGAGAAGAAAAGCACAAACAAAAACCGTGTTTTAACCATGTAACCAAAAGTGTAAGCTTGTAACACTGTTTTTCAGAAAACAATGGGTCTTTGATACTATAACTTTCTACATTTGACTTTTCTTTATTGCATAGCCTGGCTCAGGGATGTACATGTTTACTTACCTTGCATGCCTCAGAGTGTAAGCTGATGGAATGACCCATAGGCCGAGGTCAATAGCAAACCAGGCATTCTTGTCATCGTTAGTGTGGCAGTTGAGAGCAGAGCTATCACGACTTAGGATGTCCTCCAGCCGCCCATAAGGAAGGTTACGCCCCTCTGAGGACGTCACCACTACCAGCCCATAAGCTGCAGGATTGACCCATTCATATGCCGTCCTGAGTGAAACAGAAAAGTAAACATAAACCAAATGTCTAACATCAAGCATTCTTACCAGGGTTGGCAATAGAGAAAAATCTAAAAATAAATGCTGAAAAAGCTCCGAATCTGCAGAATGTACCTGTAAGTTTCACCACACCAAAAGGTTCTGTATGTAAGGTTGTGATGTAAGAAAACAGGACATTCTGATACATTTACATGCAGCCTCTGACACTGTAAAACGTTTGACTCTGAAGCTTTAAAGGTGGCTAAAAGCACTGCTCTTACTTTGCATTGGTTCCAACCCAGTAGATGATGCCATTCTCATCAAAGTCATGTTGATGTCTAAAAGTGAAGGTCTGGCCTTCCCTCAGTTTTCTCACAAAAACAAATGACGAGCGCTCAAAGTCGTACCACTGCTTCGCCACCTGGACAATAAAGACAAGTAAGAAAAAGGGTGTTAGAACGTGAACTATTAGCCAAGTCCTCTGATTGGCTCACTAATGTAACATTTGGAGTGAGACTTCACCATCTTTAGAAGGTATTGCTCCAGAGACTCCACTGTGGCGAGCGGTTCCATCTTCAGCATGCGACCCGTGCGGTCAATCAGAGCAGTCTCCCCAGGTGCACGCTCCAGGCGGAATCGCAACCGCCTTGTCAAGATCTGGCGCACAAATCACATAATAATGCTGATGACTGACTAACAAACGTTATGCAAGATCACATAAGAATAAACAACAGATGCCGACTCACCTGCAGGTTATAAGAGGACCCTGGAGAGTCATACAGATAAAGAGGAAGACGCTCAATGGACTCCAGGACAGCTATCAGTTTTCTGATTAAGGCAACAGCTGGTCGGCTGCACACACATACACAAAGCCAGGATTTATTATTGAATAATATGAGTTAAAGGCATTTTCTGTGTTGCCCTGTGATGGATTGGCAACCTGTCCAGGATGTACCCTGTCTCTCGCCCGTAGACTGCTGGAGGCACCAGCTCCCCCATGACCTACTATGGAATAAGCGGCATGTATGTATGTATGTATGTATGTATGTATGCATGGATGGATTTTCAGTCCAGTTCTCTAACCAAACATCTGTTACTGATTACTTCTTGATCCAGAATCCTTTTCCTTAATAAACAAGACGACTGTTATGTTTAAATTTCAACAGTGTTGCCATCCTCCTGCAGCCTTTTGGGTAGAAAAATCTGCTGGCTCGAAAAAAAACTGAGCGTCCATAGGATTAACGTAGATGGGCAGTGTTTGCTAGGGAAATTTATTCTCAAATAGTCACAATATTGTCATTTTAGACTCTGCATGTGGCATAAAGCACAACAGATTGAATATATTTGTTCTATTACCCAGCCCTACTACAATGTTGATTTCATGACAACACTACAGTCACTTGGGATCTATGTTGTGTTAAATAAACTCAGCCTCAGTTGTCAAACACAGCCTCATGTTTTGGTTTATTAAGTAGGAAGAAAGATCTGACCCCTTAATTTGTAGCTTATTGCCAAAGCTACTCATCTGACTCCATATTTACACAATCATGTATTACATGTTGCATTACATTTTTTTCCCCCTTGTGCAGATTTTCCACAAAATTGAAAAAAAAGTCCTCAAAATAGAACAAACAAACTAGTGAGCAATTCTACAGTCGAATTAAAAATACGTGTTCATAGATTTACCTTTCATTATCTTCATTCTCACTGAAAGCTGCCTTAAAGACATTGATCCTCTCCATTAAAGGCTTACAATCATGTTTCATGTCCAGCTCAGCACTCTGCATGAATCCAAACAGAAAAGAGCTTCAAGTCATGATGTGAAAGATGCTTGCCGAAGAATACTGGTTTGGTTATGGATACATCAGAATGTCAAATTTAATAAGCCAGACGTCAATGAAAACAAAAGAAGAAGAAACACCATCACTTTAAGAGAAAATATGTTTAACATGTTGGTGCAGTTTGAGGGAGTAAAAACTGTTGGGGTCATTAGATACTCACATTACTGAGAACAGTGAACAGAGCCTGCACAAGACCACTGCTACACATCTCATATGGCGAAATTGTGTTTTCATCCTTCAAGACCACAATCAGGTTCTCCAAAGCAGTTTTCATCAAGTCCCTCCACGTGTTCTCGCCTTCTAGACACTGCAACAGCAACCATCACACACATACCCAGATCATTCCTTATGTCTGGAACTTATCCTGTGGGTTCATACCCACATGTTGCTGAGTTTGAGTACCTGTCTGTTAACGTGTAGTTCCCAGGCAGATTCTAGCTGTGTGGCGATGTTCCTCAGAGTGACCACCACCCCTCTTGGCATGCTCTCCACAGCTTTGAAGTGGTCATCATACAGCTCCCTTGCCATGCTCTTTACCTTCTGCTTCGTCTTCTCTAGTTTGGATTTCAGCTTCCTGCCGCGCTTCCCCGTCCACCCAGTAACAAATTCAGAGCCTGCATATTTGCAAGATGAATATTTATAAGAGCAAAATAAAAGAGGAAAAAAACACAAATTAGTCTCAATATGGTTTATTTGCTATAGCTTTAACAGTCCAGGGCAGAGTTTACTAAACCACAGATAATTTAGGCTAAATGCACCATAATAAAAACATTCCTGTACTCTGAGCAACTTTCAAAAAGTTTGTCATTAACAAAACTGATGCATCAAAACATTTAGATTTGTAAACCAATGAATTCAAGAAGGACTGTTTTTCCACAGTGACCCACCCAGTGATGTTTCTGCAGTGAATGAGTGTTTGGTTCCTCTGTTTGACTCAAATACAAAGCCAGGTAGGTCCTCCTTCAGTATGGTAGCTTGCTGTCCATCGGAGTTGTGGATGGCGATCTCTCCATCTTTTAAGCAAGTCAGAGACCAGTTCCCAACTGTCAGCTTAGTGGGGCCGACAACGGAGAGAATGGGCTGACTGGCTGTTACAGGTTTCACCTGACTCCTCGCCCGCTGAAGCTTCTCCAAGAACTCACTTCGAGACTCTGCAGAATGTGGGAGACCAGCTGTCCATCAAAGCACAAAATAAGCGAGCAACTAAGTGTGAAAAACGCATGTCCAACATACCTGAACTGTCAGAACCCCCCTCTGGGCTTCCACTGGAGTACATTGTGGCAAGCTTCCCATCCAAGATAAATCTGAACCAGCCATTTGAACCATTGGAGAGTTCGAGGGCAGCAGCATCTGACCAGATATAGAGACAGTCTCTGCCTCGAATGATGGACCAGTCCCTCCAGTGGTATGGCTTCCCCTGCTGGACTTCTTTGGCATCTTCCTGAACCTCATCCTCCTGCAGGAACAACTTCCTTAATTTTATCTAATCGATATTGTTACAAATGGTTTTGACAGAAGCAAACTAGACACGAACATCTGCAAAGCATCTATAGATCAATAGTCATAAATTCATATCGAGTCTATTAGTACCTCCACATTAGGGTTAAGGGTCATGATACTATCTTTTTAAAAGCTATACGGAAGGAAATACCTGATTGCTCAAACCATTTTTAATACCGCAGCATCATTTGTGAAGACACAGGGTTCTTCATAAAAAAGAGCAGAAACAATACATAACAATATATTCATTACCCTAATTAGGGCAAAACCAATAAATGGAGAGCAGTTTAAAACCCATTTTACTGATCAGATTCTCAGCAATGGTCTTTGTCCACTGCGCAGCTCTGAGATGTTGCCTACCAGCTTGGGGAAATGAAGATCGCTTAGTTTGTATCAATTTTGACGCAAATGAATGTCTTTAAAGCAGTGCTTCCCAACCTTTTTTGACTTGACGTGTTAGCAAAAATATGTTGGGCCATCATCCATTTTCGGAGGTAAACAAACTACTCCGCCTCCCAGCATGCAATGCAGCTCTGACGTCACCGGCAGAGGCAATAGCTCAAGCTAACGCTAACTGCCACTCCAGTGTAAACCATCACTAGTCTCACGCGAAGAAAGCGATCTCTGGAGAAAAAAGAGCTCGGGGGGGACTTTACATTCCTTCTCCAACTTGTCTATTCCGGGAAGAGCTGGACAAAGCTGGAAATCTTGCTAATAGAAGATGATCAGAAGACTTAACTCTCAATCGAAGATTGTCAGCCGCTACACAGGCAAAGGTAAAAACCCCACAGAGGTTTTTTCCAGAGAGACAAATTTCCTCCATGTTTGTTTCAGTTAACTGCCAACGGTTCATCACATTTTACCCGTTTGGGGACAGAGGACAAGTGTGACGGTTTTAAATTATTCATGGACAAGTGACTACTACACCCCACCCCCCTTTTTCTTCTAACCTACAACCCATCCTGAGACTCTGCTGAAGAGAGAAGCCAACCTCAAATAAATTTGTTGCTGTCCTTATTAATTAGATTTTCTGTTAGTCTGGACAAGGTGCGGGTGTAGGGAATTAAAGCGATCTAGGATTGCCCAGAAAATCCAATGTATTAACTTGTTTGTGCCTGAGTGTTATTGGAGTGCTTTGTCTGTGTTCTAATACTGTGGACTGTGAAGCGTGGCTGAGCATAGCAAAGTTGACTGTCGTTTCACTGTGCGTTGACCGGCTGATCCTAAATCAGCCAGGAGTTTAAAGTTGGACTATTGAAGTTTCATTCAGAGCAGACGGACGTTTAAATCTGAGCCTCGTTCTGAGTCCTGATTATCTCCATTGTCTCATCGTTTATAGACTTTGTATGTTTCCATGGGTTTCCGGTTCAGTTTTATGGTCCTTTGCTCGAAACAAGTTCACCATCAGCTGTTGATGGCTAAGGAGTCCGGCTGCTGAGCGCTATACCACTTGTGAACAGGCCTGGTTCTATCATTCTGTCAGCTGATATCGAGACGCATCACCGGACCAAAGGAAGCTTCACTGTTTATAAATTTTACTCTTTGTCCCAAGTCATACCAAAACATTTTATTCCCACTTCTGTTCATAAATTGCTGATTTGATCTTCATCTACACTCAGTGTGCATCCTTATTTTTGGTTATTAGTTTACCCCTTTCATAGAATAGTGCATCCTTAATCGGGGGTTTTTAAACGACGTTGCAGTCACGTGACCGCACTTCACGATCGCCAACTTGGGCGGCAGCTGCAGCCTGTTTTCGTTGTTTTAGTGCGATCAGTGAAGCAAAACTCCAGCCCATTCATTTAACTATGGAGAAAACTTTCTTTGTTGTGGGTTGTGCTGCATGTGGTGGTAAAGACCAACGTTCATTCTATCATCTGTCAGCCATGATAGAAAATCAGTGTGAGAAAACAAAAACACTGAGTACACAACGTCGACTACGGTGGCTGAATCGGATATCCAGGGTGGATTTGGACGGCTTGAACCTCACTCTCGCCCGAGTGTGCAGTGCACATTTTGTCACAGGTAAATAAATAATGTCTGCATTTATTGTAATAATATTCTGGAAAGTAGTCTGCCAAGACCGTGAGCTGATCAGCTGATTCTGAGCTGGGTGGCAGCACTCAGCGCTGTGACCCTCTTCAGTAAGCTGCGCTCTCACGCCTTCCCTATTATGTATTTAACCAATAAAAGGCAATATCAATATCAGAATCAGAATCAGCTTTATTGCCAAGTTCGTACATACAAACAAGGAATTTGACTCCGGTACACTTTGCTCTTTTGTTCTGTTTTTGCATTACAGAATATACAAATTTACAATTTACAATGTACAATATACAATGTACAATGCAATATTCTGCATTACAGAATATACAAATTTACAATTTACAATGTACAATATACATATATCTAATAGAAAAGGTGCATTTGCAACATCTGTATGCTGTTGTTCTGTACTCTATTGAATGTTCAACAGAGAAACAGCCTGGGGGAAGAAACGGTCTCTGTGGCAGCTGGTTTTAGTAAACAGTGCTCTGTAGCGGCGGCCTGAAGGTAAAAGTCTAAACAGTTTATGTGCAGGGTGTGTGGGGTCTGCAGAGATTTTGGCAGCTCTTTTCTTGACCCTAGACCTGTATAAGTCCTGGATGGAGGGAAGGTCAGCTCTGATTATTCTCTCTGCAGTCCTGATTATTCGTTGCAGTCTGGACCTGTCCTGTTTTGTGGATGAGCCAAACCACACTGAGATGGATGAAGACAGGACAGACTGAATGATGGCAGTGTAGAAGATGACCAACAGCTCCTGTGGAAGGTTGAACTTCTTGAATTGCCACAGGAAGTACAGTCTCTGCTGGGCCTTCTTTCGAACAGTGTCTATGTGCGAAGACCATC
Source organism: Girardinichthys multiradiatus (assembly GCF_021462225.1). Taxonomy (NCBI): domain Eukaryota; kingdom Metazoa; phylum Chordata; class Actinopteri; order Cyprinodontiformes; family Goodeidae; genus Girardinichthys; species Girardinichthys multiradiatus. Next base: position 39,133,395 of record NC_061811.1, read on the forward strand.
TCAGGTCCTCAGAGATGGTGGTTCCTAAGAATCTGAAGTGGTCCACAGCCAATACAGTGTTGTTGAGGATGGTGAGAGGGGTGTATGGGGGTGGTGTTCTCCAAAAGTCCACCACCATTTCCACAGTCTTGAGTGGGTTTAGTTCAAGGTAGTTCTGACCGCACCAGTGTACCAGCCGATCCACCTGCTATCTGTATGCAGACTCATCACCGTCCTGGATCAGTCTAATGACAGTGGTGTCGTCTGCAAACTTAAGGAGTTTCACAGACGAGTCCGATGAGATGCAGTCATTTGTGTACAGAGAGAAGAGGAGTGGGGATAGAACACACCCTTGGGGGGCACCAGTACTTATTGATCTGGATCTGGAGAAGATGCTCCCCAGTCTCACCTGCTGCTGTCGGTCTATCAGGAAGCTGTTGATCCACTGACAGGTGGAAGCTGGGACGTTGAGCTCTGTGAGCTTCTGGTGGAGGATGTCTGGTATGATAGTGATGAAGGCCGAGCTGAAGTCTACAAACAGGATCCTGGCGTACGTCCCTGGATGGTCAAGGTGTTGCAGGATGAAGTGTAGACCTAAGTTAACAGCATCATCTGCCAATCTGTTTGCTCGGTAAGCAAATTGCAGGGGGTCCATCCTGTGATGTCTTTCAGGTGCTTCAGCACCAGCTGCTCAAAGGATTTCATGACCACAGACGTCAGGGCTACAGGCCTGTAGTCATTGGGTTTCTTGGGAACCGGGATGATTGTGGATCGTTTGAGGCAGGAGGGGACCTCACATTTCTCCAGTGACTTGTTGAAGATCCTTGTGAAGATCGGAGCAAGTTGATGTGCGCAGGCTTTCAGACATGATGGGGAGACGTTATCAGGTCCTCCAGCTTTCTTTGTTTTCATGCGCTGAAAGAGCCTGTGTACCTCTTCCTCTGAGATCTTTAGTGCAGGCAGAGGATCTGATGGTGGGGGGTTGGTTGCTTTATGGGAGGAATTTGTTCCTGAATGGGATGTAGAGGGGATGATTTGAGGTGTGAATGGCTTCTTGTCATGTCAGCAGTAGAAGCCATTCAGACGGTTGGCCAGGAGACAACTCTGTTCAGGATGGGTGGAGAGGCTCCTATAGGCAGTCAGGTTTCTCAGACCAGTCCATACAGCTGAAGTGTCACCAGTAGAAAGGCTGTTCTTAAGCTTCTCACTATAGCTTCTCTTAGCTGCTTTGATCTCCTTTGTTAGTCTGTTCCTGGCCTGCCTGTACCGTGCCCAATCTCCAATGCTGTGAGCTTCTTCCTTTTCCCTGCGCAGATTCCTGAGGTGTGGAGTAAACCATGGCTTATTGTTCCCAAAGGTGCAGAAGGTCTTGGTCTGCACACACATGTCCTCACAGAAACTGATGTATGATGTCACCACATCAGTTAGTTGGTTTAGGTCAGTGGCTGAGGTTTCAAAAACAGTCCAGTCTGTGCATTCAAAGCAGGCCTGTAGCATCTGCTTTGATTCCTCAGTCCACTTCTTAACAGTGTGAACCTTGGGTTTGGAAGCTCTTAGTCTCTGTATGTAGGTTGGGATGAGGTGGATTAGATAATGATCCGAAAAACCCAGAGCAGCCCTGGTAACAGCATGATATGAGTCCTTTAAAGCTGTGTAACAATGGTCCAGTGTATTTTGGTCTCTGGTGGGACACTTAATATGCTGTCTGTATTTGGGGAGTTCATTTGAGAGGTTTGCGCTGTTAAAATCTCCCAGTATTATGATGAAAGAGTCCGTGTATTTTTTCTCGAGGTCTGTAATCAGCTCAGCAAGATGTTTTTCCGTGGCAGAAGTGCATCCATGCGGTGGAAAACATGAGCCGATTATTATAAACGAGGAAAACTCTCTCTGTGAATAAAACGGCTTACAGATTATGGAAAATGACTCCAGATCCGGGCTACATGTTTTTCCCAGCACTTTTACGTCTCTGCACCAACTTTAATTTATATAAAAGCAGATTCCGCCACCTCGCTTCTTCCCCGATAGCTCCGCGCTGCGATCCGCTCTGAGCAGCTGGAAGTCCGGCATCAGCAGTGCGCGGTCCTGGATGTTTTCACTCAGCCATGTCTCGGTGAAGCAGAGAACCGCTGATCCGCGGACGTCCGTGTTTTTACCGGTGAGAAGAAGCAGCTTGTCCATCTTGTTGTTGAGAGAGCGGACATTTGCCAGGTGGATTGAAGGCAGTGGTGTGCGAAGTCCTCTTTTGCGGAGCTTTACCAGCGCGCCAGCACGCTTTCCCCTCCGCCGTTTTTGGCGCAGAATCCCATATAGAGCCGCAGCTCCACTCGCCAGGAGCTCAGTGAACCTCAGATCCGCGAAAGATGGTGAAAAAAAACCAAGAGAGGACTCTCTGATGTTGAGAAGTTCCTTACTACTGTATGAGACCACAGGATTGTGGCCCGACACCACAGAACTGTGGCTCGAAAAACATAAAAACACACAAAATACAAAAACAAAGAGAGCGAAGCTCCGAGGCTGCCATTGCAATATTGCACTTAGCATGGATTTTTGCCTATGTTGTGGCAATAAAAAAAATTGTTGTGCGGCCAATTGTCCGGATTTGGGCTAAACAAATACAGAAGTGAGGCTGCGACTTCAGTGGCGCCAATGAAAACCCCCCATTGGGTGAAAGTTGTCCCCAAGAGGGACTATTGCTTTAATACATTTTCACATAGATTAAGAGGCAGTGTTTGTGTTTATTTTGTGTAAGAATGATTATCAGCTAAGGTTAGTGTTCCACACTAACCTTGAGTTTGGAAATCTGACCTTTTGGAGAAGCTCAGCGCCATGACGTAGTGACTTATTTTATCATGAAACAAGGAGCTTTTTACAATTTAAAAATCATAGTTCATGCATGAAGGCTGAAAGAAAAGAAAAAGGACCTAGGCAAGTAGAGCGCTGTATTTAATAACATGCTAAACCAACTGATCACACATTAAATTAGCTGTTCAGACATAAACATTTCCCCCAAAACAACACCACTATGAAACAGTGGTTGGTTTGGAAGTGTATTGACGGTCCTAATGAACCAGCAGGATGGAGCAGCTCTCTGTATTCAGACTGTCTGCCTTGAATGAAACGGCTGAATCGGCAGAGCACTTTAATATTCAACCTAAAACTAACTTTACTGCGGTCAAAAGTCCGCAGTTTTGCGCTGCCCTTGTCCTTATTATTGACAACAACCTCCTCATAAAATTGTTCTTTCTTCAGGCAAACTTTGAAGCTTCACCAGTCCAAACAGCAGCGTCTCTCCTCGCTGCTTCATGAACGCGCGTCCGTTCACACTTTGCTCAGTTTTTGATGCGGGTGTACAGCGTTTTTGATGCGCATTGAAAAATAAAAATAAAAAATCAGCAACAGAACACATAACAAAAATTATACTCAGGCTGCCTCTATTAGGTCTTACTTTGTTTTCATCATCTAACCGAGTTTTATTGAGACACCTGAGATAGCTTGTCTTTGATAAACTTTGCTAGATCTGGAGGCAGAGTGGAAACAGCTGTTACTGTTCTTTCTCCTGGTGGCGAAGCATCCTGCAGGTGAACAGCAATGACACCCCCGCTCAATAAAAAACAATAACTTGTGACATTTATGTCCAAGACGACTGGTTTGAAACTTCTGAATACAACTGCATTCACTCTCCATAGCATTACCTTAGGTCTTATGAGTATGTCCAGTTACTGACACACAAATCTAATTTTACCTCTTACTTTTTCCAACTGTGAAACATGCTTTCATTTGATGCCACAACACTAGATAATGTATGTCTAAACCAAGACAAATCAGTATTCTACAACTACATTTGTTGCTCTCCCCGTGACATTTAGAGGCTTTCATGTTCTTTAACTAAATGAACGCATCAGCATTAATAAGGTCAACAATTATCCCGGTCTGCTCATTTTGGTTGAATATTATTGAACTCAACTAAAATTTAAAGTAATTTTTGAGGTTTGTTGTCCAAGCAAAACAGTTTTATAAGGGAATATGCCCGCTCTTTGAGATGAGCACCAGGCTCCTTGGATGAAGCAAATGTAGACAAAGGATCAGAGGAAAGTGCTTTATCTAAAGCCATTGGGGATGCCCTCCCAAGTTTGCCCTCTACCTTCTCAGGCTTTGCCTCATCTTCATTCTCATCATCAGATGCAGGTCCAGCCAGAGTTGACACCTTGTTAATGACCCCCAGTCGAGCAAGTTGGTCGAGAAAAACATCTCCACCTTTATCGACAAGATCCCTGATGATCTGCAGAGCCAGGAGGTGACCATCATCGTCGTCCTGACAGACATGAAGCAAGACAGGCCAGAAACATTATCTGTGAGTCTATATAGCGGATTACCTGCCTGTGAGTTATACAGGGTTTATATATCAGGACATGAGAAATTATTGAGTATTTTACAAAAAAGGTGTAAAAAAAACATAACCTGTGGCTCATTATGAACAAGTATAAATGTATGCGTTGATATCAGAAGATGTCCAATGAGTATTATAGGCCAGAATCAGAGCTAAATAAACCTGTCAAATATAAACAGGTAATAAGCGCAGATGGACTGACTGCAGATTCCTAAACAAACATCTTTTCTTTCATTCCCAATAACATAAAACAATTAACTGTAAATCTAATATAACGTGCCAAGTGTGCACAACATTATGTCCTCTCTCTCTTCCTGCTCCTTGTAAAGGAACACTAGGAATCTGAACAGTTTACATTAGGTGCCGGATTAACACAGTTATCAGAATCACAACCCGACCTACAAAAGCCAGTTGTTTTTTTTAACCCAGCTTCTGTAGCTTCAGTGATCTAAATGTAAAAGTTTTTAAGACTATTTAAGGACCCAAATATTTATAGACATGAATAGGGCAAATTCCTACAGTAGGTTAACCAAAAACATACCAAACTAATGACTAATATGCAACATTAGATAATGTAACAAAACTACTAAAATCCGTGTTAATGGCTTGCAGCTTAGGGTGAATGTCTGGTATTCTAGATTTTGTAGTGTAACTCTGATTTCTTCTAAAGAAAAATGCTTCTCTTAATATATTGATGTTTATTTCCAGTCTAGTTTACTAAAGGATAATCTATTGATGACGATCAGTGTAATGCACCATGCTCCAAGAGGAAAAAAATAGATTTCTTTTCCAAAACAAAATAAATTAATACTTCAATTATTTCCATAACTGAGCAGCATTAGAGCATAGATTAATTTTGTTTCGTCTGTGCATGACTCAAGGGAAGGGATTGTTAATCTGGTTTAATGAGACAGAAAGTTTCTTTTGTTTTTTTTATTTTTATTTACTGCTCTGTTTCCCGCAGCTCATGTTCAGCAACTTAAGGGCGAGTCTCACTGGTGTTTAAGAGGCCTGAGCCACTTTAATCCCTGCTCTTCTGTAGCTCACCTCCTGGTCAAGGACAGTGGCAGTGATCTCCACAAGGACTGTGGGTAGGTTATGTCCGGTCTCACTCTCACACACCTCCCTCAGCAGCACTTCACTGCTGTAGTGAACCATCTTTCGGATCAAAGCCAGACTTGCTTTCCTAAAAAGTACAAAACACAAAGTCAGTTATTTTATTTTCTCTTTGTGCTTAATTATGCTCAGTCTAAAGTCCTTTCACATGGATTTTGGTGGTGAAAAACAAAGGTAGACATTCTGATCCAAGTTGACGTTTTCTTAAATTTTGTTGAGTCAGCAACGGTTACCAGAATTGTGTTTTGTTTTTGAACTTAATGTAACAAAAAGCAATCTGTGCACAGTAGTGTGGATGAGTTTACCTAATAGAAGGCAGCATGGTTTGCTGAAAGGTTTGTGCAAAAACAGGCAGAAGTCTCTTAAGGTAGTAGGGAGCCATTTCTGGATCTCCTTTGGGTTCAGTGCACTCCTCCTCCTCCTTACTGGCATCTTTCTTCCTCTTGTCATCGGCCTTATTCATCGGACACATCCAGTCCCCTGGAAAGGAAACATCTGAAAGTCAGTTAATGGGTTCTAATCTGGATTATACTTCTCAGTAAAAATGACAAACAATCTAATTAAACTATGAATATATTGGAATTTCTAAATAAAAGAAATGGGTGGATAAAGCAAATGTGACACATGCATCAATTAGTCATCATGAACAAACTGGAGTACAGACATGAGCTAAAAAAGTGAAATGAGGACATTTGATAATGTGCACAACAGCTAGAAAACACTCAGTGTCTTCTTACACAGATTTTCAATGGAGTCCAAGAACACATCAAGTCCTATTTTGACTATGCAAACATTTTCCTTTAAAGGAATTCAATTCAGTTTATTTATATGGCGCCAGTTCACAACACACGATCTCAAGGCACTTTACAAAGTCAATTAAATCAAATCATACCTATTTCAAGCGCTACCTACATTCCAATTGATTCCAGTTATCAAACAATACAGACATGTTCAGTTTATTATTCAAACTGGTTGATGTGGAACTAAACCCCGTGTAAAAGAATAACTCCGCCCCAGACAAATTTTGAAAAATGCGTCCAAAGTTGGCGGTGCCAAGTGTGGGGATGAGTGGAGGGTTAAGCGGGGGTTTGGTCAGGAGGACAGGGGAAAGTGGCAGCTACCTTAATTTCACATTGAATCATGGAGAGTGAGCAGAGCGACGCTGGTAGTTTCCCCACATATAGATCTTTTGAGGTCGGGGACTTTTCACCCCCCTCGTCACCGGAGGTTAAGAGGCTTTATAGAACCCAGCGGGCCTGAACCTTATCAGTTCGAGCAGCTAGCTCAAGGCGCTGACTCGTTGATGCTCAAAGCCAGCGCTGCAAGGGCAGTGGAAGAGCAGTTCCAACTCCTGACTCGCTACGGGAGCGTGTTGGAGTGGTATACGGGGTATGAAACCATCTCAGCAAAGGGTCAACCATGCTGTAATGTCTATTCTCTCTGTGCCGTTTCACTGTTGGCTGCAGTGTCCTCCCCAAAGAAACACATTTTTATTGTAGTCATGAAAAAAGTACTTTTACTTTCAATCACTGAGGAAATATTACACTTTCTTTTGCTTTTGTTGTAATTTCACTCCTTATTTGTGGGATAACAAATTGCTGTTAGCTCCCGTTCCAGCTGCGCCTGCTTGCCTCAACAATAAGTGATCCATATTTTGAATGAATTTTTACCCCAGACAGAGTGAAACTCATTCTACACATTAAAACTTCTGAAATCTTCTATTCAGCACAGTTACTTTCACATGCACATTCATTCAGCAGAACAGATGAACATGGTATGCATGATGTCAATGCTATATGTTTAGGTCATGCTCTACAGGGGTCCCTGTCCATGTCTGTACAACGTTTGATGCAACAAGCGAAGATGAGTGAAAGACTGCATGAAAGTTAAACTATTCATTTACTCTTAAGATAATCAAACCGAGAATGGAATGTATGAAACTGTTTTCTAGTCTGTTTACATGATTGGGCTGACTTGATTGAATATTTCTGTATATAGACTGGACCTGTTTGTCTTGTCTGTGGCTTGAGATGACATTTGCAATGAATTGGCGCTTTATAAACGAGCTAAATTGAATTTTAGCTCTACAACAACGGTAAGGTTGCACTTTAGAGGAGGTATTTAAACTAAAGTCGGGCTGAAACAACTCGATTAATGAAATAATCATTGACTAATTTAGTAATCGAATAATTGTTAACTGGAGTATACAGACTCTAAAACATGAGAACAACCCACGCAGAGCAATAATTCGGTCAACATTGTGCAAAAACGCATCGAGTACCATAGGTAAATCCCATGAAGGAGTGAGGCTCCTCGACACTGGACGGAGCGGTTGTGCACCTTTCATGAATTGACACACCAGGCGGTGCTGCCCCACTGTTTTGTCACCAAAGCCAACGTGACAGGCTGAAATAGCAGCCAGGTACACCTTCACAGTGGAAAAAGCCAAGCCTTTATCCAACAGTGCCTGCAGAAAAGTTAAAACATCCGACACAGGGCTTTGCATTACGCTCACCATAGGTTTTGCGCACCAACCCACGAATGCCTGCCATTTACCCTCATACACGTTACGCGTGGAAACGGCCCTTGCATTTTGAATTGTGTCAATAACGCTCTGGGGAAGCCCACTGGCAGCCAGATTTAACCCCTCACAGGCCAGGCCCATAGGGCCATGCGCTCTGGATGCGGATTAAATATTTCTCCGCGTGCCTGCGTCAGGAGATCTCTGCGGAGGGGAAGCCGCCATGGCTCGCCGTGTAGCATCTGAAAAATCTCCGCTAGCCAATGTTTCCCTGGCCAGCGGGGAGCTATCAGAATGAGTGAGTGTTTTCCCTCTCGCACCCTGGCGAGAGTAGGAATGATCAGTTCCAGCGGGGGAAAGGCGTACAGTAGGGCCGGCAGCCATTTGTGCGCTAGAGCATCCAGCCCAAGCGGAGCTTGTTGCTCTGTCAGTGAGAAAAACATCGGACACTGAGCATTTTCCCCTGATGCGAAGAGGTCGACCTCCGCTCGGCCGTACCTCTTCCATATCTGGGTCATCACCTCGCTGTGGAGTTTCCACTCTTTGTAGCGGGGATTGCCCCTTGACAGCAGATCCGCGCCTCTGTTCATTACCCCTGGCACGTGAGTCGCTGTATGCCAGCTCGTGTAAATGACGTGAGCGCAGACCCCCCTGTCTGTTGATGTAAGCAACCACTGTTGTGTTGTCCGTTCTGACCAAAACATGGTGCCCTTTGATAAAGGGCAGAAAGTGTCTCAGTGCCAGCATCACGGCCAGGAGTTCCAGACAATTTATGTGAGCTGTCTGTGGACTCCAAACGCTGTTTACCATCATCCCCTCGTGAGTGGCTCCCCAGCCTGTCAGCGAGGCATCTGTGGTAATTACCTTCCTCGTCAGGATGGTTCCCATGGTAACGCCTGTGTTGAGAAAACCGGGACACTTCCACGGGCTTGGCGCGCGTGCACATATGAGAGAAACCAGGACGCTGCGGTGAGCATGGCGTGTGGGGCTCAAGCTGAGTGACGCCACCCACCTTTGAAACGGGCGCATGTGTAGACGGCCGAGGGTGATGACCGCCAGCGCAGACGCCATCAGACCCAGCAGTCTGAGGCATAACCTGAATTTCACCTGTGTGCCTCTGCGAAAGAGTGCCAGACAAGCCTGAAAGGCTTTTACTTGTTCCGCTGAGGAGCGCTCTGAACTCGACTGAATTCAGGGACAGGCCAATGAAGGTGATTGTTTGTACTGGGGTTAAAATGCTCTTTTCCCAGTTTATTGTGAATCACAGGGCTGTCAGATGTAAAGTAAGCATCTCGGCATGCGTCCTGAGCTCCTCTAAAGACTGAGCTGCAATCAGCCAATCGTCTATATACGTCACCAGACGCATTCCCCTTTCCCTCAGAGGCGCGATGGCTGCCTCGGTGCATTTCACGAACACACGTGGGCTCATATATCTCTCCCTGAAACGCAAATCTGAGGTATTTTCTGTGAGGGGGGTATATAGGGATATGGAAATATGCGTCTTTCAAGTCTATGGAGACAAACCAGTCTCCTTGACGCGCAAACTTTATCAGAGCTGCGTGTGTTAGCATCCTGAACGAATACCGTCTCAGATATGTGTTCAGAGCCCGCAGATCCAATATCGGTTGCAGACCCCCGCCCCTTTTCGGCACGAGAAAGTATCTGGAGTAAAACCCGTCTCTGCTTTGCTCCTGCGGTACCAGCCGGACAGCTCTTTTGTGCTGCAGGGAAATTATTTCCTCTTGCAGGACGCGAGCGGACTCTCCCCGGGCGTATGACTGTACTATGCCCTTGAAACGGGGTGGGGCTGTCACAAATTGGAGCCTGTATCCCTGGGATACAGTCTTTATCACCCAATTTGACGCTCCACACGCTCGCCACAGCTGAGTGTTGTTTGCCAGTGGACCTAAAGGTGCTTCCGTGTAAACACTGCACAACACCGGCTGAGGGATCTGCTGTTCCGCTACAACTGCCAGCTGCGCTCGTCCCAGGTCTGCTTCTTCCACAGAAAAAACAGCCTGCTGTGTTAGAGGTAGAGTGAGAGCTCCCCCTTGAGGCCTCATGTGCAGCTGTGGCAAGGGTGGAGCGGGAGCTCCAGCCTGCCGCTGTGCCAAAGCTGGAGCGAGAGCTCCCCCTCGTGGCCTCATGTGCAGCTGCACGGCCATGTCCTGTCCTTGTGTTATTTTTAACATATTTTTCATGTTTTTTTGTTGTGGCTGCGCCCTCGGCTCCAGGCCTGGATGCGTGCCAGAAAACAAGTTTATTGAACATGTTGTGAAGGGGGAAGGTCGTGTTTTTAGACACTAGCATGTGTTTGTGCACTGGTGTGTGCTTTCTGGCCACAGCTGCGGCTCCACTGAGCTCTCGGTGGCTTTGATCCTCCTCCACTTCGATCGGCTCTGAACGATGAGCTCCAACGTCGGCTCTGCAGGCCGTTTGAGTTGCCTTGAACGTGGCGTTCTGAACTCGAACTGGGACAGGACGTGTCCTGGTAGGGGAGGTGCAGGTGTCTGGCAGATCCTGCTCTCCCACCCCGAAGACGGCTCCCTAGGTAGCGCGCCTCTTTTTCTTTGCGCTCACAGTAGCGGAAGGGGTCGCTTGGTTCCCTGGCGTTGTCGGGGGAGCGAATGGCTTCCTTCCCCAAGCACCTTTGAGCTCGGTTTGTTTCCCACGGTCTGCTGACTGCGGCTGAGGCTGGCGTTTGGGGATGCGGTAGGCCGGTCGAGCCGCCGCTTGAGCGAACGGCACACGGGGTGCTGGAGGGGGAGGAGGTTGCGCTTTCCTGGGCAGACACAACTTTAGCGCTTCTTTTCCTCACAGCGTTTTTGCATGGCTGCCTCAGTGGGTCCGAATAAGCTCTTCGGGTCCACGGGGGTGTCGAGGAGCTGGTTCTTTTCCCTCTGAGACAGGCTAGAGAGGTTCAGCCATCTAGCTCTCTCCTGAGTGACCATCAGGGCCATGGCTCTCCCGGATGCTTGGACAGCACTTCTGTGGAGACGCAGGTATAGGTCTGTCACCACGCACAACTCATCCCACAAATCGGCCATCGGTGTGCCAGTCATCTGCTCCTGTAATTCCGCTTGGTAAGCGAGGAGAAGAGACGAAGCGTTTAAGGCTTTAACAGATGCAGCCACCGCCTTGTAGCTTTTCTCATTCAGAGTGGACTGAAAAGAGTCAGCTTTGAAGGGAAGGGTGGGTCCTGCCGCTGTCATGGCTGACTTCTGCGATGGGTGCCGGTGAGATGCCAGCAGAGGTTCTACGGGAGGCAGATGTGAAAAACCGCTGGCCTCCATGCCCGTCCAGTCCAGCGCCGACCCTCCCAGGGCGGGGTTCTTGGCGGTGAGAGGATTGCTCCAAGACCGGGTCGCTTCCTCGAGGCACTCGGGAAAGACCGGCAATAGCTGTCTGCCGGAGGATTTGGCTCTCGGAAGCCGCTTCCCCTCATATCGAGATGTGGTAGTTTCGGTGAGGGTTTCCGGCCACTCGATGCCCAGCTTCTTTGCTGCCCTTCTGCAGACATCATGCAGGTCCGTTGCCGTCGGGTTTGGGGAACCGCAGCGGCTGGTGTCATCCGTCACCGAGGGCTTTGCAACCAACTGGATGGCATAAGCTCATCGTCGTCAGACCCGAGACTGATGGACTCCATTTCAGATTCGGACTTGGCATTAGCAAGAGTATTGAAACCTGGAAGTGCGGCCTCGTCTTCCTCTGGGTCAGTCAGTGGCGCGACAGCGTCGAGCTGATCACCCCAACTGGCTCCAGCCAAAGTGGGCTCTCTCTCATCAGTACCAGGAAGCTCCGGTGGCGGGGGATTGGCTACCCCCATCATAGGATCAACCTCCGACAGGCTAGCTTGGCGTGCTAGCCTGCGCCGACAAGACTTAAGGGAGAGCCGTGCACAGTGCTCGCAGCTCGCCGGTGACGCCAACGCGTCCTGGGCATGTTGCAGCCCCAGACACGAAGCGCAGACAGAGTGGGTATCTGCCCCAGCTATGAGATTGCCACATGTGCAGGTTCTAGATGGTGGCTTAACTCTGTTCATGGTGAGAACGAGTGCAAGTTACACAACTTCGTAAGCTCCGTTAAGGTTGCAGCTAGTTTGGTGACCAGTTGCAGCGCTGCTGTTTGGCGACAGACCAGCGTTGAAAGGGACTCAGAACAGTCGAGCACAGTTATTGAGAAGCGCTCGGCGACCGAGTTGTTAACTCGCTCTGTGAACAGTTAAGCTAGCTCAAGTTACTGTAATGACCGTCTGAGAGGTGCTTCTGGGAGCGAGAAGAGGTGTTAGACTGAAGATCACCTACGTGACGTCGACTTTTATACTGGGAGGAAGTCCTCCCATGGGAGCGGACGTCACTTCCGCCTGCCAGTCAAGACTGGCGTAATGTAATAGATCTTCTGGGGGACAGGCGCTGGAGGCGTGTCCCATAGTGAGATACCGAAACAAATGTTGAAAGAGAACATTTTTTCTCTGTAAATATTCTTTATCCAGAACTCCTCAAGTGAAATAGGTTTAGCTTCACATGGTTCAAATTCTGTAAAAAATCTCTACTATCTGATTATTCATCAAAAATATAGTCGGCAGATTAATTGATCAGCAAAATAATGGTTAACTGAAGCCCTAAACTAAAGGAATGGTTATGGCTTGAACTTACCAGGTGATTGTAGGATGGCAACTACTTCACTGTGTCCTCTCTCTCTGGCTTTGTCCAGAGGGGTCTTTCCATCCTCATCCCTCAGGTCTGGGTTGGCTCCGTGCCGCAGCAAAGTCTGACATGAAACATACATATGAAAGCAAAACCCACAACCATGCTCAAATGTTTTGGAAATTAATTTGTGATGCCAGAGAAAAGGCTGATCAAATATGCCTGCATGTTTGAATCATATCAAACATGATGAACTGATGGTATTCAGTTCCTCCACTTTACCTTGGCAACCTGTGGGCGTCCAAAGCATGCAGCATAGTGTAGAGAGGATGACCTCTGACCTCTGTTGACATCTGCGCCCCTCTCACATAAAAACTCCACCTGGAACAACAAGCATAGATTACGTCAACACGTGTTCTTGTTGAAAAGACATGAATCCATGATTATACTGAATGTACATTGTGTAAAGAGCCTTCATCTCTGAAGTCCTCATTACCAGAGCAACTTCCTCAGAAAGTACTTTACCAACCATGGAGAACTGTTTTAGGAAAATGTCCCTCAAGGAGAGGACTGGGTGAATGAGAGAGGTATGTCATTAACTAAATGTGACAGATGTACATTTTTTCCACATTAAGCGGGATCACCATGTTATTAGACGTCATCCTTTGCGAAACAGCACTTCAGCGGTTTAACAGATTCTGCTCAATGATTTTAGCATGTTTGTAAAAACCATTTCTCAGGAAACCCTTTGCTCCCATATTTGTTTTTCTTTACCATTTCCTGGGTGCCAAAAGCTGAAGCCCAGTTGAGCAGCGTCTGTCCGACATCATCCATGAAGTTTACTTCAAAAGCTGTGAGAGAACACATTTAATGATAACTGGTCAATAAAAACTCTACTGAACATTTTCACAAATCCTGAAACAGTCGTCATGGAATAATAAAAATAATAAAAGAAGCCATTGCTAGAGTCCACCTGTGTGTGGAATCTAATCCCAGTATAACTGCAGTTGTTCTGTGAGGGTCTCAGAGGTTTGTTAAAGAACCTTTGTGAACAAACAGCATCATAGCAGAGAGGTGAGGGAGAAAGTTTGAGGCAGAGTTGGGTTCTACAACAATATTCCAAGCTGAGATGCTGAGCTCTATGGAGTCTCCTTTATAAAGATTGGCAAAATGAAAGCCAATGTCAAGAGGAAGCAAGAAGTGTGCTACAAACCATGTACAGGTCCTTCTCAAAACATTTGCATATTGTGATAAAGTTCATTATTTTCCATAATGTCATGATGAAAATTTAACATTCATATATTTTAGATTCATTGCACACTAACTGAAATATTTCAGGTCTTTTATTGTCTTAATACGGATGATTTTGGCATACAGCTCATGAAAACCCAAAATTCCTATCTCACAAAATTAGCATATCATTAAAAGGGTCTCTAAACGAGCTATGAACCTAATCATCTGAATCAACGAGTTAACTCTAAACACCTGCAAAAGATTCCTGAGGCCTTTAAAACTCCCAGCCTGGTTCATCACTCCAAACCCCAATCATGGGTAAGACTGCCGACCTGACTGCGGTCCAGAAGGCCACTATTGACACCCTCAAGCAAGAGGGTAAGACACAGAAAGACATTTCTGAACAAATAGGCTGTTCCCAGAGTGCTGTATCAAGGCACCTCAGTGGGAAGATTTCATTTTTCAGCACGACCTGGCACCTGCTCACAGTGCCAAAACCACTGGTAAATGGTTTACTGACCATGGTATCACTGTGCTTAATTGGCCTGCCAATTCTCCTGACCTGAACCCCATAGAGAATCTGTGGGATATTGTGAAGAGAATGTTGAGAGACTCAAGACCCAACACTCTGGATGAGCTAAAGGCCGCTATCGAAGCATCCTGGGCCTCCATAAGACCTCAGCAGTGCCACAGGCTGATTGCCTCCATGCCACGCCGCATTGAAGCAGTCATTTCTGCAAAAGGATTCCCGACCAAGTATGGAGTGCATAACTGTACATGATTATTTGAAGGTTGACGTTTTTTGTATTAAAAACACTTTTCTTTTATTGGTCGGATGAAATATGCTAATTTTGTGAGATAGGAATTTTGGGTTTTCATGAGCTGTATGCCAAAATCATCCGTATTAAGACAATAAAAGACCTGAAATATTTCAGTTAGTGTGCAATGAATCTAAAATATATGAATGTTAAATTTTCATCATTACATTATAGAAAATAATGAACTTTATCACAATATGCTAATTTTTTGAGAAGGACCTGTAGGTGACACAGAAAACATTGAAGGTGTTCTGGTCAGATGGGATCAAGATGCAACTCTTTGACCTAGATGCCTCGCTGCTTAAGTGAGGGAAAAACACTGCACCTTACCCTGAAGAGCGACGTTGATAGGTAGCTGGATGGAACTACATACA
The DNA here is from genome assembly GCF_021462225.1 of Girardinichthys multiradiatus. NCBI lineage: Eukaryota > Metazoa > Chordata > Actinopteri > Cyprinodontiformes > Goodeidae > Girardinichthys > Girardinichthys multiradiatus. The sequence goes on from NC_061811.1 coordinate 39,148,469, forward strand.
GGGCAAGTCTGGAACAAAACCAGTACAATACAGCCTTGAAACTGAGGTAGAGGTTCATCTTCCAGAAGGACAATTCATTGATCCCCTTTCCATAATATTAGCATTGTTATGTCAGTGCGATGGGGGAGGGGGCTGCTGATTGATTAATCATAATGAGTATGACTTTTTTATGCAAAGCATTGCAATCTTATTCGTTCATTTAAGATGGACTGTTAGTTGTGAATATGGTCAGTTAGCAGCCTGCTAACCTAACTGCATAAGAGTTTAAAGTTGAGCTAATATGAAAACCCATCCATGAAAAAATATAGCTCTAAGTGTCTGCCTTCTCACCTCCTGTATCGATGGCATCGATTAGAGCATCAGTGTCCTTGCTGCGAATACAGTCAATGAGCTGTCGGTGGGATCGCTCTCCAGAGCTGTCAAGACGTCGCAGTCCAGGGATCCGGCCCGCTGATCCTGCTGTGGACTTTGGTAAAGCCTTCCGTCCCTCAAACAGGAGCACCAGAAGGAGATCCACCAGCCGCATTGTATCAAGCACACATCTCTCATCTCCACCCAGTGCAGACTCCATGGAGTCTGGTAGGGCTGACCGCAGCAAGTCCTGAACACATAATGAAAGTTAGCATGCACCTTGCAGATTCTCAACACACACTTTCTTTCCTATACAAGCATTGGATAAATTATGTCGACCTACGTGTGTGACGAGCGGTGACCCTCTACAGAGTGTGGACAGCAGGCTGACGATGGTTGACACCTGGTTACTTAGTTTGGAATCAGCGGCAGAGGGGGTTGCGCCTGTGGAAGGCCGACCTGGTTTACAGGATGAGGAAGAGCCTGACACAGTGCCACCGGCGGCTGCCATACGGGACAGCAGTTCCTCTGTCAGGCCGTGTTTAGCTAAAGGAGCAGGGTCAACTCCTCTTCGAGTGAACCGATCAGCCAGTGAGGCAAAGCAGCGCAGAGCGCCATCTGAAACCTGAAGGAAATAAACTTGTCAAGTTACAACCAGATGTGGCCAACACCTCATTTAGGGATTTTATTTGCAACTGTCTGCCATGTTTACCTGGTGGTCTTCATGTTTGAGGAGACTAGACAAAGACTCAACACAAGTCTCCAGAGATGAGTCTTGAGGCTCCATCTTGCTGCACAGGCGAGACACAACGGCCATGGCAGAGTGGAGCGTGTCTTTGTGGACAAGATGGCCACTGTCTCTTATGAAGCTTAGCACACAGTTTAGACCACCAGCCTCAAAGACAGCCCCAGACTCTCTGGTACAGATCAACTCCAACACCTGCACAGAGTTACTTGTGTTCAGAAACAAAAATACACTAAAACAGTTTCTAAGTACCCTCAGGAAACAACAGAGTTGCTTTCTCACAACTGAAGAACAGAAACCCAGCTATGCATTTTCTACATTGCTGTTCTCTATGATTCCATCCAAGGTGGGATACATTTAACAAAAGGTCACAGGTTGCCTAAGGTTTATATCACCCCTCAATCATTTAAAGGCACAACACAGTAAATGGTAAATGGACTGAACTTATATAGTGCCTTTCCAGTCATACAGACCACTCAAAGCTTACACTAGAGCCACATTCACCCAGACGCACTTACTAACACGCACACATTCATACACCAATACGCAGTTCGGTAGGCAATTGGACATTAAGTGCCCAGGGGCACATCGACATGTGGCAGGAGGAAGCTGGAGTCGAACCCACAACCCTCGGATTACAAGACAACCACTATTCTCACCGAGTCACAGTCGCCTACAGTAATACCTGTAAAACTGACAGACTGATCCTGTGTTAACCAACTAGTCTTTGATGCATCCATTGGGAAACAGTTCTAGGTGACCTTCCACCTAAACAGGGATTTAAAGGTTTTTGCAGCACTTCTACATCTCTATGAATGTTTCCGGTGATGTATTCATGCAAATTTGCATTAATATGGGTTAAATCCAGAAGTGTAACAGCAGACCCAGCTCACGAGAAATAATAGTACTGGGTAAGGATGGGTATCAAATTTGGCATTTTTATAGGTACCAACCACATTCCATCGGTACCGATTCACGCAAAAGTCAAACGCAAATGGGATCTTCTAGACCCCATTCTGTTGCAACAGATGGTCGCTCATACTGAGACAGGTTCTGCTGCTGGTCTCTTCCGGATAGGAGAAGGTAATTCCTTTCGACTGCTGCCACCAGCTTGGAAGAGGAATTGCTGTAAAGTCAGTGACTTGATAGAATCAGCTGGGCTTCCTTACAAGGATTGTTTGCCAACTGCCTCAATGAGCTGAATTTGACTGCACTGCATTATAACTTGGATGGAACTGGAATGTAACTGAATGTGAATCTGTCTGTGATTGGACTGAACTGATTATACACTTTTGTATATAAAGAAGAAGCATTTTTCTCCTCACCTGCGAGTTGGTGCTATATAAAAATGAACTGGATTTTGTTTCCAAAAATAGAATAAAGCAAAATGAAATAAAACAGTGAAATAGCCCTTTATCTTATACAGTCGATAGAAAGCTATGAAGAAAATGCTACGTTTAGTTTTGTTAGCAACTGCTGGTTAGCCAGTGGCAGTGTTCTCACAGAGCGTCCAGATTCTTTAGCTATTGTCAATTCACTCTGTCTCCGTTTCTTAATCTACTGGATGGCAGAGACGCTGCTGGATGAACCATCTTCACTGGTGCTTGTTTAACCGAACGTTATCGGACAAACCAACCACAAGGGTTTATTAGCCGACTCTGTCTCACAACAGGCGACTCAATAACTACTTTGCTTCTTACTTCAAGTAAGAGTCATTTAACACATAGATACAAGCCGTTAAGCTTAAAGCACACACCTTCATATCTAGAGCCCATAAGTACACTTACTTCACCAGAGGAAGTCTTACTGACCACAGCCAGGGAGCACTTTGCAAGAAATATTGCGGTGTTTTAATATTGCCAAATGTTGTAGCTGGGGTCCCATTACACCTGTACTAGAGTGTGAATGGGATGTCTTCGCAAGAAGATAGAATGGCAAGGGACAGAATGTGGCCTAAAGACGACTGTCATCTCTGATTTGGCAGATCTAATAATTCACAATCTAACTTCATCCCCAAAGGATGCAGTTATAAAAATGGTCATTTTTGAAAACAGGTCTTATTACCTTCACACACTGCTCAGCCAGGTCTCTGCTTGTCCTGTTGTTGAGCTCAACCACCACCAAGCGGTTACACAGGGCCTTGATGGCTCCATCAACCCCCACGATCCTTCTGGTACACTCTGCTGATACATCCAGGTAGTAAGTGATTGCTCGGGCCGTTACCTCCAGCACATTGTCTGGTGCACTCTCATCCAGGAAGATCTTACAGAGTGCTGGTAGGAATGTCCGAGGAGGACATCTGACGGACAGAAGGAGAGAGTGGTCTGAGCCACCAGCTCACACATACACGTTTGACTACAACAACTGGGTCATAACAATGAAGTCTTACGTCTCAAAGCAGCGGTCAACATTGTCCGACATAAGCAGCAGCATGCATAGCTGTTCCAGGGCGATGAGCTGCATGTCTCGCTCATCACCCTGACCCATCTGTAGCCACTCCAGCAAGGTGTCTGGGTCCACATCCGCCATGATGGCTAGCTTAGGGAAAGAGCAACAGATAATCCCTTGTGAATGAAAAAGCAACAAAGTATATTCAACCCAACTCACATTGGGTCATTTTCGGTAGCATAATCATTGACGGTACTAAAAGATATTTCAATGTAGAACTCCAAATTAATTGTTTTTCAACTTAGCATGGATCTTTCCCCTTAATGGAGTTTCCACACAAGTTACTGAATGATGATTCAGTAACTTGTGTGGAAACTCAAGTTACTGAATGATGATTAGCGTTAGAAATAGTCATTTTAGAGGACTCAAATATATTTTAAAGGCATTTCCATCAAGTCTCACCTGAATCCCCCGTTAGCTGCCCTGTCCGGTTCAGTGACCAATCACTGCTCTCAGGTGTGATGCTGTTTGTTACTCATTCAAATCCACTGAATGGAAGGAGACTGGAATATGTGTGTGTCGGTGGTTCCTTATTCTAAATGAGGTTTCGGGAACAGGATATCTGCAGACAACAGAGTAGAGCAGCAGAAAGTTAAGAGGCTTGACAGCAGGAAAAAAAACAAAAACAAATCAGTAACGAGAGTCCCCGTTTTTCTTTGATTTCAAGCATGGTGAGAGGGTTTTTACAAAAATATTTATTTAATAATTTCAAGGGCCTCTTCCATTTTGAACACAGCTAGGTGCTTGTATATAGCTGATCCTTAATGGTAATTTCAGATGCAAATACGATTAGTATTGAATTATAAAACGGCTCCGAGTGCTTTTGTGTGTTTCTTTGCAACCCCAACAAAAAAGGTGCGGAAATTGACACAGCAGAAGGGAACAGTTTGATTCTCCAGTGATTGTAAACATTCGGCTACACCAAAAGGAGATGCCAACTATAGAGTTTAATGCCAGCTGAAATACCAACCTCAAATGTCCATGATACTGTAGCTGGAAGTTACCAACTCCAGCTAATCATGACATTTCTCAGAGGTCAGAACTTCCTAGCTCCAAGTTGGTAAACTCTACTAGAACACAAAAGCAGTTAGGAATTTGGGCACTTCCTAGGTTGGAGGGCTATGGCCAACCAAGTGTTCCAAATTAATACAGCTGCTATGTGTACAGAACAAACTTGCAACCAGAAGGTGCTCTGCTCGAATGTGTCATTATTCCGAGATTCAAGGCAAACTGAACACACCCAAAAGCTGCAGCTTTTGCAGCAGGATGCTTCTCTTCATTAACATCCAGTTAAATCCAACTGACCTAAAATTATACTCCTTACATATAAAACTGTGAATGACCAAGGTCCATTTAATCTTAAAGAACACATTTTTCCGTATGTTCCCAAGAGAGTCTGCAGCTTTACTGGTGGTTCCTACAGCTTAAAGACAGAATGGGAGACAGTGCTTTCAGTTACCAGGTTCCTCTCCTGTGGAACCAGCTTCCAGATTTTATCTGTGTGCCAGACACCCTGTTTAATTTTAGGCCTTAAAACTGTCCCCTATGAATGACTAAAGTTACCCTGAACCATACCTGTAGTTATGCTCATTTAGTATGAAGAGGAAATATGACCTCTACGGTGCTTACTCTATTGGCTCTTAATGTATTCATTATTTGTAAATATGACTATTAACTTTGTATTTTCTCTCTGTTACTCCATTTCACAGAAAACCGGGTAAACCCAGCACTTTAGTGTTTGCTGCATTTCGTGACCTCCCATCTAATTACATCTAATTAAAGCAGATGGTTCTTCATTCCGAGTCTTGTTCTGCTGGAAGTTTTGTCCAGTTAAAAGAAGGTGATTCCTCTCCACCGGCTTCCTGTGCTTGCTCAGGAAGTGTGATTGCATCAAGCAGATTGTGTGCAATCTGCTGGTATCTTTAAAGAGGCAAGTTTTTACTAATTGGCTTTACGCAATGTAACAATATATACATTTAATTGAATCTGGATTTGAATCTCAGTGTATCAGATTGAACTAAATCGACTGGTACATACTCATCTGCAGATGAAACTGACCCGTTTTGTCCTACAATGCATCTTTAGATTTGGGAGTTTTGTTGTAAACTGGCATGAAATAAACTGAACTGAATTAAAGAGCTGTGATGTTTGGGGCATTGTATCAAAACAATCATTTAGCTGAACACAAAGGTAGAGACTTATTTCAGAAATAATAAATGTAAAGCTGAACGGATTAGTCAGGTCTTTTACCATGCAGTTTTCCGACAGCATGATCATACTCACTACATTGTTAGTTCTGATCACTGTTGGCACTATGAGACAGTCACTACCAGAGCTGTTAGTAATAAGTCGGAGATTTGCCAACCAAGCACATAAAAAAACATCCTCAGCTTTACTACGCAATTCCATCTGCGACGTCGCGTGTGACATCTAAATTGTCAACTGCGAAAAGGACGAACACTTTATGCGGATTTTAACAGGGAGGCGCAGCCATATTTGACAAAGCTAACGTAGCATAATTACCCTGATTATTTCTTAGGACATATCCAAAAGTTTTAAAACGAATCATTCACAGTTAGCTTTACACATAACTTCCTTGTTAACCAAATGCATTTGTCACGTTGTTGAAACAAACAGGTCCTCCAAAGAAATATCGTAAACAAGGACTCTTCCAGTACTGTTGCATGTTAGCTACTGTTATCCGGTTAGCATTAGGTAGCATGTCGCAGCTAATCTGGATCACGGTAAATTGATTACAGCTTTTAATATTACGGCTGAATCCCGGCTTCTCCGTGTCACATAAACACACACGCCTCGGCGGTTTTCTGGCCGTTAATTTATACCAATATTGTCCCCTCAAATAGGCCAGTAACAGCCGGGGCCTAACATTGCATTTACAAGCCGCGAGTCTCGAGTTCCAAGAGAGCTCAGAGGCCGCACCGCAGCAGCGGGCACTCACCGTAAGCGACACAGGCCCGGGCTCCTTCTCAGTTTCGGGGTGAAGTTTTTCTTGGTTAAAAGAAGCGTAACCCAGCTGTTTGTATAACTGTCCTTCGCACGCAGATAACTACGTTCAGACCAGTTATAATCACCGATGTCAGAGGTGAAATCAAGGAGCGCCCATTCCTCCTCAGTGGGTCACAAAACAGAGTGACAGGGTCGGCGGCTGGTAAACAGCGCTTAGTTGACCCGATTGAACGCAAAAGCCGAGTTAAGTCTGTGGCGTTCAGGGTCACCGCAGAGCTCGGAAATATAAAAATATCCTCTATCGGAAAGATTTTACTGAAGTAATTACCTTAACCACTGTAGCCTCTGTTAAAACATAGATCATTGATCCGTGCATGGGTATGGCATGTTTTGGCAAGGGGGTTTTCACATTAAATACCAGCACCGAACAACGAAATCAGTGGTTATTTGATAAACATTCTAAAATATTAAATATTAAATAAAAAATTGCCATATTTTCTTGTTTGTGATCATAAAGAGATGAGTACAATTTTTGATTTTCTTTTATATTTCTTAAAACAATTATTCAAAATACCAAAAACATAACATCACCGACAAAGAAGTTCTCCCTGTGCATGCGTGGGTTCTCACCGGGTACTCCGGCTTCCTCCCACAGTCCAGACATGCCTGTTAGGTTAATTGGTAACTCTAAATTGCCCTTAGGTGTATGAATGAGTGTGTGCGTGGTTGTTTGTGTGTTGCCCTGTGATGGACTGGCGACCTGTCCAGGGTGTACCCTGCCTCTCGCCCATAGGCTGCTGGAGATAGGCACCAGCTTCCCTGTGACCCACTATGAAATAAGCGGTAGAAAATGACTGACTGACTGAAAAAACACATTAACGTGAGCGGATAAAAAACAGCGCCCCCTTCAGTCACAGTATGTCATTATCGTAGAGTTGCTGGCAGTTTATGAATATGAAAAACGGCCCAGTTTATTTTTTATTATTTTCAACATGAAAAGACAGACAAACAAAATTTAAACAACCCGTTTTAGACCAGACTTTGTTTGTGGCTTTGTGTTTGTTTACCTTTTGCTTAGATGTTTCTATTTTGGTTTTTGTATCATGTTTATTAGTTCTTTTTCTCCCTCTACCACCTCATAGTGTTTTCCTTCTTAAGTTCCTTTATGGTTGTTTTCTTACTTTGTATGGTTTATTATTATTATTATTTATTATTATTATTATCATCATCATTATTAATATTATTGTAATTATTATAGTTCTTTGTCTTCGCTGGATTCTCTAGTTTAATTTCTCTTTTAGTATCTTTGTGTTTATTTACGTTTCAGGATTTGTTCCTTTGAACTCTTGTTAACTAGTTTATTTTCTGTTTCCTTTCCAGTTAATTCAGTCAGTGTGATTAGGTTTGTTTACTTTTGTATTCAGGTTTTCTTTATGGGTTCTTTGTTTGTTCTTAGGTTGTTATTGTTGTTCTTATGTTCCCTCTAGTTTCTCTGTTTACTTTAGTTCATGATTATTGTAGTTTTATTATTTCCCATTTGATTATTTATCTTTGTCTATAGGTTTGCTTGGTCTGTGTTTCTGTTTATTTATTAGTTACTTTGCCCATGCTCAGTTTTTCTATTTGTTTCACCTGTTCCTTCTGCCTCCCTGCCTCCTTGTCACACCTGTTCCCTGTTTCTTTGATTACCTGCCTTTGTTATCCCTCAGTATATTAGTTGGTTTTGTATCATTGTTTGTTGCTGGTTCCTGTTCGTCACAACCCCATTCCTTACCCTGACTATGCTTTGTTTATGCTTTGCTTGGAAATCAATGCTATGTTTTTCCATGAGTTCCTGCAGTGTTTTGTAAGTTTTTGATCTTTGAGAATAAACAAAAAAATTACTAAGATGCAGCTGCCAAACTCTTGTCTGCTCTTTGGTCCGATCCAAAACCCCACCTTGACACTTGATCAAGCGAAGGTTTCTTAAGTAAAGGTTTAATTACAGCTACCTTAAAAGCTTGTGGTACATATCCATTTACTAAGGATAGATTAATCATATCTAAAATTGGGCTGGTAATCAGAGGGAACACTTCCTTAAATAACTTGGTTGGGATTGGGTCTAACATACAAGTTGAAGGTTTAGATGAAGCTAATATAAAAAAAAAAAAAAAATCAGGAAGCTCCACAGGATCAAAACAGTCCAAACACAGATTCTACAGTTTATTCCAATGTCTTGCTTGCTGAGGATGAAGTAATCATCTTCAGGAGTACAGGTCCTTCTCAAAATATTAGCATATTGTGATAAAGTTCATTATTTTCCATAATGTCATGATGAAAATTTAACATTCATATATTTTAGATTCATTGCACATTAACTGAAATATTTCAGGTCTTTTATTGTCTTAATACGGATGATTTTGGCATACAGCTCATGAAAACCCAAAATTCTTATCTCACAAAATTAGCATATTTCATCCAAACAATAAAAGAAAAGTGTTTTTAATACAAAAAACGTCAACCTTCAAATAATCATGTACAGTTATGCACTCAATACTTGGTCGGGAATCCTTTTGCAGAAATGACTGCTTCAATGCGGCGTGGCATGGAGGCAATCAGCCTGTGGCACTGCTGAGGTCTTATGGAGGCCCAGGATGCTTCGATAGCTCATCCAGAGTGTTGGGTCTTGAGTCTCTCAACGTTCTCTTCACAATATCCCACAGATTCTCTATGGGGTTCAGGTCAGGAGAGTTGGCAGGCCAATTGAGCACAGTGATACCATGGTCAGTAAACCATTTACCAGTGGTTTTGGCACTGTGAGCAGGTGCCAGGTCGTGCTGAAAAATGAAATCTTCCCACTGAGGTGCCTTGATACAGCACTCTGGGAACAGCCTATTTGTTCAGAAATGTCTTTCTGTGTCTTACCCTCTTGCTTGAGGGTGTCAATAGTGGCCTTCTGGACCGCAGTCAGGTCGGCAGTCTTACCCATGATTGGGGTTGCCAGGTCGTGCTGAAAAATGAAATCTTCATCTCCATAAAGCTTTTCAGCAGATGGAAGCATGAAGTGCTCCAAAATCTCCTGATAGCTAGCTGCATTGACCCTGCCCTTGATAAAACACAGTGGACCAACACCAGTAACTGACACGGCAACCAGACCATCACTGACTGTGGGTACTTGACACTGGACGTCTGGCATTTTGGCATTTCCTTCTCCCCAGTCTTCCTCCAGACTCTGGCACCTTGATTTCCGAATGACATGCAGAATTTGCTTTCATCCGAAAAAAGTACTTTGGACCACTGAGCAACAGTCCAGGGCTGCTTTTCTGTAGCCCAGGTCAGGCGCTTCTGCCCCTGTTTCTGGTTCAAAAGTGGCTTGACCTGGGGAATGCGGCACCTGTAGCCTATTTCCCGCACACGCCTGTGCACGGTGGCTCTGGATGTTTCTACTCCAGACTCAGTCCACTGCTTCCGCAGGTCCCCCAAGGTCTGGAATCGGCCCTTCTCCACAATCTTCCTCAATGTCCGGTCACCTCTTCTCGTTTTGCAGCGTTTTCTGCCACACTTTTTCCTTCCCACAGACTTCCCACTGAGGTGACTTGATACAGCACTCTGGGAACAGCCTATTCATTCAGAAATGTCTTTCTGTGTCTTACCCTCTTGCTTGAGGGTGTCAATAGTGGCCTTCTGGACAGCAGTCAGGTCGGCAGTCTTACCCTTGATAGGGGTTTTGAGTGATGAACCAGGATGGGAGTTTTAAAGGCGTCAGGAATCTTTTGCAGGTGTTTAGAGTTAACTCGTTGATTCAGATGATTAGGTTCATAGCTCGTTTAGAGACCCTTTTAATGATATGCTAATTTTGTGAGATAGGAATTTTGGGTTTTCATGAGCTGTATGCCAAAATCATCCGTATTAAGACAATAAAAGACCTGAAATATTTCAGTTAGTGTGCAATGAATCTAAAATATATGAATGTTAAATTTTCATCATTACATTATGGAAAATAATGAACTTTATCACAATATGCTAATATTTTGAGAAGGACCTGTATGTCAATGGTTTTATTTTTAATAGAATCAATTTTATTTAAAAAGAATCCCATAAAGTCATGTGATGTTAAAATTTAAATTGCTTTTGTCCTTCTGAGGTGACGATCCGTCTGAAATGACATTAGCTTCCACCTTCTTCCTGCTCCCTCCTGTTGGTCATCCCCACTGCATTACAAGCTAAAGGGAAATGTTTATCACAGAGGAGTTGAGATGTCTGTGTGAAAGCTAGGTTGATTCTCACCTCTGCTTTTCCTAGAGGGGGGTGACAGGCCACATGGGTTCTTGCTAAGCTGATATAAGGAGGTGTCAGCCTTTGTCTCATCAGATTTGGTCTTGTTCAGTAATACGTCTGATGCTGAAAGACCTGTCTCCCTTAAGGCTAAATTAATAAAGCTGATTGAATGGTAATCTTCGTTCTCTTTCTTTAGAAAATAAAATTTTTCTTCAACAATTTGGCGTTGCATGGCAGGATTCCTTGACTGAATTCCTTTGAGGACATCAACGGAGAAGGGCTAGGCCAGCCTTGGAAGAGTTTCCTTGTCTCATATCCCAATTTACTATTACAGGGAAGGAGGACTTCTGCGTCGAGGTTCTTGGAGTCTCAGCACTGTAATCCGAAAAAAACCTGATACATTTTTTTTTAAGAGACGGTGAGATCCTGAATCAGCATAATTTAATAATTACAATCATTATTTGTTTTACCAAGCTTGGGTTTAAAACCTAAAAACAAATTAGAACAAAATATCCATATTCAACATTTTAAATTTCTACCAAATTTAAAAGGTCCTACTAATTAAATTGAAAGCTTACATTTATAAAACTTTTCTACTGAGGATGAGGGTGTGAGTGTTATAGCATTGTTCCACATTGCAACATACAGCTTAAAGGATGTAGCTGTGTGCAGTTGGGCAACGGTTCGGTCCATGACCTCTCCCTTGGTGGTTAGGATGACTGAACTGATCAGTAGCTCGCTGGCAGAGTCCCCTCCCTATGTGTGGTTGAGTGAGGCTCTTCTAGGAGCCCTTAGGTGATTGAATAAGGTTCTCCTGACTACTTGGCTGGAAGGAAGGCTATCAAGGTGCCAGAAATCTTTGAACTCCTGTGGAGACGTCTGCAGGTTTTAAGGAATATTCCCCCATTAACTAGTGTGTAATGGGTCTGACGAGTTCTAAGGAGACACCTCCTCCTCAGGGAGAAATGTTTGACTACATGGTAAAAAAATATGGACCAAAAATATGGACAAAAAGCACAGAGTGCATTAATGAATGGGTTAAAAAATTTTATTCTCCTGCAGATGCTTCGTTTAATCTTTCCATTTTACCAAAATTGAGGAGGCTATAAATAAAAGAGAGATAAAAAGGACAAAAGAGAATTTATCAGAAAGACATGCTTACAATGTTGGAAGGAGGAAGCTGAGAAGCATCAGAGAAAGAAATAAACTAATAGCAGGTAGTCAGGATGACAGTAAAGACATATGTGGACAATTGCTCTATTTCTGTTCCTATTCTTGAACACGTTCATAATTCACCCCCTTGCAGTGCTTTTGCTACATCCAACACCCCTGTTAATCCTTTTTCTGTTTCTCACTCTTTATACCTTGATGTGCGAGCTTTGGCGACTCTGGCAACTGTGGTGGACCAGGACCTGGACACTGGTGTCTTCGCCCGATCAACAGAGAACAGACAGCACCCTGATAGCACCTCTTCTGCTAGACCAACAGCCTCTGCAAAATCAGCTACACCTGCAGACCCACAGCAGCAACACTCACTGAAGGATGAAAATACAGATGCTTTCATTGAAAGAGTGACTGAAGTTGTGACAAAGTAGGTCAAGAATCAGGGTATGGGACACTCTGGTCTGTGATGTTGTCACAAAAGGACGACTTTCACAGGTGGCACAGCCTTTCAAAGCTACCTATGTGGGCTGGGCAGAACAACCTCGCCTCTCTGATGTTCGCAGATATGCCAGACATGTTCAGCTCATGGCCGAAGAACAGAAGAAGATTAAAAAGGACAAATCTGAAAAAGAAGTGCATCTTGCTGCAATTACAATGAACTGGCACGTCACAAAGAGTGGAGGAGGGAGAGATTGGGGAAGACGAAGACAATGGAAAAGACGTGGACGTGGGAGAAACCCTAGGGCCTGTTACAATTGTGGCCAGAAGGGGCATTGGCAAGATGATTGTCCCCATCCAACCACTGCACCACCTTACAAGGCTGATTGACTAGTCAAGGCAGAAGATGCTGGGCCACCACAGCAACAGCCGTCCCGTCAAAGCCGTCCCGCACCACACCTCTCTGACACACACACATCTGCTCCACACACTCTCTCTCCTCCTCCCATTTCCCACGTACAAACACTCACTCATTTGCATATATCTTTTATATTTTCTGGAATGAAGAACGCTTTTGTGACACGCTTGCTTGATGTTGACAGACATAGCGGGATAAATAGGGTTAGAAAATTCTCCTCAAAAGAGTGATAACTTACCTCATTTGATACTTTCCAGTTAATTATTTTAGAGAATCAAGTTCTCTCATTCGTTGCGGAATATTCAGGGTCAATTATTCTAGTTATTAAAAGTTATCAAAAAGCAGAGGAAGTTACAACACCTCCAAAACTCAGCATTAACCAGGTGTTTCTATGTCAGCCTCAGGACAGATTTCATGAAGGAGCAATTTCAAAACCCATCGCATGTGTAACACCTGATGGGCCCTCCTTCAGGGATTGTTTTCTGTTGTCAGAGTTTGTATCCTGTAGATCCAATGGGTAGAGACCTCATTAAAACCAGCTAAGTTTTACTGCAGATGGTCTTCATACAGTCTCTGATACAGTACTTACAGTGGGGTGCAGTTTTTGTCCGCAAGTGCTAAGTTACGCTTATGGAAGGTACAAATTCACTGTTGTCACAGGAGGTGCTAGGAAGAGGTTATATTAGCTTTTTTTCCCCCTCCCCCTTCTGATTCATGCAGCGTGTTGATTTACACTGTACCTTATATCAGGTCCTGACAAAAACTATGAAAAGCTTGGTTCTGCAGTTTATTTATTTTTTCCTCTGGGGAAGGAAAGGAAACTTAATCAGTTCTGTGTTGCACAGGAACATAAAAACACTTTTTGTTTCTCAAGGTAAGAAAGAATCTGATTGGACAGTGGTACGACAAAATTAAACTAATCTCATGTTCTCTAAAAGACTCTGCATAGAAAAGCCCTTTGTCCAGAACTGTGGAATTATTTCCCACCACAATACAAAATTTTTTTAAGCATGCTTTTTTCTTTATTTTAAAACAGATCTGTGTTTTTGTTTTGATTTTGTTTTTTAGCATAATGTTTGTCTGAAGCTTCTTATGAACTGGGTTAGGAGCAAAAATGATGTGGGGCAAATTAGGAGCTGTGAACTAGTGATTGCAATCCCTAAATCTGATTATTGTCCAAGCCAGAAATAATACCCTCTTAGGTCTGAAGATATTTAGTCAATCCTTCAATCTCTGCAGAAAGCTAACATCATTGTTCAATGCAGTGGTCCTGGTTCCTGGACTCCTGAAGCCCATGAGCCATAGATTTTGGGTCCATAAAATTATAATACTTTATTAAAGGTAGACCGATTACCTATTAAAAAACAGATCTAAGCCAATGATGAGTTCCAGTAATTTTGATGGCTTTGAAATACATTAATACTCAAAATTTCTACTCTGGGGAACACAGATTGGGTCTGAAGAGTTTTGTTTTGGAGCCAGGGCTAGGATTCTTTATAACGGAATAAAGACAAGTCCTTTATTTAAAAAAAAAAAAGAAAAGGAATAAAGGTCCTCTCAACACTAAAGAGGACGGTTGGCTCAAACTCCAGTCTCCTTGTTTGATTTCTTAGGGATTAAAGATTAAAAGAATACCTAGGAGTACAAAGGTACAGGTAATTTCAGATTACTAACAAATAAAATATTGGAACATTTATCAGCATTTAGATTGTAAAAGAGGGGTTCTAGTAATAATTTTCTGCCCAACTCAAAATTAAAAAGGCAGAATTGAAAGAAAATTATGTCTATTCTCCTTTTGAAGCACTATGTGGGAAAAAAGTCCAGTTTGGAGTCAAGCTTCTTCTAACACTTCAGTTTTGTTTTGTTTGGGTATATCATAAAAATGTCAACACTGGCTTAAAATACTTCTCTGCATTTAACCTGAGCAGAGAAATTCTTGAATACAGCTGCGATAAAATTGAGCCAAATAAAAAGATAATTATAACAATAACTCTCAGGATTGTAGTTATTATTATTACTACAGAGTTACAGTACAACGAATTGGCAAAGGGTTTCAGCATCAGTGAATTTGGATTCATGTTAGAGAAAACTGTTGCTGTGCTTCTAAATAGTTTGAGATCTCTTTGGACTATGTGCATCTTAAACAGAATCCTGAAGATTGTCATAACAAAATTGATTGATTACAGCATATGGCTGAGAAAACATATTTTGAAAAGAGATTCTTAAAGATTTCTTTGAAGTCTTGAAGCTTCAAATTTGGCCATTTGTCTGTCTTTGATGTTTTGTGTTTGTTTGCTGGAATGAATGTTTGTTTATAAATTGCATGATAATAATCCATATTTAGAATAATGTTTCTAAATCCCAGATTGATTAAAACCTTTAGTTTTCAGGAGAGTTAAGAAGCTGCTTGTTTCTGAGGTAGGTGCATGTTAACAGTTTTGCAGTTAAAGATACACTAAGATGTGTTGGAATGAAGAAATTGTGGGGCCTGCCCATAGGCTGCCCATCAGAGGTTAGTTAAGCCTGACTCTGCCCACCTACCAGGTTTGTTCATGCCTTTACTTTCATGGAAAAATGCTCCCTAATCCTTCCTGTTTAAGAGACAATAGAATCATTGTAGTGATTACTGTGTTAAAAACATGTTTGTTTTTTTTGTATAATAATTGAGTAAGGAAGAAGAATGACATTTAGATTTCTGTGTTTTACTATTAAAAGGTTAATTAAATAGTTTAAATTTCTTTAAAGAATTAGTTTTGCATGCAGAATCATTGGTGATTTATTAGATTGAAAGTTTCCCTGGTGCCATTAAGCTAGCTGACAATTCAAGATATGCCAAAAGTAAGGAATATAGTTTTGATAAAGAATCTGAGTTATGACTTCATACTTGGTGGGAATTATTGATTAGATTCAATTTGTAGGGTTTATGCAACAAAGTTACATTAGATTTCCATTAATCTAATACTTATCTTTATACAAGACAAATCAGGATGATATGTGACTTATTTCTAAGTGAGACATTGATGAACTGCACAACAACTGAAGTTTGCTTTTTTTGTTGTTAATCAAACTGAATAGCAGTTAAAAACAACTGGATTTTCTTTATGTTGCTTTTGGTAATTTCATAGTGACACATAGTTATGTCAGAATTCATTTCTTTGGTTCTATGTAATTTGAGCTTGGTTACTAGAACATTGTTTTTCAAACTTTTTGCTGGATTGTCACATGGGTTGGACCCTGCACCAGAAGAGGGGAATGTCAGAATAAAGTAACATGGGGTTACAAAAGGTTTAGCACTCATGGGAAAAAGAGTAGCTCATATCTCCAGTGAGGACTTAAGTGACAATGCGAAAGAGACGTTGTACTTTGTTTATATAAATAGTGCATAGGTCCCTAAGACCACATTCTGAAAACCTCTCTGAATGTATGATGTTAATTCTTTTGTGAAATTTTACATCTCCACAGATTAGACCATTTTTGAAATTCTCTTTGGGTATTCTGAAACTATGGAAATAATGATCTGTACTCAGGCCTTCCTCAAACACCATGTCACACTATTGCTATTCAGAATATTTAGCTGATGGTCACTGCTAGTATACTAGGTGGAGTCAGAAGATTAATTCTCTTTGCTTTTGCTGGATATTTTGAAAAAGTTCCATATAATTAAGCACCTAGGGTAATAATGAACCACTGCATTTACATAGCAAAATCCAGAAGGAAGACATAGGCTTCATTTTGTTGGTGTTGTGGAAACTCTTAAAAATGTGTTTGTTTCTTGCGCTGTTGAAGATCATAGAATGGTTGTGATTCCTCTGTAGATGAGGGAGATAAGTTTTTGGGCTACGAACACACTATGCATATCACCCACAGAGTGATGGAGACGTGAAGCGTGAGAATGGGACTTTGAAATTAAACTTAGCCAAGTGTTGTGAAGGCTCTGCCTATTGTTCTCACTTACATGAGAATGAGACAAATGGCACGAACAAACCTCAGTCCTTTTGAAGTGCTGTTTGGAAGGTCTCATAATTTAGGCATGGAGATATTGCCAAGATCACTGCCCTCCACATCTTTGAGTGAAGACAGGATGTTGTTTTACTGTCAAAATCTGTCAATTGTGCTTTCTCAGGTTTCACAGACGGTGAAGGCTGCATTACCAGAAACAGCCACTTCCACCCTCCAGTCCTTTATTCCTGGCGACTGGATTCTGGTCAGGGAATTTAGGAGAAAACACTGGAAGTCCAGACGCTGGAATGGCCCATTTCATATCCTACTGGTCATCCAAAACGCTGTCAAGGACACAAGTCATCTTTCAACTGGATCACCT
The DNA here is from genome assembly GCF_021462225.1 of Girardinichthys multiradiatus. Taxonomy (NCBI): domain Eukaryota; kingdom Metazoa; phylum Chordata; class Actinopteri; order Cyprinodontiformes; family Goodeidae; genus Girardinichthys; species Girardinichthys multiradiatus. The sequence goes on from NC_061811.1 coordinate 39,165,578, forward strand.
ACAGCCTAAAAGGTGAGGACACCGGACCACCACAAGACAAAGAACTGTAAGCTGATCACTGGCGAGTGATTGAAGAACACTGTTCTTACAAGGGCACAATAATCCCTTGGGCAGTGCAACATTATTTCAGAATCTACTTAAGGCCATCGCATTGCCTGAAAGTTAGAAATCATAAGGTCATTTGCCTCACTGCGCACAGACCACAGCGAGAGACACATAGGAAACAAACAGGGAAGACCTCTACACAATTGCACATAACCTTTCTCCGGATGATAAACTGGTGATGTCAGCAACAGAAAGATTGTCAAGCATGCGCCACAATGCTTATTCTCCTTAATTTCTTATCATTTGGTGGATAATAGGCGCTCCTTTGCCTGGACAGCAAGGGTCAGCCTACTTCTTTTCTCCCATTTGGACACCGAAACTGACTCCGAGGAGGAAATTATGGATGCTTTTATCTAACTTTCATGTTTATTGGTTGATATCTATCATTATGGAATTAATACAAATTTGAAATGTGTTCATTTCCACCGTTGTTTAGTTGGACTATGTAAGCCTAACTTCCAGAAGGTTAGAGTTCCTGTTTCTAAACATTTCTGAAGGTGGTTCCTTATGGCCCTGATGACTCAGCTTCAATAACTCATGATAGTGATTTTGATGATTTTCCCACTGTTCAATCTTCATTTATTCAAGTGATAATTTCTTTCCTGTTTAACGAACATTACATTCATAATTTTTGTTGTTTTTTTTATTCTAATGATGCTTCTGTAAGAATAATGAACACATAGACTGTTGAGGATTTGGGTATCATGTTTTTTTTTTATTGCATTATTTTTTGTTGTGTTTCTTCTGTTTCTGGTCATTCCTTTAACATGTCGGTGACTACCTTGGCGGAGGGGTCGTGGGAGTATTTTCCTGCCTGATTGTTGATACACAAATGTGTTTTAACTCGGTCTGACAGGTTATTTAATTAAACACAGAGGATGACTGTATTGTATTTTATTTTTATTTTATTATACTATTCAGTTTCTTCCTTTTTAGTATTATTCTTTTTATTTTTTAATGTTTCCTTTAAATAAATGCCAGCCTAAGCATCCGGGGATTGGGCCGCTGAGGTCTCCACCTTCGTCCACCGCCCAATCCTCTTTGCACCAGTCCCTCATGGCTCCCCCTGCAGGTGGTGGGCCCACTGGGGGATGGCCTCGCGTCTCTTGTTCGGGCTTGGCCCGGCCGGGTCCCTCGAGGAACAACCCAGCCACCAGGCGCTCTCCAGCGAGTCCTGACCCCAGGCCTGGCTCCAGGGTGGGACCCTGGCTCCGCCGTACCGGGCGATGTCACATGGCTCGATCTACTAGTCCTCATGAAGGATTCTTGAACCGGTCTTTGTCTGACCCGTCACCTGGAGCCTGTTTGCCATGGGAGACCCTACCAGGGGCATTTAAGCCCCAGACAACATAGCCACTAGGATCATTCGAGCACTCAAACCCCTCCACCACGTTAATGTGGCGATTCAATGAGGAACCTGGCTCCTCCACATCGAGAGGAGCCAGTTGAGGTGGCTCGGGGATCTATATCGGATGCCTCCTGGACACTTTCCTCGCGAGGTGTTCCAGGCACGTCCCACCGGGAGGAGGCCCAGGGGATGGCTCAGGACACGCTGGAGGGACTATGGCTCTCGGCTGGCCTGGGAACGCCTTGGGCTCCCCCCGGGGGAGCTAGAGGAGGTATCTGGGGAGAGGAACGTCTGGGTGTCTCTGCTGAGTCTGCTGAGTCTGCTGCCCCTGCGACCAGGTCCCGGATAAGCGGAAGACGACAAGTACTTTAAATAAGTGTCGATCACACATGAAAGACGTTTCATTCATGATTGAAAAGAGTGGAATTGTGATGTTAAAATTTAAATTGCTCTTGTCCTTCTGAGGTGACGATCTGTCTGAAATGACAATGACTTCCACCTTCTTCTTGCTCCCTCCTGTTGGTCATCCCCACTGCATTTACAAGCTAAAGGGAAATGTTTATCACACAGGAGTCAAGATGTCTGCGTGAAAGCTAGGTTGATTCTCACCTCTGCTCTTCCTAGACGGGGGTGCCAGGCCACATGGGGTTTTTGCTAAGCTGATATAAGGAGGCGTCAGCCATTGTCTCATCAGATTTGGTCTCGGCTCTGCTCAGTAATACGTCTGAAAGACCCTTAAGGCTAAATTAATAAAGCTGATTGAATGGTTATTGTCGTTCTCTTTCTTTAGAAAATAAAATTTTTCTTCAACAGTCATGACTGCTGAGAGCTAAGGGTGTTGGGACCCACAGCCATGGATTTCAACATTAAACTCCGGTACGAACTCTTCTGGAAATTTTCAAAATAAAGTGCATCAACCTTCTTCCGGCACAGCCAGGAAACGGGATAACTGCGGACTTCCTGTGACGCCACTACCCAAATAAAAGCAAAGCTGTTGCTACATCCGCTCTCTTTCCACACGGCCTCTAGTGGAACCGGTCAGGGGAGGCCCAGCGCGCTGATGTCTCTTTGCTGGCAAATAGACATAAACTCTTTAAACTGGATCCAAGAGTTTCATACGATCATCGATCATGTGCAAAGATAAGTACGAATGAAATACTGTCTGTGTATCCTATTTTCATTCATGAACGGGGGTAATTAAGGTACAAGCATTGCTTGACTTTCTCTCCGAGCCCTGTAGGAGTGGACAGGATGGGCCGCCAAGCTACAGCTCCGGAACTAACCCTTTTGTTCAGAGGGAACGCAACTTCAACCCCCCGCGAAGCTACAGAGCTAACCGCTTGTTGACTGCGGATACTTTCTTCAAACGTTTCCTCACCACGGTTCATGAGGTTAAGTGTTTTGGGCAGAGACAGATTTAGAATGAAATGATCTAAACGTTTTTCATTTTATGAAGTTTTGCTTGTGTTGAACTCAGATATCTTGGTGCTAGCAGGCTATCTGCAGCACACGTGTTCAGGTTGTGTTCTTTGTGTGTTTTTAAAGTTAAGACAAACTTTACTTGAAGGGTGATTTTAAACAGAAGATTGATCATAACGCACCGTGCGCGCTTATGCATTTTAACCCTTTTATTAACAGTATTTTAAAGGTATTGATTCAGGTGCTAAGCTAATCGCTTCTTTTGTTAGCTCAAATGCTAACTGGTAAGAACACGTGCTTGCTATTAAAGAGTATTTAACAGAAAGGTTGTTAGTTTTCAAGCTAGTGAATAATAGTCCCTGAACATCATTTACTAGATTTGATAACTAAGTAAACGCCATTAAGCCCCATTTCTCCAAAAAAGATTTGGCTCTTTTCCAAAATACTCATTGTTTGCCAACATGGTAATTTAGGCTTATAAGTGAAAATTAGCCTAAATGCTAATGTTAGCTTAAATGCTAACATTAGCATATGAGCTAACACTAGCATGTTGGGTCACATTAACTTACTCCACTGAATATTTTAATGTAGCCCTATAAGTGAAAGTAAGCCTAAATGCTAATGTTAGCTTAAATGCTAACATTAGCATATGGGCTATCGCTGGCATGTTGGATAACATTAATGTAATACATCTATAATGCTTACAACAGTCTATATGTAAAAGTCTATGAAATTGGCCTTTAAGATTAATCACTGTTGTCTAGCTGTTGGAACAGCAGTACATGCTGTTTAAATAAAATGGCTGCCATCTAGATGGCTCCTATGAAGATGGTCAAAGGATTTGACCTATCGACGTCATTCTTGGACCGATTTTCTCAGAACAGACAGGGGAACAAGAATTTTAACACTTTTTTCTCAAAAATATAACAATAAAGGCACAACACTAGTTGAAAAGAAAGAGAAAATTGGAGAAAAAGACAAAACTGCGTGAACATGCTCTTGAACAATTTTGAATAACTCGAAAACTATAAGGGCTATCAATTTGATTCATGCAACTTATGAATCAGCAGGCCTTGCTGAACAATCATGGAGCTTTTCAAATTTCTACAACAATCTGTCTGGGAGGTGTGAACCTGTGAAAAAGTGGATCATTTTGACCTTTTTTAACCTGACTAAAGATAGATTTTTCACTCTCAAACAAACATACTTCACAAGGAAACGGTAAAAGGTATCCAAAAAATCTTTTGACAGTCGGTATCAGCAGGCATCGGTGAACAATCCTGGAAAATTTCATGTGTGAACAATAATCACTGTAGGAAATGTGACTGTGTAATAAAGTCGACGATTTACAAATGTTTTAATTTGAAGCTTTCTTAGGAAGGACAGATTTGGTACTCTGAAACAAACCTATTTTATGACAAAACAGTAAAAGATGTCAAAATAATTCCTTTACTGAGTGGCAGCAAGGTCCGAAGATGAATTGGTGCAAAGCTCATGTCTGTAAATCAAACGGTTTAAGAGAGGCAACGATTCGAAAACATGTGAGTTTAAGAATTTTCTGCCCTGATTTTTTCTCAAATTCCTATTCCTTATGGCCCATTCATTGTGTGTTGACTTTGCGTTGCTTTGGAGCGTGTTGCCGGAAAACTGTTAGTCCCACGTCAATGAGGCTGACATTTTCTGAGTCGTGAAAGAGAATCTTACGTTTTGATATATAATTTGCGTCAGTAGAGTGAGTTTGTTTGTTCTTTCTCAGGTTATTCAAAAACCTAGAGTGTACACTCTAGCAACTGCCAAATTCTGCCATTGGATTTTATTGTTTTTAATTCTATCAATAAAAATCAACTGTATCATTTAATGCAACAACCACTTTTGGTGAAAACCAAGTTTTAATATAGGACATTAATTTTAATCTTGTCAGAAGGCAATGGTAGGTTCATTCTGTTCAAATTATATAAAGTTAACAGCATTTTTCCTCTGGCTGTAAGTCTTAAATGAGTGAAAGTGTTTCTAAGTTTAATCACTGCAATTATTTGTTGTAAAGTTATCAAAAAATCATCTTTTGGAGTCAGACAAAATCTGAGTCTAACTGGTCGAGCTAAAATCCTACATTTAATATTGTTTGAAAGCCTGTTGCCTTAAAATTGTCACATTATCGTTCTGACAATGTTTTTCCCTTCCAGCTCGTAAAAGAGTTTTCACACAACTGGCGCTGCCAATCCTAGAACACGCAGATGTTATTTATGGCCATGCCACAGAAACTAATCTTTATCCCCTCAAACATTGAAATACTCTGTATTTAGAAATAGTTTAACTCACAATATGGCCTGAGAAATACTGATCAGTTATCTTTTTGTGCTTTACACCAAGAAATAGGAAAACTTAGACGTTTTGCATTTCAGTTTAAAGCTTCATCAGCTTGGTATACTTTGCCTCACTTACTTGCTGTTTTGTACTTCATTGTAAAACATCTTTCTCTTGCTTTCAGTAAGAACGAAGGTTCATTTATTCTGGACTTAATCCTCACAGAGATTTGCACAGGAACTCTGCATCTGTATGTGTTGTCTTATTTTGTGTCTTGATGTTAAGTGTATGTGCCTTGCAGTTGCTATGCTGGTGGTTGTGAGAGTGTGTGTGACTATGTGGTTGTGAGAGTGTGTGTGTCCTTGAGAATGTTGTGGGTATTTCTGTGTGATTTTTATAATGACTCTGAATGTTCTATTCTAATCTAGCTTTATTTAGATCCATCTATATTTTCTAATGCAGTAAGTCCTTATTATATTTAAGAATGGGGTCACTAGTTCTTATTAGTTGTTATTATTCTAATAATGCTAAGTGCTAATTTCATTAGTTCTAGTGCTTATTTTACTGTCTTTCCATACCTCGATTGGTCTCTTCTTATGTGTAGTGTAGGCATCAAAAAGGGTCAGAGTATTGTGTTCATTAAATTGTGTATGTAAGTATTAAATCTGAACCATAGATAACGTTTTTAAAATCTGGTTCAATTACATTTAACTGTAACTGAATCTCGTGGAAAAACTTATCCGTTTAGAAGGCTTAATGAAATTGATGAACACAAAAATGAAGGGCATGTTACGTCTTATAATCTTAATTTGTCTTACCCAGTTTTATAAACACAACGTAGAGTGTCAGTCAGCTATAAATTACACTTTGTATTTATTTCAAGTAATTAAAGTTTGTTTCAGTTATCTCAGGTTTTCTCCATTCCATTCCAGTCCAGTCCAGTAATTCTGTTAAGGTGCATTTCATCTTGTGTTAAATTTGAGTCTAATTTGATCATTCTGAACCTGACTGGAAAAAGTCAAACCATCTGTTAAAATCATGTTTTGAGGGGAGAGATTGTCCCTTTCTGGCACTTCCTTTCGTGTTATCATAAAGAACTGACCTAATATTATTATGGCACTGTTGAGGATCAGACCTGCTCTTGTAGTCTCTAATTATTATTGTGATACCTTATTTAATAAAGAACACTGAGCGTCAGACAGTTTAAAATGTCAACTTCCCCAGACCTAAAACCTCAAAATTCCAATTAGTTTTAATATCAGAAAACAATTTAAATTAAATGTATCCTGCCACATATACCCTACTTTTTACATAACATGAAATAGACATTCATTTCACAAAAACAGACAGACAAAATGGACAAACATTGGCCACATGAAAGTTCGATTACCCTGTAAATACAGCATTTTAGAGTGGAACCACTTTGTGTCACTTAATGGTTGTGGAAATATAATATGTGTGTGCATCATTACTATGTTCAAAACCAGTGTGAGAAATAAAATGTGTAACATGTGTTAGTATAAGACATTGTGTGGCCTGCAGAAGTATTTCTCTCAGGGGTATGGTGAAAGTGGAAAATTACTGAAAACTGCATGTGTGTGAAAATTAGAGATAGTACAACTGACTGAGTTACTCCCTGCTTATATCAGTAGATACGGGATGCAGCTGTGGGACAATACCTGTCTAAATATGGTAAGCCGGAAAAGTGTGTACGTGACTATGTGTAGAAAATATTGTAAACAAGGGCGCTGCCCATTTTCGTGTGTGTTTTAATAAAAGAAATGAGCCCAGTGAGAGAGAGCAGAAGAGATCTCGGTGTGTCCTGACCACATGAGCTCTCTCTTCTCCCTGGGTCCAGGTATTTGAATGACATACAGCTGTCTCCATGTGATTTATTCTAATGTGTTGTGAATTCCTCTAAGTTACGGTGAATAAAATAAACGCGCAGAAGACCCCGTTAAAGGGATACTTCAACATGGTTAAAACTTATTTCTAACCCTTTTCTGGTGACTCGACAATTATTTCCGGGACCCAAACAAGCTTCATCAAACTGTTGTTTTAACTTGTTAAAGCATCTTTGTGGTTGAAACTTGATAATATATTTCTCCTCCCTGTCTCCAAGCATTGCTCCTAAAGAACAAGCAGGGAGCTCATTTTCTAGTGACGTCTCAGTCATTCTCTCACTTCACACACACGTTCACACACTCTGGCCAACCAGGCAGTACAGCACCGTTTCCTGGTCCAAATGAGAGCTTATTCCGTTATCTCTCAATTTGGTGACTCCGACGTGATTCATGGCTGAATCAGGGAATTCGGATAAAAAGAGAGTGTGACACCCGAACCTTCTGACACGTAGGGCGCCCACAAATCATCAAAAGGTAAGGTAGAGCCTGTTTCTCTCAAACTCTCCGATTGAACTTACAGGTCCTTCTCAAAATATTAGCATATTGTGATAAAGTTCATTATTTTCCATAATGTCATGATGAAAATTTAACATTTATATATTTTAGATTCATTGCACACTAACTGAAATATTTCAGGTCTTTTATTGTCTTAATACGGATGATTGTGGCATACAGCTCATGAAAACCCAAAATTCCTATCTCACAAAATTAGCATATCATTAAAAGGGTCTCTAAACGAGCTATGAACCTAATCATCTGAATCAACGAGTTAACTCTAAACACCTGCAAAAGATTCCTGAGGCCTTTAAAACTCCCAGCCTGGTTCATCACTCAAAACCCCAATCATGGGTAAGACTGCCGACCTGACTGCTGTCCAGAAGGCCACTATTGACACCCTCAAGCAAGAGGGTAAGACACAGAAAGAAATTTCTGAACGAATAGGCTGTTCCCAGAGTGCTGTATCAAGGCACCTCAGTGGGAAGTCTGTGGGAAGGAAAAAGTGTGGCAGAAAACGCTGCACAACGAGAAGAGGTGACCGGACCCTGAGGAAGATTGTGGACTGAGTCTGGAGTAGAAACATCCAGAGCCACCGTGCACAGGCGTGTGCAGGAAATGGGCTACAGGTGCCGCATTCCCCAGGTCAGGCCACTTTTGAACCAGAAACAGCGGCAGAAGCGCCTGACTTGGGCTACAGAGAAGCAGCACTGGACTATTGCTCAGTGGTCCAAAGTACTTTTTTCGGATGAAAGCAAATTCTGCATGTCATTCGGAAATCAAGGTGCCAGAGTCTGGAGGAAGACTGGGGAGAAGGAAATGCCAAAATGCCAGAAGTCCAGTGTCAAGTACCCACAGTCAGTGATGGTCTGGGTGCCGTGTCAGCTGCTGGTGTTGGTCCACTGTGTTTTATCAAGGGCAGGGTCAATGCAGCTAGCTATCAGGAGATTTTGGAGCACTTCATGCTTCCATCTGCTGAAAAGCTTTATGGAGATGAAGATTTCATTTTTCAGCACGACCTGGCACCTGCTCACAGTGCCAAAACCACTGGTAAATGGTTTACTGACCATGGTATCACTGTGCTCAATTGGCCTGCCAACTCTCCTGACCTGAACCCCATAGAGAATCTGTGGGATATTGTGAAGAGAACGTTGAGAGACTCAAGACCCAACACTCTGGATGAGCTAAAGGCCGCTATCGAAGCATCCTGGGCCTCCATAAGACCTCAGCAGTGCCACAGGCTGATTGCCTCCATGCCACGCCGCATTGAAGCAGTCATTTCTGCAAAAGGATTCCCGACCAAGTATTGAGTGCATAACTGTACATGATTATTTGAAGGTTGAAGTTTTTTGTATTAAAAACACTTTTCTTTTATTGGTCGGATGAAATATGCTAATTTTGTGAGATAGGAATTTTGGGTTTTCATGAGCTGTATGCCAAAATCATCCGTATTAAGACAATAAAAGACCTGAAATATTTCAGTTAGTGTGCAATGAATCTAAAATATATGAATGTTAAATTTTCATCATGACATTATGGAAAATAATGAACTTTATCACAATATGCTAATATTTTGAGAAGGACCTGTATGTGTAGGCTAAATTAACCGGGGTGTCAGTTGGTTCTGAATGTCATTTTACTCTGCAAAACTGTAAAAGAGTGTGCGTTAACTGAACGTGTTAAAATGGAGTCAGATAAGAATTGCTGAGAGTGTCATCTGTAACTTGGCAAAATACGAAAGCTGAAAAAGGTTAGAGGCCATATATTGCTGAGAGTGGCGTCTCAACTTATTGTTTGACGAAGCAGTAAGATATAGCTGGGTTCAAGGCCTGTGACTTGGCAAACCACAAAGAATATTTTTAACGGGGGTTAGAGGCCCATCTGAATATTTTTAACGGGGGTTAAAGGCCCATAGAAGTCCATCTGAATATTTTTAACAGGTGACAGGTTCATTCAGAAATTTTATGAAGGGTTAGAGGCCCATCTAGTGGACACACGGAGGAATTACGGTCCTCACAAGCGACGGGTAGTGGAGACGATGTTAAATAACTGGACAATAATTCTGAATTAAAAATGCGGTTGGATTTTTGATTATTTGAGGGAAAATAAAAAGCATTTATTGAATATAGGGTGAAGTGGCTTTGTAGTGGATTGTTTCTGCATATTTGTGCATCTCCTGTGTGCGAGTGTCTGTAACAGACAGTGGTGTTGAATTGAGGAAGTACAGGCGGAAAGTGTGTGTGCGACTGAGCTAGATGATTATTTAGGGTAAAATAAAAGACAAGTACTAGGTATAAGTATCTGTAGTGCGGATTATAGAAGAAATGTGAATGTTAAGTGTTTTTGCTGATATTAAACGGGAGTGACTGTGAGAAGCGCTGACTGTGGGTGTGTGTGTGTCTGGGTGCAAGCCAGCGGAGAGCAGGCCCACCATTGCAGTTGAGTAAATGCACTGTATTGTCTGGTAAACCTGGCGGTGTTAACAAGGATAATACAGTGATAAGCGGATTTTATATGCATATTGTGAAGCGTAAATTGAACATTAATTTCACAGGATTTTAAACAACATGGAAGGGGAATTTCCGGAAACACCAGGATGGGTAGATTTGGAGACTCAACATGACTAACATGCAAGCACTGGTTCTCCAAACGAGAGGTAAGGAGAAGGTGAAAAAGAAGATCGAAAAACAGGTAAGAGAAGCAATGAAGGAGGATGGACTTAATTTGACGGACAAGTGGAATTTAGGTGATTGGTTTAGAAAGAAAATGAACACAGCTAAGAAACACAGACAGGAAGCACAAGGTAAGTTGAATGAAGCTACTGTGTGGTCCAAAGGTAAGTACAGGACCAACAAAGAAAAATGTGAAAAAGAGGAGCGCTTCTGGGGAGACATGGTTTTAATACATCAAGGAGGAGAGCACACAATGAAGCAGAAAAAACCCAGAGGAGGAGCCAAGAAGGAGGGGCCGAAAGCAACTAAGAGGATGAGCCCAGACACACCTCCCCCGTATGCAACTTCCTCCAAGTATAGCTCACTCACTGGTGCACCCACACCGCCCCCTGGTGGATTGTACCCCATATTGGAGGTAGAACATGGAACACTTGTAGTGCATGGCTTGGACATTCCAGCTGATGAAGGTGGATCTCTCAGCGGATGTTCCAGCTCATCCATGTCAGTAGCTGCAGGTTCCTTCTATGATGCAGAAAAGAGAGCATTTCAGGACAGAGAGGTAAGAGAAAGAGAAGAACAGCAACAACGAGGCATGAGTAAAACAAACCCCTTCTACTCGCCTCCACAGCCATCCTCCCAGCCGGCCTCTCTACTTTCAGAGGCTGGGTCACGGGCACCATTCGGGACAACCTGCTTGGGCTCTGGCACAGAAGGATCAGAGAATGAACCGGTGGGATCAGTGACCCTACTACTGAGTGGAACATGGAAACCAGATGGGGTTTTGTGCCCCACCCCTGGTCCCACACCCACACCCTGTTATACATCAACCCCAGCGCCAGCCCTGGAGGAAAACAGGCACAGCATGCCACAAGAAGATGAAGAAGACAGAGCAGACTCTCATCCAGACAGGCCTGAAAAGCCTGCCCCACCCGACCGCCGGAGAATTGCACAGTCCAGAATCCATTTAGCCCGCAAAGCAGCAGCTAAACCAGAAGGCTTTAGTTATGCCCCAAAAGCCAATTATCCCCTTTTACAGCAACAAGGCTCTGGATCCCCCCCTAGGTATAAACCTTTCTCTCTGGGCGACATTACGGCTCTCTGTGACAAGTTGCCCCCCATAACTGAAGGAGCAGCAGTGTGGCTCCAGACTTTAGACACCCTGACGGCAGGCACCACACTAGCATTGGGAGATTATAGAGCAGTGGCAGGACGGTGCATGCCACACCACACATGTAGAGAGATTGAGACTGCTGCTTACACCTCAAGAGCCCTGGATTCTGACCTCTTCACCCAGCATGTCCACTGGCTAGGTAGGTGATGCATTGAGAACAGCATACCCTGTAACCAGGGGACGCACCATTCCTAAGTTTGAATGGGACCCTAAAATTAACACCAGGGAATACCTGGACCAATGCAAATCCATGTGGCAAACTCAGACAGGAACTAACCCAGCTAATGAGGGAGCACAGCGAGACTGGTTCAGAGATGCTGTCCTTTAGGGACTGCCCCAACAGGTGAAGGCCAGTATGGACGACAATCCTGACATGCTTGGAGCGGACACTGGAACTTGGGATCGCCATCTGATTCACCACCTGTCCAAAATAAGAGAGGACCATAAGAAAGATGAGGAGGAACATAAGACCCTGCAGACCCAATTGCTAAAAATGCAGTTAGCCGAAGCAAAGCAGAAAGCAGGAGAAAAGAAGAAAGACAACAAAACTCCCAAAATAATGTATGAAGGTGGGGTGTCTCAGGTCCCCCAGACTCCTCCCTTTCCTGGCCATCAGGACACGATTGCACCGATGTCTGCAACCTCTGGTCCTTATCATGCCCAACCAGGCCGGTTCAGGGGCAGGGGCGGGGCAGGGGCGGGGCCGTGGATTCCGTGGAGGACAACCAAGGCGATGGGGGGGTACTGACGTTTGCTACTACTGTGAGGAGCAGGGTCATTGGAGCCGAGAATGTCCGTACAACCTTGAGGCATATGGGCGTGGGTATGGACCCAGAGGAGGCCCAGGGTGACGCCGTATCGAGGACGGGGTGGTCCACCACGTGGAGGTCAACAGCAGCAACCTTCACTTCAGCTGCCAGCCTGGGATGAACCCAGCTTTGGGCCAGACCACTACTGAGGGCCCCCACAGAACCCCCCGGACAGAGGGACTGAGGACCCCTTACTGTCCGTGACAGTGTATGGACAAACTCTTCCTTTTTTGGTGGACACTGGGGCCACATGCTCAACTATTCAACAAGCCCCTCCTACCACCCTCTCCACAAGGACTACCACTGTCATGGGGTTTTCTGGGGCTAAACAGGTCCTACCTTGCACCAAACCCCTAAAAACCGAGATAGGGGGACAGACTTTGAACCACAGCTATTTGGTGTCAGCGGACACCCCTGTCAACTTATTGGGCAGAGACATGTTGATTAAAATGGGAGCCACCATTTTATGTGGACCTGATGGACTGTCTGTGCATCTGCCCAAAGGAACTCAACTAGCCTGTAGCAACAATTCCCGCCTCTCTCAGTATCTCATACAACCCCTGGTTGACCCTATGGCTGACATATATTGGGTCCTCCTGCATCCAGAAACCACAGCGGGCGGAAGCATCCTCTCGTCCTTCCTTCGGTGGAAATCCTGGATCTTGACCCTGGCGCCCTACGTCTCTCCCCCTGACCCGCCACATGTCACCCTCTTCTATGACAGGAATAACTGTGAGTGTTATCAGGAAAGCTTTGCTGAGGAGCTGGAGGGGACTTCCTGGGAGATCGCCACCGCAGACATTTATGTAGCCCCTGAAGGTGTCGTAGCCTCCGTGCAGCTGTCTACAGAACAAGAGAACTGGTTTAAAATGTGGTCTGATGGTGTACCCCATGTTTCACTGGCGCTCCACCCTGCTCACAAAGCCTGCGAGCTGGGAGGAGTGTTAAAACGCTCCCTAGCTCTCACTGACTGGCATTCTTCATCCACACCCAATCTATCTTATTCCCCCTCATGTAACACCTACCGCATTACTAACATGTCCACAGACGTTGGCACCTTGGAACATGTGCAACTTGAAAGACATCATGGCAGAGAAAAAACAGATCATCCAATGGCTGCAGCTGTAGTTCAGAGCATGTCATCTTCACTTTGGGCTGAGGGCCCCACGGACGTGGGACTCATTCAGTGCTCTCCCATCACTTTCCAGCTTAACACTGACCAACCCATTTGGAAATCCCAGTACCCTCACAAACCAGCAGCCGAAAGTGGAATTTCTGACACCATAGAAGGGCTGTGGAACGCTGGGCTGCTGGAACCAGCTGACGGCTCTTCTTGGAACACACCCATCTTACCAGTAGAAAAGAAAGGCACTGGGAAATGGAGAATGGCCCACGACTTGAGAGCTGTAAATGCAGCACTTTCCACTCCTACAGTTCCAGTGCCCAATCCTTACCAATCTACACCCCGAACATGCATGGTTCACCTGCATCGACCTTGCCAATGCCTTCTTCTGCCTGCCTCTAGACATCTTTGCCTTCACATACAAATCCTACAGATACCGGTACACACGTTTGCCGCAGGGTTTTGCTCTGTCACCCGGGATATTTAATCAGGTCCTTAAGGACTCGCTCCAAGATTGTCCCCTCCCACCAAACACCACATTGATCCAATACGTGGATGACATTCTTTTGGCAACACCCACTGTTTCTGAATGCTTGGAGGCCACGGCTGTGGTACTCTCACACCTAGCAAAAGCTGGGTACAAGGTCAGCAAAGCCAAACTACAAATTTGCCGGAAACAGGTGGATTTCTTGGGCAGGGTAATCTCTCAGCCCGGGACAGGAATGTCCCCTTCACATCAATCTGCTGTCCTTTCTCATCCAAAACCGGTGCGGGTGAAGGACATGCTTTCCTTCTTGGGACTCACCGGATACAGCAGGTCATTTATTCCAGGATACACTGACCTAACTGTCCCACTCCGCAACTTAGTGAAGAAACAGGGCATGCGCCATTTGACAGCGCCTTTAGAATGGACAACAGAAGCAGAGGAAGCATTTATTGCTCTTAAAACCAGTCTTTCCCAAGCTGCTCACTTGGCACATCCAGACTACACATTGCCCTTTCACCTGGATGTTTCTGTAACAGCACACACCGCAAACGGGGTGCTGTTCCAGAAAAAAGGGGGAATAAGAACTGTGCTAATGTATATTAGCGTGATGCTTGACAACATGGAACAAAGACACCATGAATGTACCAGACATGCAGCAGGGTTGGCAAAAATAATTCAAAAAACAGCCCACGTAGTGATGGGACATCCACTACATATTCTAACATCACATGGAGTAGTGGCATTTGTCAATTCCAAAACTTTCACACTCTCATCATTGAGACAACAGAGATTGAGTAAGGTGCTGAGGCGCCAAATATTATCTACAGCCATGAAGGGATCAACATGGCAGACAGAATGACAGAAGGAGAGCCCCATGTATGTGCCGAAAAAGTTGAGGTAAGTGAGAAAATCAGACCAGACCTACAAGGAGAACCACTGACAGAAGCAAGAAACCTGTACACAGATGGCTGTTGTTTTAGACATGACACAGAGGGTCTGAAAGCAGCCTATGCGGTGGTGGAAGACACAGGAACGAACTTTGTGACTCTTAAGGCAGAAGGGCTGACAGACACCCAATCAGCACAGAGAGCAGAGGTGCTAGCAGTAATAGCAGCCCTAGAACTAGGGGAAGGACAAAAAGTGAACATCTACACAGACTCAGCTTATGTCACGGGAACAGTGCACATGGAAGAAAAGACCAGGATGAACTATGGAGAAGTCCAGACGGACGTCCCATCCTACCCCCAGGGTTGACCACAGCATCGCTGGAAGAAGCACATGGACCGGGACATGCAGGAACTGCACAAATGGTGAAGAGTCTTGAGCACTGGTGGCATCCATACCTGAAACAGACGGTAGGTCATTGGATAAGCTTGTGTAGCACCTGCCAACAATTCAATGTGAGACCCACTCTGAAGCCTGCACCAGGTAAGTTTCCTGTGGACCCGGTAGCAGGTAAGGAAATCATCTTAGACTACATAGACATGACTGAGAGAGTGAATGGGTTCAGATATCTTTTGGTGTGTGTGGATGCGTTCACCGGTTGGCCAGAGGCCTGG
Source organism: Girardinichthys multiradiatus (assembly GCF_021462225.1). Taxonomy (NCBI): domain Eukaryota; kingdom Metazoa; phylum Chordata; class Actinopteri; order Cyprinodontiformes; family Goodeidae; genus Girardinichthys; species Girardinichthys multiradiatus. The sequence continues at coordinate 39,180,974 of NC_061811.1, forward strand.
CCAGCAAAAAAGGAAGACAGCAAAACAGTGGTGAAGTGTCTGATTAATCAATACATTCGCAGGCACGGTTTTCCTGCGAAAATCAGGTCAGATAACGGCACACACTTCAAAAATGAAGAACTTAGAGAGGTTGAAAAGTCCTTGGGACTGAGACATTCCTTTGGAACAGTGTACCATCCCCAATCCCAAGGGAAGGTGGAAAGGATGAACCAGACAATCAAAACCAAATTGGCTAAAATCTGTGCACAGACCAAAATGAATTGAGTGACAGCATTACCTTTAGCTTTGATGTCAGTAAGAAGCTCAGTGAGCCAGAGACATGGGTTGACGCCCCATGAACTACAGACTGGAAGACCTTTTCCAGGCCCACATACCAGGTTGCCATTTCTGACTGAATGTGAACTATCTATGTCTCACCGTGATTACTATAGATCTCTCCACAACTTGGTTGCCGCATTCTCAAAACAGGTGGCCGCCCAACCATCCGAGGCTCGAGCCACCACCTCAGACGCGGAGTGGATCCTTCTGAAAGTCATCAAACGGAAGTGGTCAGAGCCCAGGTGGACGGGTCCATTCCAGGTCACAGAGAGAACCTCACATGCGGTGAGGCTCAAGGGCAATGGAGACACGTGGTATCATTGGAGCCAGTGTGCAGCAGCAGAAGCACCACAGAGATCGCTGCCAGAGGTCCAGCAGAACCCGACGGACCACACCAGCCCACCAGAAGACCTGTCTCACACAATTCAAGGGGCAGAATAATCCCCTAGGGTGAGAAAGTGTTCATTTACATCTAAAGGTTAGTCTACACCTTAGGTGCACCGTCAGATCAGTGGTCCCACCAATAGGGGCAGAATAATCCCCTGGTGAGACCACTTAGCTCCAGGTCAGTCTACACCTGTGAGTGAAGACCAGGACATCACACAGAAGATGGGATTGAGCTTTCGTCTCTTTCACTGGTGGTTGTAGTTGCTCTCCCACCGAAGAACTGAACACTCTGAACTTTAAAAAAAAAAAAAAGAGGTCTTTTGTGTTTCACCATATTGTTGATCCTTATCTTTCTTTGCGGGTACTTTTAAGAGTATGGGAGGTTAAAATAGAGGATCCAGTCCCCTTAAGGGTTGGATCATGGTGGATATAGGTGTGTTATCATTTTTTATTGTTACATTAATACTAGGATTGTATTGTGAACTACCTTTCCAAACATGTGCCAGCCATCCAGACAATAAAGTATCAAAACACAGCGTTCCACCCGCCCCAACCAATCCATGCAAATGGTAAATGGACTGAACTTATATAGCGCTTTTCCAGTCATACAGACCGCTCAAAGCGCTTTACACTAGCGCCACATTCACCCAATCGCACTCACTAACGCTCACACATTCATACACCGATACGCAGATCGGTAGGCAACTTGAAGTTAAGTGCCTTGCCCAGGGGCACATCAACATATGGCAGGAAGCTGGAATCGAACCCACAGCCTTCTGATTGCAAGACGACTACTCTTCCTACTGAGCCACAGTCGCCTCAAGTTTTATGGAGGACTTGAATTTAATTACACTCTGGGCACGACCACAACCTTCCAATTTGACCTTTGCGATGTAATACCGTGTGGGACCCATCAAGTCGACTGGAAATAATATGACGTCTATTTATGCGGTGACGGGGGTTTCTCCTCGCATTGTGCAGAGGGTGACCCTCGGAGCACGCATGGCGGTGTGCCATTATGCGCGAATTGGTTTTATGCCATCAGTTACACAGAAAGGTGGTTCCCCTCCCTACCAGAAAAGGAGCCATATAGGAGCAGAGTCCAAAAAATCAGCCTGGTACGGAATGCCTTGACCCAAGGCACCAGAGGAGGGGTGAACCCTCTGTTACTGTCTATAAAAGCACTTCAGGAAGGCCTGTTTACACACTTACACAGAGACAAACAGGGAAATAAAAAATCTTTCTTTCTAGTAGTGGGGGCAGAATTGACAGGTGCCGATCCCATGGGCTTAATTAAAGTTAACCTTTTGAAACCCGTCCATCAACAGAATATCACCAGCAGCAGCTCTCCTGCGACTCCCCAACCGCCACCTGATTTCTCATCTGATAACCCTGCAGTACTTAAAATCGACTATTCAACTCTTAAACCTTTAGACATTATTCACATGGCCACTGGATATTCTGATGATAACTTATGGTTTAACTGGCTAGCTCAAACAGCTAAAGAACAATCTCAATCTGACTGTCTGGCCTGTGCATCAGCCAGACCACATTTGACAACTGATCCTGCTCCTCTGTATCCAGAGGACCAGTGGGGTTATAACTGTATGCTACAGCTGACTAAAGTGGCTACTCCCACAAACTGTACCACTTTGGCCAGTTTGTTCCCACCCATTGCCAATAACACCCGAGCAGGCCCTTTCACCCCTCAACGAAGAAATGGCACATACACTTGCTTTAACTTCACTTCCACAACACCACAGGCAAATGTAGGACAATTGGTGTAACATCACGGTGCCAGGCTCAGTGATAGGTCCCTGGGCAAGATCAGAACTCTACTATTATTGTGGAGGACATCGGCTATTAACTAGGATTCAAAACAATACTATTGGAATGTGTGCCATGGTTAGGTTGCAGGCACTTCTCCTTCTGTTAGGGAAAGACTTTAAGTATCTTCCCTCGAAACATGCACAAAGCACGGCTCTCACTAGGCGACGGCGTAGACATGTCATGAAGCGGAGCACAAACGCATTTGACCTGACTGAACGCTCGTCCACCTACATTGACGCAATTGGAGTCCCCCGAGACATACCCAATGAATATAAATTGGTGGACCAAGTCTCAGCAGGCTTTGAAAACATTCCCATTATAGCAGCTTTGTTCCCGGTAACTCCCGATAAAAACGTAGACCGCATCAATTACATACATTACAATGTGTGGCTAATTTGACACGTGATGCAGTTGAAGGCCTGTCGGACCAACTAGGTCCAACCTCTCTTATGTCACTCCAAAATAGGATGGCCCTGGACATGGTGTTAGCTGAAAAAGGGGGCGGGGCATATGTGCTATGTTTGGAGACATGTGTTGTACTTTCATACCCAATAATACCGCCCCTGATGGTTCCATCTCAAAAGCTTTAGAAGGGTTAAAAACACTTTCCGCAACCATGCATGAGCACTCAGGAATAGACAATCCGTTCGAACACTGGATGACGGGCATGTTTGGACACTGGAAAGGGTTGATTATGTCATTGTTTATATCCATTGCTGTTTTTGTAGCTATTATGGTTATCTATGGTTGCTGTGTGCCATGCATAAGATCTTTGATTGTTCGCTTTATTACTACAACCATTGAAGGGAAAACCGCACCTCCTCCTTCCCATATGATGCCTTTGCTTGCGGTTGATGCTAACGAGGAGGAGGACGAAGATTAACCCGTAAGACTAATTGACAGGGCGTCTGATATGTATTACTGTCTAGGGAGCAGAAGGATGGTAGAATATTACATTGGCATATTTGGACAGACTATGGAATAAAGCACGGATAGACACCCTCCAGTTAGAGGGTTCAATACTCCCTGTCAAGACTTAGAAGGTTGTAAGCATCCTTGGGATTACAAAGGCCGGACAAGCAATAGTCCCTGGGCACATGGCATGGCATTGGAGGCAGGGTCAAAAAGCATGATGACAAACATTTTCTTCTGCTCCACATGTTGTAATGACTGTTAAAATCTTTTATGAAGCATCTTCAAGTAGCGGTGAAGTCTTAGGAGACTTCAAAAGGGGAAAATTGTGGAAATATATTATGTGTTTGCATCATTACTATGTTCAAAACCAGTGTGGGAAATACAATGTGTAACATGTGTTAGTATAAGACATTGTGTGGCCTGCAGAAGTATTTCTCTCAGGGGTATGGTGAAAGTGGAAAATTACTGAGAACTGCATGTGTGTGAAAATTAGAGATAGTACAACTGACTGAGTTACTCCCTGCTTATATCAGTAGATACGGGATGCAGCTGTGGGCCAATACCTGTCTAAATATGGTAAGCCGGAAAAGTGTGTACGTGACTATGTGTAGAAAATATTGTAAACAAGGCGCTGCCCATTTTCGTGTGTGTTTTAATAAAAGAAATGAGCCCAGTGAGAGAGAGCAGAAGAAATCTCGGTGTGTCCTGACCACATGAGCTCTCTCTTCTCCCTGGGTCCAGGTATTTGAATGACATACAGCTGTCTCCGTGTGATTTATTCTAATGTGTTGTGAATTCCTCTAGGTTACGGTGAATAAAACAAACGCGCAGAAGACCCCGTTAAAGGGATACTTCAACATGGTTAAAACTTATTTCTAACCCTTTTCTGGTGACTCGACAATTATTTCCGGGACCCAAACAAGCTTCATCAAACTGTTGTTTTAACTTGTTAAAGCATCTTTGTGGTTGAAACTTGATAATATATTTCTCCTCCCTGTCTCCAAGTATTGCTCCTAAAGAACAAGCAGGGAGCTCATTTTCTAGTGAAGTCTCAGTCATTCTCTCACTTCACACACACGTTCACACACTCTGGCCAACCAGGCAGTACAGCACCGTTTCCTGGTCCAAATGAGAGCTTATTCCGTTATCTCTCAATTTGGTGACTCCGATGTGATTCATGGCTGAATCAGGGAATTCGGATAAAAAGAGAGTGTGACACCCGAACCTTCTGACACGTAGGGCGCCCACAAATCATCAAAAGGTAAGGTAGAGCCTGTTTCTCTCAAACTCTCCGATTGAACTTACAGGTCCTTCTCAAAATATTAGCATATTGTGATAAAGTTAATTATTTTCCATAATGTCATGATGAAAATTTAACATTCATATATTTTAGATTCATTGCACACTAACTGAAATATTTCAGGTCTTTTATTGTCTTAATACGGATGATTGTGGCATACAGCTCATGAAAACCCAAAATTCCTATCTCACAAAATTAGCATATCATTAAAAGGGTCTCTAAACGAGCTATGAACCTAATCATCTGAATCAACGAGTTAACTCTAAACACCTGCAAAAGATTCCTGAGGCCTTTAAAACTCCCAGCCTCGTTATCTCTCAGACACCAAAGCTTATTCACAATAGAGTTTATTCAGCGAGCTAGGGTCTGTTAGCTTAGCATGTAGCAGTCAAAGTCCGTCAGTGTAATGTGTCCCCCGTCACTTCCGTCTGCTCACTGTTATCGACTCATGCACATTCACACTGGCCAGTTGATGTTACATCTTTTGTACAGGGGTTGGACAATGAAACTGAAACACCTGTCATTTTAGTGTGGGAGGTTTCATGGCTAAATTGGACCAGCCTGGTAGCCAGTCTTCATTGATTGCACATTGCACCAGTAAGAGCAGAGTGTGAAGGTTCAATTAGCAGGGTAAGAGCACAGTTTTGCTCAAAATATTGAAATGCACACAACATTATGGGTGACATATCAGAGTTAAAAAAAAGACACATTGTTGGTGCACATCTTGCTGGCGTATCTGTGACCAAGACAGCAAGTCTTTTTGATGTATCAAGAGCCACGGTATCCAGGGTAATGTCAGCATACCACCAAGAAGGACGAACCACATCCAACAGGATTAACTGTGGACGCAAGAGGAAGCTGTCTGAAAGGGATGTTCGGGTGCTAACCCGGATTGTATACAAGAAACATAAAACCACGGCTGCCCAAATCACGGCAGAATTAAATGTGCACCTCAACTCTCCTGTTTCCACCTGAACTGTCCGTCGGGAGCTCCACAGGGTCAATATACACGGCCGGGCTGCTATAGCCAAACCTTTGGTCACTCATGCCAATGCCAAACGTTGGTTTCAATGGTGCAAGGAGTGCAAATCTTGGGCTGTGGACAATGTGAAACATGTATTGTTCTCTGATGAGTCCACCTTTACTGTTTTCCCCATATCCGGGAGAGTTACGGTGTGGAGAAGCCCCAAAGAAGCGTACCACCCAGACTGTTGCATGCCTAGAGTGAAGCATGGGGGTGGATCAGGGATGGTTTGGGCTGCCATCTCATGGCATTCCCTTGGCCCAATACTTGTGCTAGATGGGCGCATCACTGCCAAGGACTACCGAACCATTCTTGAGGACTATGTGCATCCAATGGTTCAAACATTGTATCCTGAAGGCGGTGCCGTGTATCAGGATGACAATGCACCAATACACACAGCAAGACTGGTGAAAGATTGGTTTGATGAACATGAAAGTGAAGTTGAACATCTCCCATGGCCTGCACAGTCACCAGATCTAAATATTATTGAGCCACTTTGGGTAGTTTTGGAGGAGCGAGTCAGGAAACATTTTCCTCCAGCAGTATCACATAGTGACCTGGCCACTATCCTGCAAGAAGAATGGCTTAAAATCCCTCTGACCACTGTGCAGGACTTGTATATGTCATTCCCAACACGAATTGACGCTGTATTGGCCACAAAAGGAGGCCCTACACCATACTAATAAATTATTGTGGCCTAAAACCAGGTGTTTCAGTTTCATTGTCCAACCCCTGTATATATAAAAAATCGAACTTTTTGGCAAGGCACATCAGCTCTATGTTCACAGATGGAAAAATGAAGCATATGAAGAAAAGAACACTGTCCCTACTGTGAAACATGGAGGAGGCTGTGTTATGTTCTGGGGCTGCTTTGCTGCATCTGGTACAGGGTGTCTTGAACCTGTGCAGGCTATAATGAAATCTCAAGACTATCAAGGGATTCTAGAGAGAAATGTGCTGCCCAGTGTCGGAAAGCTTGGTCTCAGTCGCAGGTCATGGGTCTTGCAACAGGATAATGACCCAGAACACAGGCTAAAAACACCCAAGAATGGCTAAGAGGCAAAACATTAAACTATTCTGAAGTGGCCTCTATGAGCCCTGACCTAAATCCTATTGAGTCTTTAAAAGGAGCTGAAACATGCCATTTGGAAAAGGCAAACTTGAGACAACTTCAGCAGTTAGCTCATGAGGAGTGGGCCAAAATACCTGCTGAGAGGTTTGATTTGTTTGATTGCAGTGATTGCCTCAAAAGGTTGTGCAACAAAATATTAAGTTAGGGGACCATCATTTTTGTCCAGGCCCATTTCATGAGTTTAATTTTTAAAATAATTATGTTGAAGCATGTTTGAAAAGCAATGTCTGACTTTCATTTGTTCATTTTCATAAAGTTTTTATTCATTATTACCTTTTTCAGATTCAAGTAATTTCGGTGACCATTGTGGGTTTTTCTTTCATTAACCGAGGGGTGCCAACAATTTTGTCCATGTGTGTATAGATAGACCCCACTATGTTAGGACAAATGTCCCTGCAGAGAAACCACTTAATTTTGTAGTTATCACCAAACTTCTGCTATAATTCTGGTTGAATATTTGACCCTCTTCTTATCAGAAATGTATATATATAAGTTTAGCAAGATCGGAATTCATTGGTGGGTAGGGACTGTTTCATCCTGGGACGGCCCCGGTTGGCGGGCTTGTTTGGACCAGGTAGACCCCTATTTTGAACGTGGCTCCCTCTCCGGATAGGGACGGCGGTCGTTGGGGACTGGGGTCTGGCCTGGGTTTGCTCGGGTTCGGGCGGTGCCTGCATTAGATCGGGCAGCGGTCTGCCTGTCTCCACCCTGGATTGAAGGGAACCACTTCCTAGGTCTGGGGGCTGGTTGCCCCTCTAGGGTATCAGTACCTGGACCTGGGAGTATAGAGTATGTGTGGGGAGTGTGATTAAATGTACGACATCCATTGTTGTGTGTCTTTACGTTGGGTGTGTGGGTGTGAGTGTTTTTATGTCAGGTTGGGTCCTGGGCTGTTCTCTCTCCTGGATCAATTAGGCCCCCCGCCAAATGTGAGGCCTATTTTCTCCCCACCACAGTCCCTGCCGGTGGCTGGTGTCTCTGGCCGCTGGTGTATTTGTGGTTCTCCGTGTGTGTTTTGGTGTGTGTCAGCCCACTCCTGGTGGCTGCTTGCTGGGGCCTGGGCTCCCTGGCTCGGTCGGGCCTCTGCTTGGGGAGTGATGTGCCTTGGGGTCTCAGGTCTCTGGGTCCATGGCTGCATCTGCTTCAGCATAGACGGCTGCCGCCATGGCCTGTGGGCTCGTCACTGCAGCTCCCTGGGGCTTCTGCACTGTGGCTGCTGGGTGATTCCCCTGGGGGGCTGCGGTAGTCCTGGCGGTGGCCCTCTTGGGGTTCCCGTGCTCTGGAGGATTTTGGACGTCTGTGGCTCAGATCTCCTCTGTGTCTGTCTCAGGTCCAGGGGGGCAGTTATGTGGCTCCTCACACTCGCTATTGCATGTTTTTATTGAGAAACCTTTTATATACAAGCACGCTTACACTTATACCCGCAGGTGTTTGGATTCAGGTGTTAACAAATACACAAATGTTATATATTGAGCCGAAGTTATCACTAAATACACCTTGCATTCATTAGTACTGTGCACTTTTCGGTAACAATGCTGTTGTTATATATGTTTCTGCAGATGTAGAAGCAGTCTTCTAGGGTATCTTGTATTCTCTTCACCCTTCTTTCTCTCCTCTATTATTTTCTCCTTCTCTCCCTTTTTCCTTTTTGCCCCACTTCTCTCTCTTTCTTGCTTCTTTTTTTTCCTTGTCATTTCTGTCTCATTGTCCATTGCAATTGAAATCATCTCAAAGCAGTTTCTAATAAAGTTTCTTTTATAAATATCAAGCGGAGCATTAAACCGTTGGCCGTAAAGCTCCACTTATGAAAGTAAATCTGTTGGGGTTCTTCTTGGCACTCAGTCAACAATTCTGTGTACTACTCTGCTGGACAGGACACACAAAAAAAGAAAAAGAATCCCACATCCTGACTTGTCAATATTTCCTTACTCTAACTTGCACATGTTTTCCAAACCTGTCTAATTGTGAGGATATCTCTTATCCACAGCTCTCTTCAGATGACCACAAAGATTTCATGTCAGATTTAGTTCTGGACAAGATAGGCTATTCAACACTTTAATGTTCCTCTCTTGAAGTCATTCATTTGTTGCTTTGAATATATGCTTGGACTTATTGTCATCCCAAAAAAATTATATTTCTCTTTACTTTCAGCTTTTATGCATACACCATATTTGACCCTGGGTATGGTGTTATTTTGGTCATGCAAGGTGTTGTTAATGTATCAAACTAATATCTAGGAACTGTGCCTAAAGCTTCAAGTCTGGTATGATTCGATCAGAGTGACTGTGGCTCAATGGCAAGTAACTGTCTTACAGTTGGAAAGTTGTGGGTTCAAATTAGGCATTTTCCCCTACTTATATCAATATGTTTCTAGCTGGGCAAGAAATTTAACCCCAAATTCATGACCAATCTCCGCATTAGTGTATTAATGTGTGCATGTTTCTAAGTGAGACTGGGTGTAATGACATTTAAATGATTAATGACTTAATGAATTATGATTAGAAAAGTTCTGGGTTTGGGTTGATTTTAGATAGGTTAGTCTGTCAGTCAGTCCAGTCAGTCATTTTCTACCGCTTATTCCATAGTGGGTCACGGGGGAGCTGGTGCCTAGCTCCAGCAGTCTATGGACGAGAGGCGGGGTACACCCTGGACAGGTCGCCAGTCCATCGCAGGGCAACACACAAACAACCACGCACACACTCATTCATACACCTAAGGGCAATTTAGAGTGACCAATTAAGGTTAGTCTGTTTTATTTAAAACAAATGACCATGTTGCAGCCCTACCCTTTAATCCATTAAATGCGGAATACAGGAGACTGGTTACATTTAGAACACAAGCAATGGTTATTTAACATTTCTGCAGCTACTTCATTGCTGCTGTTGTCAAATTGGCAGCCTCTTTTCTAGTCTGTCTGCAAGCTGCTGCTTTAGTGAAATACAACCAGGGCAGTTCAACTTTATTTCAGGTTAATCAGATTTTCTATAATTGATGACTTTTGTAAACTCAAAAAGACAGAATCCTACAAATGAATCAAGAAGGTGGTTCAACAAATGCTTAGCTTAAAAAGGTGCACACATATGCAACCAAGTTATTGCAGCTTTTTATTTTTCTTTCTGTCAGATTTCTTTGTTTTTCATTTGAGCTGTGTATGAAAAATATTTACATTATTTGTAAAATAACTCACAAAAAGGCAGGGGTATGCCGAGACCCACTTGATTAATATTATTTAGACACAAGAGGGCAGCAATTCGCCGGCGCTGCCTGTTTTTGTCTGATGAATGTAGAAGAAGACTGAGTTTCTGTTTGTAGTCATTGAGCAGCAGGCTAAGCTAATAGGGCTGGTAGCTGACTACAGAGATGTTTGGGTGTTTGGTGGCCGGTAGGTTGGTTCAGACTGATGCGGTGCAGGTCGCCTCTGATAAATTCGTCTTTAATCTGCCAGATTATGAGAATGTGAACCATGTGGTGGTGTTCATGCTGGGGACCGTACCTTTCCCGGCCGGAATGGGAGGAGCCGTCTACTTCTCCTTCCCCGACCCAGTGAGTGGCGCTCCTGTGTGGCAACTCCTCGGCTTTATCACCAACGAAAAGCCCAGCGCGATCTTCAAGATCTCCGGCCTCAAGGCTGGGGAGGGCGGGGCGCACCCTTTCGGCGTAATGGCCTACGTGTCTCCATCCGTGGCTCAGGTCGGCGTGTCTGTGGAAACTCTGGATCAGCTGGCTCAGCAGATCCCAGTGTCCAGCGCCGCTGTGTCCGCTGTGGACACGTTCATGCAGTTCACCCAGAAGACGCTGGACAGCCTCTACAACTTCGCTTCATCGTTCGCTCTGTCCCAGGCGCAGATGACGCCGAACCCCACAGAGACCTTCATCCCTTCCAGCTGCATCCTTAAGTGGTATGAGAATTTCCAGAGAAGAATGGCACAGAACCCGAACTTCTGGAAAAACTAAAAAAAAAAAAACACGGAACCAGATGCAGCACCAAGTCAGCGCCTTTATGGAAACAGTATTTCTGCCCTCAGATCGGACACGCTTTCTGTTCCATAGTGGACATGTTTGGCTTTGAGATTGTCTCAGTTTGTGCACAAAACCCAGAAGAGACTCAGAGTGTCTGTTCCTGTTTGAACGTCTTACACAAGTCTTCTTCGTGAGCTTGTTTTCATATTCACTTCACTAACTCATCAAGGCTTTGCTACCAACACAAGTGATTCCTAAATAAATCCTGAACTAGCCGAAAACTCTTTATGTATTTAGTTTTTAAATTAACCTCATGCTCTCATGAGAGTGTAGACTGCCTTTAATGGGCCAATTCTCCTTGCCATATCTACAACCCTTAGGAATTTCATCAGCAATATGAGGTTATGATTGCTCAGGAACACTATTAAAAAAAAAACCTCATCGGTCTGTAGAAACCAACCTCTGGCTTTCTAATACAATAAATCACAAAAAATCACAAATATTTTATCAACAATCAAACCTGCTGGAACATTAAATACAGCAAAAAAAAATAACGTTCATAGAAATTATGTTTGCCACACTGCGACAGCACTATATGTCTCAGGTAAAAGTTTTCGTACTCTAAAGTTCTTAAGTGTTTTTATGATTCTTCATTTTTTCCTTGTTGAGGTGATGGTGGCAGTGGTGGTAGGGGTTTCTCTTGTAACCGGTGGGTTGCCGGTTCGAATCTATCTCAGTTGTGTCCTTGGGCAAGACACTTCACTTGCCTTGCCTGCTTCAGGTGGTCATAGAGCACCATAGTGGTGCCTATTTTATGGCAGCCTCACTTCTGTCAGTGTGTGAATGAGTAGATGACTGATTGTAGTGTTAGGTGCTTTGGTGTCTCCTGACTTGATAAAGAGCTATACAAGTACAGGCCATTTACCTTTTTTACCATTTTGGTTTTATTTCCTAGGCATCACCATTCCTTCAAGAATGATGTGTGATCTCATTATTTTACGATGGGTGTTTACTGAAAATTATTTAAATAAAATAGATTTGGTTTTTGCTTTTCTTGTCCATGAATATGATCTTTGGACAGAGTTCAGAAGTTATTTCAGGCTTACAGGTGCATTTCAATCAATCATATTTTAATGGAAAATCAATCAACTTCAATAATTCAGCTCAAAAAGTGAAACTCATAGATTCATGACACAGAGAGTGATATATTTCAAGTGTTTATTCCTGTGAATTTGGATGATTCTGGCTTACAGCTAATGAAAATGTGAATATTTAAATATAAGACCATGTCAACAGAAATGTTATGGCCGACAACCATGTGAACTAAATGAGCTCTTCATACTTTACAGTAGGGATGACATTTACATATACATATTATAGGAAGTTTATTTTACAGCACCGTTCACATGTATGAATCACAAAATGCTTCACAAACACAGAGCATGAAAATTAAAACATAATTTAAAAAACAATTTAAAACTTGAATTGATTTTTCTTTCACTGGTAATGATAAGAAGTCTTAGTTTTTACTGGCAGGATCTGTGTTTGGAAAACTGCCAGAACAATTATTTTACAGATACAACTCAGCTAGACTGTAACCCTACAACTAAAGCAGTATTATTACTTCTTATTTGTAACTCTTGGTTAGGTGCTTACATGTTGTAATTAGGCTATTTGTTTCTGTAATAATTTTTATTCCTGTGCAGAAGAGATTCTCCCACCAAATATCTTCCTCTTTGGGATGAAAGGATATTTAGGAACCTGATCCTAAGTGAGCTTCGGAGCAGCTCTACTCATCTAAAACGAGACAAGCTAGAATCAAAGCATTGTGCTTTTTTTTTAGTTCACTTCGAGATTTCATGCTTGTTCATTCTTGACTGTAGGAGTTTAATGTTTATGTCTGGTTATATTTTAATTGAATATGGTAACTTCAAAAAGCTGAACTAGCTGATCAAAGAAAGCTGGTTCTGTTCTAAAGCTTGGCGCTTATCTGGGTTCCTTGGTTCTTTCCAAAATGTCATTCTTTTCCAGACATACATTTCTAGATTCATTTTCTGCATTTATTTATTTTGAAAATAAAATAATGGACATATTAGCACAAAGTATGAACTTTGAACCTGCTTAAATAGTCAAGGTTTATTATATGTTGGTTCCACAAATAATGAAACAAGGTTTAATCAAATGGTGAAGAGCAGGACCCAAATGCAGGGAGGAGGCAGGCAGGTAATAATAAACTCACAAAATCTTAAGTCCAGAGGGAACCCAAACTAACAAATCAAAAGAAGACCAGAAGGAAACAGGCTGATGGCAACAACGAGGATCTGGACACAAGCTGAAGAGATCAGTCGGTTTGTGGTGCCACATTTGAACATAGACACACATTTGATCTTACTTTCTCACGCTTTACCTGTTTTAAACCTGAACATTGTTGTTTGCAGATACATGTTGAAAGCTGCCTTTATGACTAGTTCTCCTGCATCATTAATCCTTCCACTGCTGCTCAGTTTTCCACTGTTTTTAATCAGAACTCTATTAACTTGGAGATGGTGGATCATGACACGGAGGAACTTAGCTCCTGGTTCCACGCAACCTGTCAAATCTTTATGAATTCTGTGGCTCCCTTAAAGACCAGGGCCCATATTCACAAAGATTCTCAGAGAACTCCTAACTTACCATAAAAATTCATTCCATAGAGTCCTATCTTAAGAGTGACTGTTCTCTGCAGAGCGACACTGAGCGAGATGATAGAGATTCCTATCTTAGTGAGGAGGTGTGGTTGACCCGTTGTTAGGTGCAACGTTGCCTTATAAGAGCTGTGATTGGTTCTTGCAAAAGACACCCCCCCCCAACCACCCTTGATCCCCCCTCCCCACCACCCCCCAAAAAAACAAAAACCAAAAGTGCTCCTAGTAATGAATGGAGAGAATTTAACTGTGGCAGAATTTAGACCGGATTCAGAAATGAGTAAATCATGATGATAAAACTTAGCAAAATTAAATGACTTGTCACACAGCCTCAACATGTTTAAACGTAGCATATTTACATGATCATTATTTTTGATTTATTAATTATTATGTTTACTCGCCATGCTGGTCATTTTCATACTGCATCTATTTCATATTAATTAATTTCATACTAATATTAAAATTCAGCCTTTTACTGTGATCTCCTTCTTGTATAATGAGGTTTAGTTTGGGAAAAGGACCAAAACAAAACAGAAAAAAAAGGTGGAGAAAAGCGAACTGAACAGTGGGAACAAACAGGTATTCCCACCAGATCAATGCGTCGCTCCTTCAGCTTTCACCAGGTTGGAATGTGAGCAGCTCTGGTACCTGCTGCAGTCAGAAACTACAGAGGAGATAGCAGCTCACCAGAGAACTTCTCCACAGATGGGAGCGTTCTAGATGATCATTTAGGCTAAGGCTGCTGACATCATCATGTACAATACAGCAGATACTTACTCTCCTCATTTACATCCTACTTCTGTATATATGGTACTTAGATTATTGTACATTATCTAGTTTTGCCATAGGGGGATGATAAAGTTTATCTTATCTCTTTATTAATAATTGTATGATTGTTATAGAAGTTTATTTGCTTGTTTACTCAACTATTAAGGAGGTGGATCTCTGCGCGGTCGAGCTGGTAGGGTTTTGTTAATTAACTGTTATTCATTGTAGGAGAATATCTCTCCTTTCTCTCAGTCTTTCCACCATCTTCTCTGCTTATGACTGTCAAGATTGGTCTTGGTTTGGTTGGACCAAAGTGCAGACTTATGCTCGGGAGTTGCATGATAAGTAGAAAAGTACTTAGTTTAATTGTAAGTATATGTAGTGAACATACAAAGCCAGAACACAGAAGACAAACGTGGAGCCAGGAAACAAGAACCAGTTACAACCAGGGTAGTTGGCAGAGGAATTCCGGAGAAACCAGTAGGGAACAATGAAAAGCAGAAAGCTTAAGTTCTGATGTTTATTCCATGTTTATTGTTGTTGGTGATTAGTGTTTTCTTTATGGGATTGGGGTAAACTGTCTAGTGCTGTGCAATTTGCCAGACTGGACTGGATTCTCCCCAGTTGGATTTTTTTTTAACACACTGGGTGGGAAAAAAATTGCTTGGGTAGATTGTTAAAATTTGGGCTGCTTTTCACAACATTTGGAGGGTTTTTAGTAGTGATTCATGGGAAAATTCTATCAAAATAATTGTCGTCTGGCAGAAAAGTAAAAGCCTAAACATCTCTAAATGTTTTGTCTTTTTACTTATATCAATAGTTCATTTATTTTGAAGAAGAGAATCTGTTGAACTTGACATCATCAATCAGTGATGCTTATTGGTTAATCAGCTGTCACTGTGAAATTATATTGGTCAATTGTAAACGCTCAAAAATGCTGTTATGGGTTCATCTAATGGTCACTGAGGTGCAGCCTTTACTTTGTTAAGTTTCACTTGATGTTGAGAGACAGCTTCATGCTGAAGGAGGAAATACAAAAAATATCCAAAAAGTTAAAACCAGACCAGCACCACATCCCAACTGGATCTGGTACTGGTCAGAACATGCACACACATTTTTAGGGGCAGGTGCTCAAGCCAAAAAAAAGGGTATCCATTGGCAGTCTGATTACGGTCAGCTGTTCTCTGCCTGCTCCCTCCTCCTGCAGACCCTGCTTCGCTAAAGGACCGTCAATAAATGTCTGAACCAAACATGTTGTTTCATGGTGTTTTTTTTTGGTGTGTTTTGGGGGAAATATTTGTGCCTCTGAACAGCTGATTTTATGTGTGCTCAGCTGGTTTAGGATGTTATTACATACAGCGCTCTGCCTGCATGTAATTCAGAAAGGTGATTTATCTTTTTTCTCTTCTGTCAGCTTTCAGGCATGGTTTCATGACCAGTAAATGGTAAAATTACATGTATGACCTGTTGCAGCCACTGTGGTCCTTAAATATTATTGTAGTTGCTCTTGAGTTTTATTAGCTTTTCCCTGCGCTGTCTCAAAGAAAACCTTCTAATTTCTCCTCCTCCCACAGCCAATCAGTGAAAAGCAGTCTGGTCACGTCACATGTAGTCCCTACTCAGCCCCAGTCGGACTTGCTCAGGAGCAGGGACCACAAAAGTGGGTACCGGTACGGAAAAAACAGTAATGGAAATGCTAGTAAAACGAACCGAATAGAGTCGAGTAGGGCCAAGTCGAGCCTGTGGAAAAAGGTCAATGGGAACCGAAGCTGGTAGTTTCGACACAGATAGATCTTTTGAGGTAGAGGATTTTTCACCCCCTAGTCACCGGAGGTTAAAAGAGGCTTTATGGAGCCTAGTGGGCCTGAGCCTTGTGCATTTTTGCCGCTGGCTCAAGCCAGTGACTCAGCGATGCCCAAAGCCGGCGCTGTTGCGGCAGTGAAGGAGCAGTTTCAACTCCTTACTCGCTATGGGGGCGTATTGGAGTGAGATGGTTTAATACTCGAACGCAGGGCTGTGACGTAAGCAAACCAATAGGAACCAATAGCAACCTAAAGATAGCCCCCTTAAGGCCCAGTCTAACTGAAAATGTATTTTCTTTGAAAGGAATTAAAAAAAACAACACACAGGTAAGGTACAAGAAAAAAGTACAAAACCCCAAGACATTTTCAGCACTGACATTTTAGAAGATTTGAAAGTTCGAATCCACTTGCTTGTTTGATAAGTAAATCCACTTGTTTGGTTGTTTGATATTCTTTGGAAACCTTGATTACTCTGTACTGAAATTACAATTATTTATTTTATTTAACGTGGCCTGTGAGTAGCACTGAGAGTCAAGAAGAAGACCATGAGTCTTCTTCTTGACTCTCTCTCTTGGAGGAGGGAAAACTACAAAAATAACAAAAGAAAAGCGATGATGAGCGACTGAGATCTCGTGAGAGCTGTGCGTAAGTAATATGGCGCTATACTGTTTAACAAACAAACACGACAAACTCAGGTAAAACAACCCAATAAATTCAAGCCAAGCATAGAAATGTTTAAAATACTACGCACTGTCTCATATTTTCCTAATAAAACAAACTGGATGAAGAAACCTTGGACAGCCTAGAGAGCTACGTGAACGAATGTTCTGACAACATCGTAATGGGCAAGCCACAGAAATCTGCACCCATGACCATACCAACATCAAAACCCACCCATCCAGAGTGCTCAGCCAGGTCACGTTTCGATACAAATTTACCTGCACTGATTCACTTTCTCTGGGCTTTACTTTCCTGGTGAATGGCCCTGGTCTTTTCCAGTTTTCCCTGGGCTTTTTGAAAGGGGTGGAGCTGTGTGCAGGCATGGCATCTGCAGCTTCAATAATGGCTGAGGTTACTATACAACTTAATAGTTTTTATACCATTCATTTCTCGCAAAAAGTGGTTTTAAGATGTTTTTAAGAGAGAAAGTAGACCTCAATACTTCATCTGTACAGTCAGTTCATCAAAAATGAGCTGACATTTAAATGTTTTTTTTAGGAGTTTTTGGAGCAGCAGAGCTCCGCTTACAGGCTGGTCTGGCTGCTCTGCTCTGGACTGAAAGTGAATATGAAGCGTAGGTAACCGCAGGTACCAGAAAAAAAAATTAACAATAAACATTTGTGAGATTTTATGTTATTGTTGGGATTAATTATAAACTGTTTTACCACAGTTCTGTGACACAAATGTTTTAATGCAGTGCCAATGATCAGAGAACTTAAAAATTTCCATGTACAGAAAAAATACGCATTTCCCTAAGACTTTTAATGTAAACCTAACTTAATGGAGTATGAAATCTTTAATATTTTAAATTCTTCATAGTTTTATGCAGAAAGCTCTGCAGGAGGAGAGACCACACTTCCAGGTTTGGATGCAGAAGCAAAGTGATCCTCCTATCCTCTACTCTTTTGGCATCTTCTACTTTATATAAAAATTTGGTTAGACAGTCAAGGATTCAATTCCCTGTAATTCTGGACTGATTATTAGTTTTTTTATTCTAATAAATAAAAAAATTCTGTAAAAATATATTTTGTAGTTATCTGATATAAGTTAAGATATTAAAAGAAAAATAAGTGTCTTAGTCAGTGTTTAGTAGTTATTGTAAATTAATCATGCAGTTGTAAAGCAACAACTCTGGCCAAATGCAGATTGGTAAAAAAATATATGTAAAATGATTTAAACCTTTCCTGCTTAGGGATCCAGGGCAACCTAAGGAATAATGGAAGAACTTATTCAACAGTATAACTCTAAAGCTGCTCATCATCTATTATTTATCAGCTGACAAAAAATACAAAAAATAAATTTTGTATTAGGTTTTAAATGGAGTAAAGGAGTATAGCTATCTGCTGGAATGAAGGTGTATTGCAGTTTTCTTCACAACTTTCCCATTAATCATTAGGCAGATTTAAATAAATGGTCCGTGGCAATGGAAACCGAACGCACGAGATTCCCTGGAATTCCTATTACCCAGGTAAAACAAATCGATGGGCTTTAAATCCTTGGGCTTTCAGTGTGAAAGGGGTTTATCTCTCCAGAGAAAAGCTACGCTGATGTCCTGGACTCTATCGACAACAAGCTAACCAGCTGGATGCTTGTCTGGCACTGGTAGAGGTTCTCCACATTGAATTCCAAGCTCTGAAGGAGTCTCTGGAGTTCAGCCAAGAACAACTAGCTTCACTTACAGCTGAGAACCAAACACTGAGGGATAACGTGAAAACACTTGCCGATGGAATGACGCAACTGTCTGGAGAAAAGAAAAAAATGAAGGAGACCATCCTGGATTTAACAGCTTTGGGCATGCGGGACAACTTTGTCTTCTGCGGCATCCCAGAATGGGCAGAGGAGGACGCTAAATTCACGATCCGTAAATTTCTCCAATGCCAGCTGAAACTCCTAAGTGACGAGGTAAAAAACATCACATTCCACCATGTTCACCGGCTCAGAGGCAAGCAACCTGATCGCAACCGACCTCAGCCAATTGTAGCGAAGTTTGAACACTACAAGCAAAAAGAGGAGGTCAGAAGTCCGGGCAGAGAGCTACGAGGAACGAACTTCAGCGTTAATGACCAGTTTCCAAAGGAGATCCTCGATCGGAGCAAGTATTATTCCCAATCAGGATGAACTATATCACCGAAGGCATCAGAGCTACAGTGGCCGTAGATAAACTTTATGTCAATGGTCAGTTGTTCAGGGACTGGGAAACCACTCCGTGGCTTTATTAGGAGCAACAGCAGGTTAGTCTAAAACATGTCACACTGGTTAGATAAGAGGTTAGATTACAGGCATTTATAATCTAGAGTGTTAGATGTGGGTTGGGCCAAGGCTGGGCTTTTGGGTGTCTGCTCTTTATGATTTCACTTGGTGAAATCATTCTCTATTTCTATGGTGACATGTGCAGTTCAACTTTAGCTACACACTCACAACTATTGGCACACTAAGTTGGCAAGAAGGTTTGCTGTGTCTGTCAGCATGGTGTCCAGAGCCTGGAGGCGCTACCAGGAGATAGGCCAGTACACCATGAGACTTTGAGGAGGCCGTAGGAGGGCAACAACCCAGCAGCAGGATCGCTACCGCAGCCTTTGTGCAAGGAGGAACAGGAGGAGCACTGCCAGAGCCCTGCAAAGTGACCTCCAGCAGGCCACAAATGTGCACCTGTCTGCAGAAACGGTTAAAAACCGATGGTATGAGGGCCCGACGTCCACAAATGGGGGTTGTGCTCACAGCCCAACACCATGCAGGACACCTAGCATTTGCCAGAGAACACCAAGATTGGCAAATTCACCACTGGCGCCCTGTGCTCTTCACAGATGAAAGCATGGCCCTCCAAAGAAATGAAGACATTGAAGCTATGGACTGAAGCTATGGAGATGAAGACATTGAAGCTATGGACTGGCCTGCCCGTTCCCCAGACCTGAATCTGGGACATCATGTCTCGCTCCATCCACCAACATCATGTTGCACCACAGACTGTCCAGGAGTTGGCGGATGCTTTAGTCCAAGTCTGGGAGGAGATCCCTTATGAGACCATCCGCCATCTCATCAGGAGCATGCCCAGGCATTGTAGGGAGGTCATACAGGCACGTGGAGGCCACACACAATACTGAGCCTCATTTTGACTTGTTTTAAGGACATTACATCAAAGTTGGATCAGCCTGTAGTGTGTTTTTCCATTTTAATTTTGTGTGTGACTCCAAATCCAGGCCTCCGTTGGTTAATAAATTTGATTTCCATTGATGATTTTTGTGTGATTTTGTTGTCAGGACATTCAACTTTGTACAGAACAAACTATTCAATGAGAATATTTCATTCATTCAGATCTAGGATGTGTTATTTGAGTGTTCCCTTTATTTTTTTGAGCAGTGTATTATTTCTAGATGCAGAAAAAGCATTTGATAGAGTTAACTGGAAATTCTTGTTTGCAACTTTGAGTGAATTTGTTTCAGAAACTTTCTGGTTAAAAACTGGTTAAAAATGTTATACAATTCCCCGACAGCATGTATCAGGACAAATAACCAAACATGTTCCAGCTTCTGTCTTCAGAGGGGCACCAGACTGGGATGCCCACTTCACCCCTCATTATTTGCTATTTCAGGCAAACTAAAGACATTAAAGGCATTAAATGCATGAATATTGAACATAAAATCAGTCTTAATGCGGATGATGTATTACTTTTTCTCCTGCATTCACAAACCTCTCTCTCACTCTGTCTCTCTCTCTCTCTCTCTCTCAGGTAATTGGATCAATAAATTCTTTCTCAAGAGGTTCAGATTATTCTATAAATTGGTTAAAATCTACAGTTCTCCCAATTAATTGTGTGTTAATTCCCTTGATACACAACTGCAGTCAGGGAATATTACATGTTTGGGTATAATTGTTTCTTCCAGATTGGCAGATTTAACAAACCATACCACATCTCGCTTTTAAAAAAAGTGGAAGATGATCTCACAAGACGGAAATCTCTACCTATGTCAATCATGGGCAGGGTTGCTACAGTAAAATTGAAGGTTCTCAATTTTCCCAAATAAACCGTCTGACTGGTTTAGATCTCTGGACTCCTCCATCACAAAATTTCTGTAGAACGATAAACCCCCGCTTATTAGCTTAAAAACGCTACAGAAGACCAAAAATAAAGGAGGACTAGATCTGCCTAACTTTCACTATTACATCTTAGTCAATAGGCTACAATACATCTCAAAATGGTTTAAACACAGTCCTCTAGATGAACCCTGGATAGACGTAGAGTGGGTGGGGGACTGGGTGTCAGGGCTAGGGATCGTGGCTGGGGATTGGTGTTTGAGGGCTTGGGGGTGTTGGTCCGTTTTCAGTCGGTTCTCGGGTCCCAGTGTCTGTCCCTAGCCTTGGGCTCAGAGGATGTGCCCGTGCCTCCCTCTTTTGTTGGAACTCAGCGAACGGGGGTGCCTATTTGGGTCAGCTGGGGAGCTGGGTCCTTGGGAGAGCATTTTGTCCCCCAGTCCTTCCCTCCCCATCCCAAGACACCTCCCTCCACCCGCTCCATCACACTACCTCTCATGTAGGACCTTAGGGTACGGGTGCGTCATTGGAGTGTCTCGAGGGTTTTCCATCTCCGTAGTCCCATGGCAGCCTGGACCCCAATTCTAATGTACAAGTCTTCTCGGGGTTCATTGGGCTGGGGGGCTTATGGGGTTGAGATCGGAATTCATTGGGGGGTTGGGACTGTTTCATCCTGGTACAGCTCTGTTTGGCAGGCTCGTTTGGACCAGGTAGACCCCTCTTATTTTTATTTTTTTTTGCTTGCTCTCAGTGGAAGACACACGTTTTCTCTCGCTCCCTCCCTCCTTGCTGATCCCTGCTTCTGCTTTTGTCTGTATTTTTCTCAGAGCCTCGCTTTGCATATCCTCCAAACTTGTAAATTATGGATTTGGTCAGCTGGTTTCTCAATTTAATTGATCAAATTTTTTCGACGGGAAGAGAGGGTAAAGGAGAACCCTCTTGTCCAGACGGGGCATTGAATTCCTTACCACAGAGGACTTAATGAGCTAATTATCTCTATTAGAAAGATTGGATTAGAACCAGCTCTTACCAGTAAACTCCCATGGATTATTAATGCCATTTGATTTGTTTTTTTGTGTTTGATTTTCTATATCATTGAATTGTTTTTCCTCATGTACAGCACTTTGAGTGCCTTGTTGCTGAAAAGCGTTATATAAATAAACGTGACTTGACTTTACTTTCGTACGTGGCCCTCTTGCTGGATGGGGACGGGGGTCGTTGGGGGCTCGGGGTCGCTCAGGTTCGGGCACTGCTGGCACTAGTCTGGGCTGGTGGTGTTTGCCTGTCTCTACCCCAGAATGAAGAGGACGACCTCGTGGGTCTCTGGTGTATTGGTACCTGGACCTGGTAGTATAGAGTATCTATGGAGAATGTAAGTGAGTGTACGATGTCCATTCTTGTGTGTCTTTATGTTGGGTGTGTGGGTGTGAGTGTTTTTATGTGTATACACGAGGGTGGTAATGTGTGATTGTGTATGCCTATTTTCGTGTTAGGTTGGGTCTTGGGCTGCTCCCTCTCCTGGATCAGTTTAGGCCCCCCCATAGAATGTGGGGCCTATTTCCTCCCCGCCACACTCCCTGCTGCTGGCTGGTGGGCAGGTCTGTGGCTCCTCATACGCGCTATTGCATATTTTGATGGAGAAACACACACTCACCCACAGGTGTTTGGATCCAAGTGTTTACATATACACTGATATCTGTATATCTGTACATACAGCCCCAGACAAGACAACCACACACAGTTCAACAAACATTCAGGGTGTGTGTGTGTGTGTGTGTGTGTGTGTGTGGGGTCAGAAAGGTTAGGGTTCACGTGTCTTGATTTTAAACAGAGAAGGAGTGAGGACTTGGTAATCATAACTCACTCGCCTCCCACATATCCCTTTCTATGGCATGTAGGAGGGAAAAGCACTTAGAGCAGACATGAGTGATAAACAATACAAAAGTTTTCAAACCCTAACACACTCTAAAACACTGGAGATCTCACTTTAAAAACACTTCAGATACAAATACCTAGGGCATAGCTGAAAGTGCCTACCTGTAAGGAGCACCTGGATAACTTCTGAGAATTACTGTAGAGAAAAAAAGATATGAGTCATGTAAAGTGTTTAGGGTGGGTCTGAATCTCTTTTCTCAGAGTGCTCTTTGGTTCATATGGCAACACATTTCAACAAAGCATGAATACCAACAGTTATCCGACAAATCACAGAACGCCTGGCATTTCAAAAAGCAGACCAAAACTGAAGTTTGCACAACAGCAATAAACAACACACCAATAAAAGAATGTCTGTTTTTCAACAATTACGTATGTTGTGTGGACTGAAATTTACTGATCCTAATATTTAGATGAATTATGATGATATGCCATTGTTCCGATCCCAATATTCAGATAAACATTGGGATATTCTTTAGGGCTGGGTTAGCTGTAGATTAAACAAATAGCAGTTATGGTCAGGTTACAGAAACAGGTCAAAACAGGTAAACAGGGCGTGGCTCTGCACTTAAAAACATGCTCTTGTTTTACAGCCTGACAGTGTGCAGTTCTCAAGCAAACAGGTACGTCTCTTTTTTCTTTCTCACTCTCAAATTATTGACTCTACAAAAAGAGCAGCCAGTTCTGGTAGGACTTTCCAACAGAGATTTGAATGGATTCAGAAACAGCGATTACTGACCTTGTGAATCGTTTTATTTAGATGATTTGAGGCAGTTTTATTCTTGACTCTCTCTTTATTCTTTACGCGGGCAAGGAAAACAGAAATATAAAGCACTTTCATTCCAGTCTCCTGCAGACAATGTGTTACAGCTTTAAAAGACGATGGGTATCAAATAAAACTTAGTGTGCACTGAAATAGGTGAAGTAAACACACCCATGCAAATACAGGGAAATGGACTGCAACCCCACCCAATACACACAGACACACACACATAGTGAGAGAGAGAGAGAAAGAGAGAACGAGAGGCCTAAAGCTGAACAGCTTAGGAAACCGCATCAGGTTTTAGAGAGTAGCCAGGAAAGGGATTTACTGAAGAGGCCAACTGTTAGGTGCTGTATGAACATCTGACAGAAATTTGCGTTTTGGTGTTATGGTATGCTTAACATTGTCAGGTCTGCTTTCTGTATCACACACCATTTTCTGTGAGGTCAGTGGAGACATATATGTTCCATATTTAGTACAGACGTGTGATTTGTACTTCATGTTTCAGAGACAGTGCATAACAAGTGGAAGAATGTAAAGGTTAAAGACTGTTTTATTTCATCCCACACTGCTTGACTGGCTCTGAAACTGACAGGTACATGTTAAAGTTCCATATTTTATCATTTTAACACTTTGGTTTTATTCTGCAAAACAAAAATGGCTGAAGGTGAGGCAATATAGGTTGCAAAGTGCTAATTGTATTTTTAAGTCTTTTTTATAAGAAGTGAAAAACCCCATATTGGAGTGGCCTTGTTGGGAGGGGTGAAAATGAACCAGAGCAAGACCTTATGTGAACAATATCTTCCACTTCTGAAGTTTCCATCTGAGGGCGTTGGCATTGATAAATCCAGCAATTGAAGAGAATAACATTTTTAAATGAAATTAATTGTAAAACATTAATAAATGAAACCTCAGACTCTTTATATTTTAAACTATTTGGATAGATTACTGTTTTCCCTCTCACCCTCCACCCTCAGCACACTAGGGGGCAAGGATTAAATTAGAGGGGAGTTCTGAAGCAATCTGTGGCTTTCACAAATGATAACGTTTAAGGAAGAAATAGTAGTGACTGTATGAAACTGAACTTCAAAGAATTCAGAAAATAGCATCAGAAGTTAATTAAATTACACCAACACAATGGAATTCTCTGTGTTCAAACACCCTCACTGCTACAATTTACACTCATACATTATTTGTGAAAACGATTTCTGAAGTTTTTTTTCTCTCTCACCTGTTGGGTTCTTTACTTGTTGCTTCCAGTTGAACCAGTTCACAGCACAGCAGAGCACTATGGATGTAAGTCTGATTTATTTACTTGCATGTATCATTGATTTGTGTTGGTTACAGTTTTCTATATAATTCTATAATCCAGCATGGAGATAATTTGCCACCTTATTTGTAATAAAGTTCATATGTTTTTTTATAATGGCTTGCACTGGGGACCCAGAAATTCAGCCACTATACAAGAGCATGGACAGCTTCATAAACAGCTTCTGGAAATGGATCGGCACTAGTAGCTTTGTAGGGAGAAAGATAAGATAAGATAAGACAAAAAAGACTATTGATCTCAAAATAGAGAAATTAACTTGTTACAGCAGCTCTTAGTAACATAGGTAGGGTGGAAATAGTTATGAAAAAATGTGAAATCAAAGAAGAACAAGGTAAATGTGCAAAAACGAGTAGTAATAAAAGAATAAAATTACATAAAATACCTAATGTACAGTAAAAACTGGAGATGCTAAAGTGACAATGATTGCACATATTTACCAATACAGATGTTGTGTCACTAGTTTTCACTAGGTCTTATACAGTAGAATTGAACAGTTTGATATCAGTGGGGCCAGTCGGCCACTAAAAGAGCTGTTCAGCTCCTCTACAGTCCGGTGCAGTGGGCGAGAGGTTATGTCCATGATGGATGTGAGCTTGGCTAACATCCTCCTCTCACCCACCACCTCCACAGAGTCAAGTGGGGAGTTTAGGACAGAGCTGGCCCTCCTAACCAGCTTGTTCCGTCTCGTACTGTCCCGCTCTGTGCTGCCTGGGGCCCAGCAGACCACAGTGTAGAGGATGGCAGAGGATACCACACAGTCATAAAAAGTCCTCAGCAAAGGCCTGCACACCCTTAAGGACCTCAGTCTCCTCAGAAGATGATGGTGACTGTGGCCCTCCTTGTACAGGGCATTGGTGTTATGGGACCAGTCCAGTTATTGTTGAGGTGAACATCCAGGTACTTAAAACTGCCAAATGTCTCAATGTCCTCCCCCTGGATGTTCACCTGTAAACGAGGTGGTGTCCTGAAATTGATCACCATCTCCTTCATCTTACTGGTGTTCAAGCATAGGTGGTTGCGCTCACACCAGTCCACAAAGTCCATGATGACTGACTGGTAATATAGCTCATTATCCCTAGCCACACAGCCACAAATGCTGAAGCGGCTGAGAACTTCTGGAGAAGACAGCAGACAGAAAGAACAGGTTGGAGCACGGATGAGAAAGTATAAGCTTGAATTAATCAGATTCAGGGAAAGCACGCTGGCCTTCTACTAGCACAAGGCATTTGATAATCTGGCAGAGAAATAGAGACTGTAAGGCACTTAAGTAGTGCAGTGTACAGGTGAAGCAGGGAGACCCGGAGTGTTGAGGGTCTTGAAACATTGGGGGCTTTAGCCCAGGACCCTCCTTCCTCCACTTCCTTCACTAAAAAGTTCTCTTTACAGTCTGTGGAACTGAACAACAGAGAGGAAAAATAATCTCTGGTCAGTGCGGAGGCTGAGATGACAGACCTGCTGCTCTGAATAGTGACGATGAAAGCTACAAACTGTGAGGTATAACGATGAGCAGAGCAGGCTAACAACTGCTCAGGAGGCGCATAGAAACAAAGAAAACAAATCATCAGGAGAATCATGCGTAATGACGCAGCGTAACAACCCCTGCCTGCCTCAGTCATTGCAGTTGAGGGGAGCACTGGCCGCGGCACAGCACAGCCGTAGGTAGAGGCCATCAAGGACAAAACATCTGCAAACACATGAATATTAACAAAGGACTATGAACATTTTCTTTTAAATGGGCAGTCACCCAGGCTAAACTGTTTTTTCCACCAAAACATTTTTATTGCAAAATTATTGCCATTGCTTGCTGATCACTTCTATTTCCACTGCTGAAAGCACTGCCTAAATATGAAATATGAAATCTTAAAAACTGGCCTAATCATTTACTCTCTGGCATGTACCTTGTAGTATAAATATTTATTTATTTTACTTTAGTATTTTTCACATAACACATGAACAGACCAATATGTAATGAACAGGGTCAATAAATATATTTAGATGGCGCCTGGGAATATGGGAGGTCCCATTTAAATCAGCTATAAAAATATAAAATTGTACTATGTTTAAAAATGTAATAATTCAGTTAAATTCCTTTCAATTTATTTGCATACAGTATCTCACAAAAGTGAGTACACCCCTTAAAGTTTATTTTACTATATTTTTTCATGGGACAGCGCTTAAGATATGAGACTTTGTTACAATTTAAAATATTCAGAGTCCAGCTAGTATAACAGTGTAAATTTTCTGTTCCCTGAAAATACCCCGAAACACAGTCATTAATGTCTAAACTGATGTGAGTACACTCCTAGATGAAAATGTTCAAATAATGCCCAATTTTCCCTCCCTGATGTCATGTGACTCATTAGTGTTGCAAGGTATAAGGTGTTAAATTTGCTGTTGCTCTCACACTCTCTCATATTGGTCAATGGGATTCCAACATAGAACATGGAGAACATCCTTGTTCTCCCTGATTGTCTGGTCTCGTTGTTCATTGGTTCCCCCTGCTGTTCTGTCTGTATATAAGTTCCTTATTTGCCTTTGTTCCCCGCTTTCTCCTTGTTGTGTCTTGTGTGTTGATACCCTGTCTAGCCCACCGTCATGTCTAGTTTGGTTACTCTGTGTCCTGGTCTGGTTCTGATCCTGCCTGGTATTGTAAGAGAGGATAATTAAAACTCAACTTACTTTCATTCGCATTGGTCCAGGCATCTTCTTTGCACGTTGGTCCTACTACAAACCCATATTATGACATAAATATTATTAATATAATATATAACATAACAGATGTGACAAATATCTCCACAATTTTACTTAGCTTAAAAAACGTCTGAGGACTTAAAATCCAATGAATCTTTTGATTTCAAAGGTGTCCTTACTTAATCTATCTTTAAAGCTTTCAGATGCTCTTGGTGAATTGCCCTCGGGGGGCAACAACCAATCAGCAGGTCCTTGGCCCAGCAATCCCACCTGGCCAGGTAGAAACATCCCTCTGTTTTTTTTGCAATTTTTGGTATGCATACATGTCTAACACCTTCGCTGTATCTGGTAAACATTACTCCCTGTACTGAGTGAATGTCAGATGCCCCAGCAATAGCCTGAAATACTATCATTCTGCTCCTGATGGCAACACTTGTACCATCTGTTGGCCAGTCTACGCATGCCAGCTCCTTGAAAATACATTATTTACAAACTTATTATTGGTCTCCATCTGTACCAAATTTTATTTAATCTGGGCCAATCCTTTTAAATGCTGAACTGTTTTATACAGTGAGTGTAGATAGATATACTAAATGATATGGGTAATTGCTAAAGGAAAGAAATCATCACATGATGTGGATCTTCAGGGGCACTGACATAAGGAAGCAGTCCTGAAAATTTTGGTAAAGCCAACTTTTCAACAGATGCTAAAAATGTATAGAAACACGGTTTGAACATTCTTTAGTACTCATTATGATACAGCATTAGTGTAATTAGCTTCCCATATGTTCACTCTTCGCAAGGACCTCAAAACATCATCACTGTTCAAACCAAGCTGAAGAATAACTCTCTTTGCCAAAGTATTACTGATTCCCCAACCATCCCAAAATGTTTAAGACTTCACCCAGATTACCACTACCTTTTACTTTACTATAGAACCAGGGGACAATGCTAAGCAGCTCTTTGCAACAAAGTTTCTGTGATGCAATGCCAAGTGACTCTCTCTAACTGTTACTACATTATTATAGCTTCATGGGTTGTAACAACTCACTAACTCTGAAGTCCCACCAATAAGTTCTTAAACAAAATCTGCCATCTCCATCTTGTCCATTACTTCTGCACGCTGTCAACTTTTAGGCCCACTTCTCATCTGTTGAGCTTAATAAGTGGGCCTTTTACAGCCTAGAATGTTACCCCTGAACTGACAGTGGTGATCCTCCTTTACATTCCTGCAAGCCTTTGGTAGCAAACTCACAGCTGCTTGTGCTTTATCCATGTGGAGAGGGAGCATCAGGTCTATTATGGGTTAGTTTCTCACATTATCCTTACAGGATATTCAGGTTTGGCCCAAGTTTTAGTGTCCATGTCTGGCAATATATTTTTAATTAAGAGCAAAACATTATTAGACTAATATAATATAATATAATATAATATAATATAATATAATATAATATGTGGAGGGTAATCAAGACTTAAATTAAAATCAAATAATGTGCATTTATATTAGGAATAACAAAAATTTTTCTCATTTTTGTAATTGCCTGGTGATGCAGTTTGTTAAAAAAAAGTGAATTGATAAAAGTGAATTGATGACTGAAGAAGAATAATCTACCTCTGACTCAGGTCAGCAACCTACCAACCCCAGCTGGCCCGGTCAACCTGCTCCCAACCAGACGTGGCCTGGGTATCAACCATCTGGCAACCCCACATGGCCTGGAGGACAACCAGCAGCCAATCCCACCTGGCCTGGAGGTAGCATGTGGCCAGGAGGGAACCCAGGTCAACCCACTGCACCTGGTGGATTCCTAAGTGGACCTGGTGCATACGGACCTGGACCTGGACCAACTATACCAACAGAACCCCAAAGGAATTTGGTAAGAAAACCAAAAACCAAGGAAAAATAGAAATATACCAAAAAATATTAAAGAGAAAAAGAGAGGTGTGTTAATTACTAGTTATCCTGTTTGCTTTTTGACAGGTTGTTCCTTACGAACAGGAACTGCCGCAGGGAGTCTTTGACAAACTACTGATCTCCATCACCGGGACCATAAAACCCAATGCTGAAAAGTCAGTAGCAACCTTGGAATTTAAGATGCAAACATATTTCTTAATGAGCAGTCATTTTTGTGTATAGGACAAATATATGATGTTAAATCACTAAAAAATGTTCAGCTTTTGTGTCTATGTTATCGATCAGAATCACGGTGAACTTGTCAACATCCAGCGACATTGCCTTTCACTTCAATCCTCGTTTCAATGATTATGGGCAGAAGGTTCTTGTCAGGAACACATGCATCAACAAGGAGTGGGGTAAAGAGGAAAGAGATGTGAAGCAGTTTCCCTTTGTCAAGGGTCAACCGTTCGAGGTCAGACACATAGATCCAGACGCAACGTTTCATATACTTGCTACTATACTGTGGAATAAAGGGGTCTGTCAGTGAACAGTCTAATTCACTAACATTGTTGTCACTTTTTTTGCAGATGAAAATATTGTGTACCAACAATGAGTTTAAGGTGGCTGTTAACAAATCCCACCTTCTTGAATACAAACACCGGATAACCAACCTGAGCTCCATCAACACACTCGGCATCTACTATGACCTCACCCTTTCAAGTGTTGTTATCGAGACACTGTCTTGAGAAGTCTTTGACGACATTACTGGTGATCTGCTAAAGTTAACATTCAAAACAAACATTGATTTTTTTTAAACTTTACAAGTAAACTGGAAATCTGTCTTGGATCTACTGTGGATCTACCAGAAATCTAAAAAGAAATTTAAAGGAACCAAATCTCAAATCAAAAGTAATCACAGATTCCTAAAAACATATCTTTGGATCAGCAAGGTATCGATCAGAGATCAACTGTAGATCTACCAGAGTTCTAATAAAGACCTACAAGACATCTGGTTGTGATCTATAGAGTGAGTATAATTCTTCTGGAAATCTAGCAGGAGAGCTATTGGGGATCCCCAATGATCAACTGGAAATTTACAATGCATTTACCAGAGCTATGCCTGAGAATGCCATATTTAAGCATTTCATAAGACATGGCAAAAGTTGCCTTTGGTAGACCTAAATCAGATTGCTCTATAGCTGAAGATGATTATTAGTTTTACAGAACATTATTAAAAATTCCAACAAAATTTTGTTGGAGGATGTTTTGAGGATGCCATCTCAAAGATCTGATTTTGATCCACAAAAAAAAAAAAAAAATCATACAGCAGATCCACAGCAGATTCTTCTGTTCTTTCTTGCTTTCCGTTTCTTCTAGATGATTTGTAAGAGTGTAACGTTTTGACAATCAACTGTTTTTTTTTTTTCTGTTAGTGTAGTTCTAAACCCCTGTAGTTTTAAACCACTTACTGGGGAACCCCACTAGATTACCAATAAAAGACAATGGTTTATAGGGCATGGCACGGGGCGTAGTGGCAGAGCGTGTGATCCATATATGGAGCCTGTAGTTCTCGACGCAGCTGTCCTGAGTTTCAGTCCCAACCCCGGAAACCTGTGCTGCATGTTTTCCCCATCTTTCCACCCTGCTTTCTGTCTGCCTACTTTCCAAAACATAACAAAAATTAAGGCCAGTAGTGCCACAAATAAAATCTTTAAAAAAAAAAAAAGTGAATGGTTTGCTCTCTTCATCTGGATCTGTTTTATATTTTGGCTTTTGTAGAAGTTTAATAATTTAAGATTTTATTTACTTTCACACTCACTAGAAGCGTTTTGTAAATTAAGGTTTTAATCAAGTTTCAGTGCTACAGCTTCCTTTGCAACACACATCCATCCGTACATTGTCTTCCAATATTATGAACAAAACAAAGAAAATACTTGTAGATTTACAACGAAACAAGTTTAGGTCAAACACTTTTTTAATCATAAGTGGAGGCGGTGGAGGAGTATAAATACCTTGGTGTTCACCTAGACAACAGACTGGACTTGAGACACAACAATGAAGCTGTCTACAAAAAGGGACAGACCAGACTGGACTTCTTGAGGAGGCTTCAGTCCATCAGTGTTTGCAACAAGATGCGGCAAATTCTATAGTCTGTTGTGGAGAGTGCTATCACTTCTGTCATCATCTGTTGGGGCAGCAGCATCAGAAAAGCTCAACGATATGATAAAAAGGCTAGCTGTGTTCTGGGAACACCTAGGACTAATGGAGATGATTGGGCAAAGAAATATTCTTCATAAAACAAAGAACATTACAGGACAACCCTGAGCATCCTCTTCTTGGGACTGTTATACAACAACAGTGTCGTCAGTCAGAGGCTTCTTCAAATCTGCTGTAATACTAACCACTACAGGAGATCCTTCCAGCCCACAGCCATCAGCATCTACAACAACTCTATGAACAAACGTGTGTATTATGAGTTACAACAACATTTAATTTACGTTTGGAATTACTTATATATTAAGTTGAATTATATTATTCAAGGTTAGGTTGTGGAAGTAGTAATTGACATGGGAAATCCCTCGACCCAGGCAAACTGTTTAACTGGGGTAGCAGACAAAGCAGAAAGAGCCTGATTGACTAACTATAAAGAAGCTTTGATTGAAATTCTGGATATTGACTGTTGTAAAACTAATAATTAAAAAAAGAATGTAATATAGGAGAAGAAATACAAAACAGGAGAAGAATTAAGACAAAAAGAGGTCAAATTAGCGGTCTGGTAAATGTTATTCTTATGATTTTACATAAAGAAAGAAATTATGTAAAACCATTTAAGTTGCACTTATGAAAGTTGGTCAAACTCTGTGAAGTGCTAGGGAAATTAACTTCCATCTTTCCTCATAGGTATAGTTTGAGATGTTTTGAAGTTCTGTTTAAGGATATGACCCGTCAGTTTCTCACATACAGCAAATATGTGGTAGACTCATTCCTGGGATGTGAACACCTCTTTTTTGATAAATCAATGGGGTAATAAGATTCGGTTCAGTCATGGATCCACCTGATCTGGAGGGGTAGCTTTGTGTTTCAACAACTAGCCAGGAGAAATTATAACACACCGGACTGATGCTGATGGATATTGGCTAACAGCTGTGGTGAGGACTGATGGTTTGTTTTTCATACTGTCCAATATATATATAGGTATAATAATGACAATCAAAGCAGAGCAATGCTAGAAGGTATAAAAATGCAATTTTGGAATTAGCTAGATATCCTAATTACATTCTGATGGGAGGTGATTGGAACTTGACCACTGATTAATGGCTGAATAGATGTCCACCAAGAGCTGGGAGAACTGGGAGATATTTGGAGAATAATGAATCTAGGGTCTCAATGCTTTTCATGGTTTAAGCTGAATGGATATAGTAAATCTAGGATAGACTATTGGTTAGGAAGTGATATTATATTAAGTTACACTTTATGACCTGCAATATCGAAAGCTCCTCTTTCAGATCATTGTTGCATAAAGCTGAATCTGGAACCTGCAGTCAGAAAATCACACAAAAAGGCCCCTAGAAGTTCAATACCAAGCTGTTCCAACTCGTGCAAACATCAGAAATTGAATTGATGCAGTGGAAATAAATGACTTAATCAGATGATATAGTAATAAATGGAAATATCTCAAATTTAAAATAAGGGCAATTAGCATTCAATTTAGCAAAAATATTAATTGTGAGAGAATTGAAAATGAGAGCAAGCTTTTACAAAAAAATGATCAGTGTTGTATTAAACTTGATCTAAATTCTAAGAGAAAAATAGATTTGTAGAACTACAAACTAAATTAGACCAACGTTTAGAGTGGATTGAGGCAGGAGAAAATAACTTATTAATAAATAGACATCAGAGTAACTGCATCTCAAGTCTTCTAAGAAACGGGAATGAATGTAAAGATCCTAAAATCTTAGAGGATGAAGTTCTTACATTTTATTCCAAAGTGTACTTCACTAAATACTTGGAAGAAGAGTGTAATATATTCTTTGCTAAAATATGCCCTTTCATACCTCAGATTAAGAGATCTTACAGAGAAGGTTGTGATGCTGATCTTACACAATTGAGGAGCTGGATTTAGTTATTATGAAAATGGCTCCAAACAAATCCCAAGGTTCTGATGGCCTCATTGTAAATTACTACAATTCTTTTTGGGAAGATATAAGAAAAATAATATTTAAAGCCTTAATGGGGTGTAGTGAAAAAGAGAACTGATTTCGAGTATGAAACAAGGGAAGATTTTCCTCATCCCTAAACCTGAGAAAGATGAAAGAAATTTAGACACCTTAAGACCTATTACTCTACTGAATACTGATTACAAAATTCTTTCTGGTACAATTGCGACTAGACTCAAACAGGGAATTTCGGATATAATTAGCGAAACGCAATCAGGTTTCTTAAAAGGACCACTTACTCATAACAGTATTGGACTAGTTTTAGACTTAATAGATTACAGTGACTTGATTGACGAAAATGGGTTTACCCTTTTTTGCATTTTTACAAGGCATTCTAGAATTATAGCCTCTAGGGCAACATGATCCTAGAGGGTATGTTTGTTGTCCAGGGCTTAAATGCCCCTAGTAGGGTCTCCCATGGCAAACAGGCCCTGTGTGATGGGTTCAGACACCTTCATGAGGACTAATACAGCGAGGCACATGATGTCACCTGGTATGGCAGAGCCAGGCTGCCACCCTGGCGCCAGGCTTGGGGTTGGGACTCATTATTGAGCACCTGGTGGCCAGGTTACCTCTCCTGGGACCTGGCCAGCCCAAGACCGAACAAGAGACGCGAGGTCATTCCCCAGTGGGCCCACCACTTGCAGGGGGAACCATGTGGGACTGTGCTAAGAGGACTGGGCAGCAGATGAAGGTGGACACCTCGACGACCCAATCTCCAGATGCTTAAACTGGCTCTAGGGACATGGAATGTCACCTCTCTGGGGGGGGATGGAGCCTGAGCTTGTGTGGGAGGTCGAGAGATGCCGGCAAGAAACAGTCGGGCTCACCTCTATACACAGTGTGGGCTCTGGAACCCAGCACCTCGAGCAAGGCTGGACTTCCGGAACCCGGGTTCTGGACTCCTGGAACCTGGTGGTGGACAACGGCATTAAAGGATGCCGTCAAGCTGAAGAAGGGGACCTATCAGCTGTGGTTGGCTTGCTGAACTCCTAAAGTGGTTGAAAGGTACTGTGAGGCCAAATGTGCTGCGGCCCAGGCTGTGTCAGAGGTAAAAACTGGGCCTGGGTGAAGTTACGTCAGGCCATGGACAAGGACTACCGGTCGGCGTCGAAGCGATTCTGACAAACCGTCTGGTGCCTCAGGAGAGGGAAGCAGTGCTTCACCAAAACTGTTTACAGTGGGGTGGGGAGCTGCTGACCTAGACTGGGGACATTACTGGGCGGTGGACTTCGAGGATCTCCTCAATCCTGCATCACACCTTCCCTGGTGGAATCAGAGACTTGGGACTCGGAGTCGGACTCATTCATCACCCAGGCTGAAGTCACTGAGGTGGTCAAAAAGCTCCATGGTGGCAAGGATTCAGGGGTGGATGAGATCCGCTTGAGTACCTCGAGTCTCTGGATGCTGTGGGTCCGTTGTGGTTGACACGCCTCTTCAGCATTGCGTGGCGGTCGGGGACAGTGCCTCTGGGCTGGCAGACCAGGGTGGTACCAAGAAGGGGCAATGGGGGATCACACTCCTCAGCCTCCCTAGTAAGGCCTACGCCAGGGTATTAGAGAGGAGAGTCCAGCTGATAGTCGAATCTCGGCTTGAGGAGAAGCAGTGTGGTTTTTGTCCTGGCTGTGGAACATTGGACCAGCTCTATACCCTCTACAGTGTGCTGAAGGGTTCATAGGAATTTGCCCAACTTGTCCACGTGTGTTTTGTGGACCTGGAGAAGGCATTGGATCGTGCCCCCCATGGTGCTCTAGGAGTATGGAGTCAGAGGCCCTTTATTAGGGGGCATCTAGTCTCTCTACAAGTGGAGCAGGAGTTTGGTCCGCATCGCCGGCAGTCGGACCTGTTCCAGGTGCATGTTGGTCTGTTTGTATGTAAAGTGGCTGAAATGAGGATCAGCTCCTCCAAGTCCGAGGCCATGGTTCTCGATTGGAAAAGGATGCCTTGCCCTCTTTCTGTTGGAGGGGAGCTCCTGCTTCAAGTGGAGGATTTCAAGTATCTTGGGATTTTGTACATGAGCGAGGGGAGAATGGAGCGGGAGATCTACAGACAGATTGGTGAGTCTGCCACTGTAATGAGGATGCCGTGCCGGTCCGTTGTGGTGAAGAGAGAGCAGAGATGAAAAGCGAAGATCTAGATTTACTAGTCGTCTACGTTCCTACCCTCACCTATGGGCATAAACTTTGGGTCATGACTGAAGGAACGAGATCCCAGATACAAGCGGCTGAAATGAGCTTCCTCCACAGGGTGGCTGGGACTCCCTTAGAGATAGGGTGAGGAGGTCGGCCAGTCAGTTGAGTTGGCTGGGGCATCTGTATTGGATGCCTCCTGGACGCCTCCCCTGGGAGGTGTTCCAGGCACATCCCACTGGGAGGAGGCCCAGGACACGCTTGAGGGACTATGTCTCTGAGCTGGCCTTGGAACCCCATGGGCTATCCCCTGGAAGAGCTGGAGGAGTTGTCTGGGGAGAGGGACATCTGGACGTCTCTGCTGAGTCTGCTGCCCCCGCGACCCGGTCCCCGGATAAAGCGGAAGACGACGAGTACGAATATGTATCTAAACAAAAGTAAAGGTGCGTTTTTTATAGATCAAGGAGAAAGTGGTTAGAAGAGGGAGAACAGAACACTCATTACTTTTTTAATCTAGAAAAATGTAATGCAATCAATGGCTCTATTAGCAGACTAAAAATTGACAATTGTACAACAGATGACCCTGATCATATAGCTAAATGCTGTAGTTCATTTTATGAGAACTTGTATCATTCCAAGCTTCAATAGATTCCCTATTAAACAATCTTACAGTTAAACCGATCTCAAACATTGATAAGAAGCACTGCAATTAGCCAATCACCATTTAGGAAGTTCTTGATGCTATCTCACATCTCAAAACTAACAAATCCCCTGGGATCGATGGTCTATGTGCCGAATTCTATAAACATTTCTCAGTGACCTTGCCCCTTTTTTATTAGAGGTTTTCAATGAAAGTATAAAAAACGTCTCTCTGCCTACAACCCTCACTCAGGGCTTAACCACCCTTATGCCAAAACCAAAGAAGGATCCTTTATTTCTCGATAATTGGCGTCCCATATGTATCTTAATAACGATTATAAAATATTAGCCTTAGTGATTGCTAAAAGATTAAAATCCATTCTTCATTCAATTCACGAAACCCAATCAGGATTTATGAAAAATAGGCATTTCACAAATAAGACTTGTTCTTGATATGTTAGATTACCCTGATTTTGTTTTTGATAATGGTTTTATTTTATTTTTAGACTTTTATAAAGCATTTGACGCATAGAACACTGTTTTATATTTCAATGCCTAGAAAAATTAGGATTTGGAAAATTCTTCACATCAGTCAATGAAATTCTGTACCGGAATAATAACAGCTCTATTGAACTAAGAAGTGGCTCCTCTCCCAGATTCAGCATCTGCAGAGGAATCAGACAAAAGTGTCCTGTCTCCCTCTATCTGTTTGTTTTGGTAGCTCAGCTTCTGGCTGATCACATTAGCCTCTAAGGGTTATCTGTTGCTGATAAGGAACTTTAACACAACTGGCAGATGATACTACCCTGTTCTTAAAGGACAAGTATCAAATTTCATTAGCTATCCAAGTAATAAATAATTTATCAAAAGCCTCTGGACTGCATTTAAATCTTAAGAAGTGTGAGATTATGGAAGTTAAGGATTTCACTGAAACTTCAATTAAAGGCATACCAGTTAAAAATGAGGTAATTTATTTGGGCATAACCATCACAAATAAGCAGAAAAAATGAAGCTCTCTAAATTTTGACCCTCTAATTCTTAAGTCTGGAAAAAGATTTAATCAGTGGTCATTAAGAGATCTTTCACTGCGAGGTTGTATTCTGCTTAATAAGGCTGAAGGTATCTCGCCATCAAGGGTGTAACTTTGGGTCTAGCATTGGGGTGGGTGGGGGGTGGGGTTAGGCTCTCTGCCTAGTTGTTAATTTATTGAATCATTTACTTTTGTAAAAGGTGTCAGGCTAATTTTGCGTTCCTGTTTTAGAAATTCATTCTAATGCTTTTACTGTGATTTACTTAACTTTCCTGTTTTCTTCATATTTACTGTGGAGATATATTATGTGTGTGCATCATTATTATTACTATGTCCATAACCAGTGTGGGAAATAAAATGTGTAACATGTGTTAGTATAAGACATTGTGTATTGTGTGGTCTGCAAAAGTATTTCTCTCAGGAGAGGTGAAGTGGAAAATTACTGAAGAACTGCTGGAGTGTGTGAAAAGTAGAGATAGTACAACTGACTGACATACTCCCTTCTCATATCAGTAGAAAACAGGGTGCAGGTGCAGGACAATGACTGTCTAAATATGGTAAGCCATACGGAATCTTCTGACACCGGGTGCCCATAAATCTTCAAAAAAGGTGAGGCAGAGCCTATTTTATTAAACTCTCCAATTGAATTTATATATAGGCTAAATTAACCAGGTGTCAGTTGGTTCTTAATGTCATTTTACTCTGCAAAACTGTAAAAGAGTGTGCGTTAACGGGACGTGTTAAAATACAGTCAGATAGGATTTGTTGACAGTGTTGGCAAAATACGGCAGCTTCAAGGTTAGAGTCCTCATGTAAAGCTGAAATAAAAGGTGATATTGCTGGGTGTGGCGTCCCAACTTATTGATTGAAGAATCAATAAGATAAAGCTGGGTTTAAGTCCCATGTTTTTGGCAAAACACAAAGTACTGACACAGGTTAAATTCCTGAGAGAACTTCATCTGAATTTTTTAAACAGGTGACTGATTCATTCAGAAATTTTATGAAGCGGTCACACGGAGGAATTACACAAGCGACTGGGAGTGCAGTCCATGTTAAATCATTGAACACACATTCTGAATTAAAAATGCGGTTGGATTTTTGATTATTTGAGGGAAAATAAAATGCATTTATTGAATATAGGGTGAAGTGGCTTGTAGTGGATTGTTTCTGCATATTTGTGCATATTTCCTGTGTGCGAGTGTCTGTCACAGACAGTTCTGTTGAATTGAGGAAGTACGAGCTGGAATGTGTGTGTGCGACTGAGCTGGATGATTATTTGGGATAAAATAAAAGACAGAGTACTAGATATAAGTATCTGTGGTGCGGATTATAGAAGAAATGTGAATGTTAAGTGTTTTTGCTGATATTAAACGGGAGTGACTGTGACAAGCGCTGACCGTGTGTGTGACCGGGTGAAGCAGCAGAGCGCTGTCTCACCATTGCGGTTGTGTAAAAGCACTGTGTTGTTAACAAGGACAATACAGCGATAAGCGGATTTTATATGCATATTGTGAAGCGTTAATTGAACATTAATTTCACAGGATTTTAAACAACATGGAAGAGGAATTTCCGGAAAAACCAGGATGGTTAGATCTAAACACACAACTGAATAACATGCAAGCACTGCTTCTCCAAACGAGAGGTAAGGAGGAAATGGAAAAAATGAAAAAGCAGATTGAAAAAAAGGTAAGAGAACCAATGAAGGCGGATGGAATTAATTTGACGGACAAGTGGAATTTAGGTGATTGGTTTAGAAAGAAAATGAACACAGCGAAGAAAAACAGACAGGACACATAAGGTAAGTTGAATGACGCTTCTGTCTGGTCCAAAAGTAAGTACAAGACAAACAAAGATAAATTTGAAAAAGAAGAGCGCTTCTGGGGAGACATGCTTTTGATTTACCAAGGAGGACTTCACACAATGCAGCGGAAAGAACCCAGAAAAGGAGAAAAGAAGGAGGGGTCAAAATCAGCTCAGGAGATGGGCCCAGACACACCTCCCCCATATAGACCCTCCTCCCCATGCAGCTCCATCAATGGTGCACCCACACCGCCCCCTGGTGGATTGTACCCCATATTGGAAGTAGAAAATTGAACACTTGTACTGCATGGCTTAGAGATTCCAGAAGGGGGGACTGAATCTGTCAGTGGAACTTCCGGATTATCTATGTCAGCATCTGCTGGATCATTTCTGGATACGGAAAGAGCAGCCTTTCAGGATAGAGAGGTAAAAGAAAGACAAGAACAACATCAAAGAAGCCTGAGCAAAACAAATCCCTTTCGCTCACCCCCACAACAATCCTCCCAACCAGCTTCTCTAATTTCAGAGGCTGGGGCACGGGGGCTTTGGCTTACAAGGAGCAGGGACTGATCTGGTGGGATCAGTGGGTTTACTGCTAAGTGGATCCTGGAGGCCAGATAGGGTTTTGTGTCCCAATCCTTTTCTCACACCCACACCTTGTTACACCTCTACCCAAGCTGTAGAGCTGCAGAAAAACACGCAGAGCATACCACAGGATGATGGAGAAGACAGAGCAGATCCGCAGCACAACCATCCTGAGGACGGATCCCCAATACGCAGTCAGACAGTTGGACAGTTAAGGGAACATTTAACCCGCAAAGCTGCAGCTAAACCAGAAGGCTTTAGTTATGCCCCAAAAACCAATTATCCCCTTTTACAGCAACAACGCTCTGGAGCCCCCTGTAGGTATAAACCTTTCTCTGTGGGCGACATTACGGCTCTCTGTGACAAGTTGCCCCCCATAACTGAAGGAGCGGCAGTGTGACTCCAGACTTTAGACACCCTGACGGCAGGCACCACGCTAGCATTGGGAGATTATAGAGCAGTGGCAGGACGGTGCATGCCACACCACACATGTAGAGAGATTGAGACTGCTGCTTACACCTCAGGAGCCCCGGATTCTGACCTCTTCACCCAGCATGTCCACTGGCTAGGTGATGCATTGAGAACAGCATACCCTGTAACCATGGGACGCACCATTCCTAAGTTTGAATGGGACCCTAAAATTAACCCCAGGGAATACCTGGACCAATGCAAATCCTTGTGGCAAACTCAGACAGGAACTAACCCAGCTAATTAGGGGGAACATCGAGACTGGTTCAGAGATGATGTCCTTAAGGGACTGCCCCAACAGGTGAAGGCCAGTATGGACGACAATCCTGACATGCTGGGAGCGGACACTGGAAATGGGATTGCCATCTGGTTCACCACCTGTCCAAAATAAGAGAGGACCATAAGAAAGATGAGGAGGAACATAAGACCCTGCAGACCCAATTTCTAAAAATGCAGTTAGCCGAAGCAAAGCAGAAAGCAGGAGAATAGAAGAAAGACAACAAATCTCCCAAAATAATGTATGAAGGTGGGGTGTCTCAGGTCCCCCAGACTCCTCCCTTTCCTGGCCATCAGGACACGATTGCACCGAGGTCTGCAACCTCTGTTCCTTATCATGCCCAACCAGGCCGGTTCAGGGGCAGGGGCGGGACAAGGGGCCGTGGATTCCATGGAGGACCACCAAGGCGATGGGGGGGTGCTGACGTTTGCTACTACTGTGAGGAGCAGGGTCATTGGAGCCGAGAATGTCCGTACAACCTTGAGGCATATGGGCGTGGGTATGGACCCAGAGGAGGCCCAGGGCGACGCCCGTATTGAGGACGGGGTGGTCCACTACGTGGAGGTCAACAGCAGCAACCTTCACTTCAGCTGCCAGCCTGGGATGAACCCAGCTTTGGGCCAGACCACTACTGAGGGCCCCCACAGAACCCCCCGGACAGAGGGACTGAGGACCCCTTACTGTCCGTGACAGTGTATGGACAAACTCTTCCTTTTTTGGTGGACACTGGGGCCACATGCTCAACTATTCAACGAGCCCCTCCTACCACCCTCTCCACAAGGACTACCACTGTCATGGGGTTTTCTGGAGCTAAACAGGTCCTACCTTACACCACACCCCTAAAAACCGAGATAGGGGGACAGACTTTGAACCATAGCTATTTGGTGTCAGCGGACACCCCTGTCAACTTATTGGGCAGAGACATGTTGATTAAAATGGGTCCCACCATTTTATGTGGACCTGATGGACTGTCTGTGCATCTGCCCAAAGGAACTTAACTAGCCTGTAGCAACAATTCCCGCCTCTCTCAGTATCTCATACAACCCCTGGTTGACCCTATGGCTGACATATATTGGGTCCTCCTGCATCCAGAAACCACAGCGGGCGGAAGCATCCTCTCGTCCTTCCTTCGGTGGAAATCCTGGATCTTGACCCTGGCGCCCTACGTCTCTCCCCCTGACCCGCCACATGTCACCCTCTTCTATGACAGGAATAACTGTGAGTGTTATCAGGAAAGCTTTGCTGAGGAGCTGGAGGGGACTTCCTGGGAGATCGCCACCGCAGACATTTATGTAGCCCCTGAAGGTGTCGTAGCCTCCGTGCAGCTGTCTACAGAACAAGAGAACTGGTTTAAAATGTGGTCTGATGGTGTACCCCATGTTTCACTGGCGCTCCACCCTGCTCACAAAGCCTGCGAGCTGGGAGGAGTGTTAAAACGCTCCCTAGCTCTCACTGACTGGCATTCTTCATCCACACCCAATCTATCTTATTCCCCCTCATGTAACACCTACCGCATTACTAACATGTCCACAGACGTTGGCACCTTGGAACATGTGCAACTTGAAAGACATCATGGCAGAGAAAAAACAGATCATCCAATGGCTGCAGCTGTACTTCAGAGCGTGCCATCTTCACTTTGGGCTGAGGGCCTCACGGACGTGGGACTCATTCAGTGTTCTCTCATCACTTTCCAGCTTAACACTGACCGACCCATTTGGAAATCCCAGTAGCCTCACAAACCAGCAGCCGAAAGTGGAATTTCTGACACCATAGAAGGGCTGTGGAACGCTGGAGTGCTGGAACCAGCTGACGGCTCTTCTTGGAACACACCCATCTTACCAGTAGAAAAGAAGGGCACTGGGAAATGGAGAATGGCCCACGACTTGAAAGCTGTAAATGCAGCACTACAGTTCCAGTGCCCAATCCTTATGTTGCTCTTACCAATCTAAACCCCGAACATGTATGGTTCACTTGCATCGATCTGGCCAACACTTTCTTCTGCCTGCCTCTAGCTGAGAAGTGCAGAGATATTTTTGCATTCACATATAAGTCAAACAGGAACCGCTACACTCGTTTGCCGCAGGGTTTTGCTCTATCACCCGTTCTGTGGTGTCGGGCCACAATCGTGTGGTCTCATTCAGTAGAGAGGAACTTCTCAACATCAGAGAGTCCTCTCTCGGGTTTTTTTCACCATCTTTCATTGATCCGAGGTTCACTGAACTTCTGACGAGTGGAGCTGCGGCTCTATATGGGATTCTGCGCCAAAAACGGCAGAGGGGAAAACGTGCTGGCGCACTGGTAAAGCTCCGCAAAAGAGGACTTCGCACACCACTGCCTTCAATCCACCTGGCAAATGTCCGTTCTCTCAACAACAAGATGGACGAGCTGCTTCTTCTCACCGGTAAAAACACGGACTTCCGCGGATCAGCGGTTCTCTGCTTCACCGAGACATGGCTGAGTGAAAACATCCCGGACCGCGCACTGCTGTTGCCGGACTTCCAGCTGCTCAGAGCGGATCGCAGCGCGGAGCTATCGGGGAAGAAGCGAGGTGGCGGAATCTGC
Organism: Girardinichthys multiradiatus; assembly: GCF_021462225.1. Taxonomy (NCBI): domain Eukaryota; kingdom Metazoa; phylum Chordata; class Actinopteri; order Cyprinodontiformes; family Goodeidae; genus Girardinichthys; species Girardinichthys multiradiatus. The sequence goes on from NC_061811.1 coordinate 39,224,160, forward strand.
TTTTATATAAATGAAAGTTGGTGCAGAGACGTAAAAGTGCTGGGAAAAACCTGTAGCTCGGATCTGGAGTCATTTTCCATAATCTGTAAGCCGTTTTATTCACCGAGAGAGTTTTCCTCGTTTATAATAATCGGCTCATATTTTCCACCTCATGGCTGCACTTCTGCCGCGGAAAAACATCTTGCTGAACTGATTACAGAGCTGGAGAAAAAATACATGGACTCTTTTATCATAATACTGGGAGATTTTAACAGCGCAAACCTCTCAAATGAACTTCCCAAATACAGACAGCATATTAAGTGTCCCACCAGAGACAAAAACACACTGGACCATTGTTACGCAGCTTTAAAGGACTCATATCATGCTGTTACCAGGGCTGCTCTGGGTTTTTCGGATCATTGTCTTATCCACCTCATCCCAACCTACAGACAGAGACTAAGAGCTTCCAAACCCAAGGTTCACACTGTTAAGAAGTGGACTGAGGAATCAAAGCAGATGCTACAGGCCTGCTTTGAATGCACAGACTGGACTGTTTTTGAAACCTCAGCCACTGACTTAAACCAACTAACTGATGTGGTGACATCATGCATCAGTTTCTGTGAGGACATGTGTGTGCAGACCAAGACCTTCTGCACCTTTGGGAACAATAAGCCATGGTTTACTCCACACCTCAGGAATCTGCGCAGGGAAAAGGAAGAAGCTCACAGCAGTGGAGATTGGGCGCGGTACAGGCAGACCAGGAACAACCTAACAAAAGAGATCAAAGCAGCTAAGAGAAGCTATAGTGAGAAGCTTAAGAACAGCCTTTCTACTGGTGACACTTCAGCTGTATGGACTGGTCTGAGAAACCTGACTGCCGACAAGAGCCCCTCCACCCACCCAGAGTCGTCTCCTGGCCAACCGTCTGAATGGCTTCTACTGCAGACATGACAAGAAGCCATTCACACCTCAAATCATCCCCTCTACATCCCATTCAGGAACAGATTCCTCCCATAAAGCAACCAACCCCCCACCATCAGATCCTCTGCCTGCACTAAAGATCTCCGAGGAAGAGGTAAACAGGCTCTTTCAGCGCATGAAAACAAAGAAAGCTGGAGGACCTGATAACGTCTCCCCATCATGTCTGAAAGCCTGCACACATCAACTTGCTCCAATCTTCACAAGGATCTTCAACAAGTCACTGGAGAAATGTGAGGTCCCCTCCTGCCTCAAACGATCTACCATCATCCCGGTTCCCAAGAAACCCACCATCGTAGGATTAAATGACTACAGGCCTGTAGCCCTGACGTCTGTGGTCATGAAATCCTTTGAGCGGCTGGTGCTGAAGCACCTGAAAGACATCACTGGCCCCCTGCTGGACCCCCTGCAATTTGCTTACCGAGCAAACAGGTCGGCAGATGATGCCGTTAGCTTCATCCTGCAACACCTCAACCACCCAGGGACGTACGCCAGGATCCTGTTTGTAGACTTCAGCTCGGCCTTCAACACTATCATACCAGACATCCTGCACCAGAAGCTCACACAGCTCAACGTCCCAGCCTCCACCTGCCAGTGGATCAACAGCTTCCTGACAGACCGACAGCAGCAGGTGAGACTGGGGAGCATCTTCTCCCAATCCAGATCAATAAGTACTGGTGCCCCCCAGGGGTGTGTTCTATCCCCACTCCTCTTCTCTCTGTACACAAATGACTGCACCTCATCGGACTCGTCCGTGAAACTCCTTAAGTTTGCAGACGACACCACTGTGATTAGACTGATCCAGGTCATAAACAGCCCACGTAGTGATGAGACATCCACTACATATTCTAACATCACATGGAGTAGTGGCATTTGTCAATTCCAAAACTTTCACACTCTCACCATTGAGACAACAGAGATTGAGTAAGGTGCTGGAGGCGCCAAATATCATCTACAGCCATGAAGGGATCAACATGGCAGACAGAATGACTGACAGAAGGAGAGCCCCATGTATGCGCCGAAAAAGTTGAGGTAAGTGAGAAAATCAGACCAGACCTACAAGGAGAACCACTGACAGAAGCAAGAAACCTGTACACAGATGGCTGTTGTTTTAGACATGACACAGAGGGTCTGAAAGCAGCCTATGCGGTGGTGGAAGACACAGGAACGAACTTTGTGACTCTTAAGGCAGAAGGGCTAACAGACACCCAATCAGCACAGAGAGCAGAGGTGCTAGCAGTAATAGCAGCCCTAGAACTAGGGGAAGGACAAAAAGTGAACATCTACACAAACTCAGCTTATGTCACGGGAACAGTGCACGTGGAACTAAAGCAATGGATGAGAACAGGGTTTAAAACAGCAGGACAAAAACCCATTAAACATGAGCAAGAAATGAGAAGATTAGCTGAAGCCCTACTACTTCCCCAAGAAGTAGCGGTCATAAAATGCAAAGGACATGATAACAGCTACACTAGGGTGGCTCAAGGAAATCAAGCTGCAGACCAAGCAGCCAAAACCAAAGCTGGATATCTGCCCATACACACCTTGATGAACTCTGAAGTTGAATGGACACCAGAAGCGACTCTGGAGGAGGTGAGTAGACTGCAAAAGGGGGCCTCACCTGAATAGAAATAAGTCTGGAAGGCAAGAGGGGGAAGAAAAGACCAAGATGAACTATGGAGAAGTCCAGACGGACATCCCATCCTACCCCCAGGATTGACCACAGCAGCGCTGGAAGAAGCACATGGACCGGGACATGCAGGAACTGCACAAATGATGAAGAGTCTTGAGCACTGGTGGCATCCATACCTGAAACAGACGGTAGGTCATTGGATAAGCTCGTGTAGCACCTGCCAACAATTCAATGTGAGACCCACTCTGAAGCCTGCACCAGGTAAGTTCCCTGTGGACCCGGTAGCAGGTAAGGAAATAATCATAGACTACACAGACATGACTGAGAGAGTGAATGGGTTCAGATATCTTTTGGTGTGTGTGGATGCGTTCACCGGTTGGCCAGAGTTCTGGCCAGCAAAAAAGGAAGACAGCAAAACAGTGGTGAAGTGTCTGATTAATCACTACATCCCTAGGCAAGGTTTTCCTGCGAAAATCAGGTCAGATAACGACACACACTTCAAAAATGAAGAACTTAGAGAGGTTGTAAAGTTCTTGGGACTGAGACATTCCTTTGGAACAGTGTACCACCCCCAATCCCAAGGGAAGGTGGAAAGGATGAACCAGACAATCAAAACCAAATTGGCTAAAATCTGTGCACAGACCAAAATGAATTTGGTGACAGCATTACCTTTAGCTTTGATGTCAGTAAGGAGCTCAGTGAGCCAGAGACATGGGTTGACGCCCCATGAACTACAGACTGGAAGACCTTTTCCAGGCCCAAAAACCAGGTTACCTTTTCTGACTGAATGTGAACAATCTATGTCTCACCGTGATTACTATAGATCTCTCCACAGCTTGGTTGCAGCATTCTCAAAACAGGTGGCCGTCCAACCATCCGAGGCTCGAGCCACCACCTCAGACGCGGAGTGGATCCTTCTGAAAGTCATCAAATGGAAGTGGTCAGAGCCCAGGTGGACGGGTCCATTCCAGGTCACAGAGAGAACCTCATATGCGGTGAGGGTCAAGGGCAAAGGAGACACGTGGTATCATTGTGCAGCAGCAGAGGCACCACAGAAATCGCTTTCAGAGGTCCAGCAGAACCTGAGGGACAACACCAGCACACCAGAAGACCCTTCTCACCCAATTCAAGTGGCAGAATAATCCCCTAGGGTGAGAAAGCGTTCATTTACACCTAAAGGTTAGTCTACACCTTAGGTGCACCGTCAGATCAGTGGTCCCACCAATAGGGGCAGAATAATCCCGTGGTGAGATCACTTAGCTCCAGGTCAGTCTACACCTGTGAGTGAAGACCAGGACATCACACAGAAGAGGCGGATGTGATTGAGCTTTCCTCTCTTTCACTGGTGGTCATAGCTGCTCTCCCACCGAAGAACTGAACTGAACACTCTGAACTCTGAATTGAAAAAAGAGGTCTTTTGTGTTTCACCTTATGTTTAATCCTTATCTTTCTTTGCAAGTACCTTTGAAAAGAATGGGAGGTAAAAATCTAGGACCCAGGCCCCTTAAGGGTTGGGTCACGGGAGGTATAGGTGTTTTATCATTTTTCATTGTCACATTGATTCTAGGTTTGTATTGTGAACTTCCATTCCAGACATGCTCTGACAGCCGCCAAACTGAGCAAATGTTCAAATGCGCAACCAATAAGGGAAAAGCGGACCGGTGCCTGGCTAAATACGAGGGGATAGAGCTCAATTATATTTGTGGGGCCACCACCACCTTTTCTTTTGACCTCTGTCCGGTAGTGAATTGCGGGAATGGCGGAACCGGGTGGGAAGGTTATGCCATTTATTTATACATGGACGAAAGATGGTCTAAGCACTGTAAACGATGGAGGGACTCCTGGCCCATACCCTTACCATGTGGCTCTTGGAGCGGGGTGACTAGTTGGACGGGCTCTGGATGGACTCCTGATAAAAAGGCAGTACCCGGTAATTTGACAAATATCAGCATCCAGCGCGGCACGCCAGGTGGAGCCATTACCAACGGACGTAATCCCCTTATGCTCTCCATGAACGTTAACTGCACTCAACCCTCTGTAGAGTATTTTACACTTGCAGTATGGCAGTCAGGAACAGACACATGGGGACCAATAAAAATTAATTTTCGAACACCGTCTGTGTACCAGGACAACACAATTACCGTCCCACCGACAGTCAGGCCAAAAAATAAACCCCAGGTGATGGAACTTGATTACTCCAAATTGAAATCTATAGAGGTAATCCAAATGGCCACAGGATATACCGAAGATAACCTTTGGCTTCAGTGGATAACACAAACAGCAAAAGAACAAAATAGAGCTGAGTGTATGGCCTGTGCCTCGGCCCGACCACATCTTACCACAGATCCTGCCCCTCTGTATCCAGAGGACACGTGGGGTTACAATTGTATGATAAAACTAACTAAGGAGGCCACACCAGCTAACTGCGCCACACTAGCCAGCATTTTTCCTCCCATTCCCAATAACACCAAAACACGTCCATTTACCCCTCAAAAAGTGAATGGTACTTATGCTTGTTTTAATTTTACTGCTCAGAACCCTAAAATCAATGTGGGACAGATCCCCTTAGATTGGTGTAATAGGACCGCTTCAGGCGCGGGCATTGGACGTTGGGCAATGATAGGTATTATTTAATCAACTCAGAGGTAAGGAAAGACACCGAGTCAGTTTTACTTGCAAGGGTAGCTGTGCACTACAGACTACGAAGTATTAGCCCCCTCTCTCTTTATTTATACATGCTTGGGCACACACAGTTCAAACATCATTCAGGGTGGGGGTGTTTATGTGTCTGTGTGTGGGGTCAGAAAGGTTAGGGTTCATGTGTCTTGATTTAAAGAGAAAGGAGTGAGGATTGGTGCCAGTCCCTAGATGTTGCTGATAATAGCATAACTCACCCTTCTCTCTTATCTCTTTGTCTATGACATGTGGGGGAAGAAAGCATTTAGAGCAGACACAAGTGATAAACAATAAGAAAAGTCATAAAAACCCTAACAGTTCCCCCTGTTGTATCACGAATAAGTCATGAGTAAATACATGTAAAAGGAAACACTCTGTGTAAGCACAAACCCACAGGACGGAAAACAGATTATTTTGTGGGAAACCCTCCGCCAGGCGACCACCAATCATGGCAGAGTAAAACAATAATAAAGCAAAGAAACAAAATGTAATAATAAAAAATAAAAGAATTAAAACAAGCCTTATTCATATCATCTTTGCACTTTTTCTCACTTCACTTTAAGTGAAGTGAGAAAAAGTGCAATGATGATATGAACAAGGCTTGTTTTAATTCTTTCAAGTTTCTGCCATAAGGTCATTTTATGAAGTACAAGTATGAATACACTCAGGCATGGAAGATATATTCATTTACAACATGTCATCACAATCATCTGCTTTTTGGTTTAGTGTGTTGTCAACATTTACACACAGTATTTAAAGAGTATATGGGTGTTATCTCCACTTAAAAGAGTTTGTGCTTTATGACCCTAGACCGTTCTCGGGTTCAGAGGTGAGAAGGTTACCTAGGAACAACATCTGCTCTTCCAAAGGCATCACCCTAACAAATGGCCTTAACCATTAAACTTCTGATAATGGCTTTCACAGCTTCCTCCACTAAAAGATGTTCAGGGGAGTGAGGTAACCCAAAGGTCATACACTTTGGAACACTTAATAAAATAATTTCCATTACAACTCCTTCCTTCTGATACTGAAAGCAAACAGTTTTTTCCTCAAAGAAAACAAATTATAACAACGGCGGAAATGAACACAGTTCAAATTTGTGCCATAATGATAGATATCAAGCAATAAACATGAAAGTTAGACAAAAGCATCCATGATTTCCTCCTCAGAGTCAGTTTTGCTGTCAAAGTGGGAGAAAAGAATTTGGCTGACCCTCGCCGTCCAGGCAAAGGAGCCCCTAGTAGCCACCAAATATTAAGAAATTAAGGAAAATTAGTATCATGGCGCATGTTTGTCTGTCTCTCTGTTGCAGACGTCGCCAGTCCATCATCCAGAGAAAGGTTATGTGCAATGTGTAGAGGTCTTCCCTGTATGTTTCCTATGTGTCTCTCACTGTGATGTGTGTGCAGTGAGGCAAATGACCTTATGATTTCTAACTTTCAAGCAATGCGATGGCCTTAAGTAGATTCTGAAATAACGTTGCACTGCCCAAGGGATTATTGTAACTGTGTGAAGACCATCTGCAGTAATCAGGTCTCTACCCATTAGATTTATGGAATACAAACTCTGACAACAGAAAATAATACCTGAAGGAGAAACCCATCAGGTTTTACGCATGCGCTGGGTTTTATAAAAATGCTCCTTCATGAAATCTGTCCTGAGAATAACATAGAAACACATGGTTACTGCTGAGTTTTGGAGATGTTGTAACTTCCTCTGCTTTTTAATAACTTTTAATAACTAGAATAATTGACCCTGAATATTCCACGACAAAAGAGAACTTGTTTCTCTAAAAGAATTAACCGGAAAGTATCAAATGAGCTAAGTTATCACCATTTTGAAGATACTTTTCTAACCCTAAAATAATATTTTAACCCGCTATATCTGTCAACGTCAAGCAAGCGTCACATGAGCAGCGGTTAATAAGCGTTCTTCTTGCAGAAAATAGAAAAAGATTTATGCAAATGTGTGTGTGTTTGTACGTTACCCCCATCAGTTTCTGAATTGCTCCAGAATCAGACTGTCATGGCACACAGTCCTCTATCAGTCCAAAAAACAACCCAGCCCTTCCCCGGTCTGTTGGTGGGACATTGAATCATTCTTTGTCCACTTTAACTTCTTTCAGGAGGGAGAAAGAAGAAACTTTGCTCCGGTTTCTCTTCTGCCCGCATAAGATGTGCTTTCAATATAAATCCAGTGTATCACTCTTCTGGCTCTTTGTCCATCTCAGTGGGTTCGGGCCAGACTTCTTCTGAGTTTCGTTTTTGGTGGAAACTCACACTGCGATTTTCAACAAGCAGGCAGACAGGAAGGCAGAACTCTCTCTTTCAGGCCGTGCTGGAGAAGCGTCTCTGGCGGAGTAGCCATGGAGAAGGGCAGGTTTCTAATATCCAGACTCAAAAACGCAGATGTTGAACTCAAATCCCATATATGTGTGTATTTGTGTGTGAGAGAGGCAAAAGAAAAAGTTTAGTATAGGTTCAGATTTTGCACAAAGAAATATTATCAGTCAGTCAGTCAGTTGTCCACCTGCCTGTCACTTCCTTCCACAACATGCATTATACTCCTTTCTAAGACAACTTTCTTTTCGACTCTCTAATGTCCCTTTTCACTTTTTTACCTTCTTTTCCGACTGATCGCAATATTTAAGACAAACAAAACTTCCTTCAGGAAAGTTTTAACTTTTTTTTTTTTTACTCATTTACACTTAAACTTCCACAATGTGAAAAACCAATGTTATCTTCCAAATTAAAGCACATTTAACACAATCATCCCCACTTTGATGTTTAGGGGATGATGGTTAATGTGTAATAAAAATAGGAAGAACAATAATATAGCACTCACACAGTTAGTATTTTAACATATTTATGTCCCTTCAGCAATATGTATGGTCGACCTAGCTTAGTTTATGAGATCTCTTTATTATTTAACACTTAATTTCATTCCCTTCCGGCGGAATGTTACGAACCAAATTATCCAGTTCACTTTACGGCGCCTAGTCGTCTCTGATCTCCTTGTGGCGAGATCCTACCAAAATTTATCACTATTTCTTTGCGACGAAATAACACCTTTCCAATGCAGTCTCCTTTCGGCAAGACCCTACCAAACGACTTTTAAGTACTTTTCTTCTTTTATTTCTATAGCGCTTACTCTTATCTCATGTACTGTATTTTAAAACTGTCTCACCTCTGAGTTGACTTTCAGGTGACTCTGTCGGATCTCCCGGACACGCCCGGCATCGAGCAAGACAATAATCCACCGGGCAGATGCGAACGTCACACACCGGGACTTTCAGCCACCAGTGTGCGGCAGCGCTTAACTCGACGTCAGGCTGTTCCCGGAGATCCGCCAGTCACTGCAAAGAAAGATAAAATCAGTTTAGTTCTTATAATATCCGGCTCCGAAGGACCAAATTAATGATAGGTATTATTTAATCAACTCAGAGGTAAGGAAAGACACCAAGTCAGTTTTACTTGCAAGGGTAGCTGTGCACTACAGATTACGAAGTATTAGCCCCCTCTCTCTTTATTTATACATGCTTGGTCACACAGAGTTCAAACATCATTCAGGGTGGGGGTGCATATGTGTGTGTGTGTGGGGTCAGAAAGGTTAGGGTTCATGTGTCTTGATTTAAAGAGAAAGGAGTGAGGATTGGTGCCAGTCCCTAGATGTTGCTGATAATAGCATAACTCACCCTTCTCTCTTATCTCTTTGTCTATGACATGTGGGGGAAGAAAGCACTTAGAGCAGACACAAGTGATAAACAATAAGAAAAGTCATAAAAACCCTAACAGGCAAGATCAGGACTCTACTATTATTGCGGAAACCATATACTGCTCACTAATATCCCACAAGAGACTGTAGGATTGTGTGCCATGGTTAGGCTACAGGCACCACTGGTCCTGATAGGACCTAATATAACATCTGCCACTACCACTCATGATAAGACCAAGGCGTTAACACGTAGAAGAAGAAGGCACGTCATGAAAAGGAGCGCAGGAACCTTTGACCTAACCTAACCAGGGATGCAGTAGAAGGCCTGTCCGAACAATTGGCACCAACCTCCCTCATGGCTGTGCAAAACCGAATGGCATTAGATATGTTGTTAGCAGAAAAAGGGGGCGTCTGTTTGATGTTTGGGGATATGTGTTGCACTTTTATTCCCAACAACACTGCACCTGATGGTTCCGTCTCAAAAGCTCCAGAAGGGTTAAAAACACTTTCTGCGACCATGCATGAGCACTCAGGAATAGACAATCCGTTAGAAGACTGGATGACGGGCATGTTTGGACACTGGAAAGGGTTGATTATGTCATTGTTTATATCCATTGCTGTTTTTGTAGCTATTATGGTTACCTGTGGATGTTGCTGTGTACCATGTATAAGATCTTTGATTGTTCGCTTTATTACTACAACCATTGAAGGGAAAACCGCACCTCCTCCTTCCCATATGATGCCTTTGCTTGCGGTTGATGCTAACGAGGAGGAGGACGAAGATTAACCCGTAAGACTAATTGACAGGGCGTCTGATATGTATTACTGTCTAGGGAGCAGAAGGATGGTAGAATATTATATTGGCATATTTGGACAGACTATGGAATAAAGCACGGATAGACACCCTCCAGTTAGAGGGGTCAATACTCCCTGTCAAGACTTAGAAGGTTGTAAGCATCCTTGGGACTACAAAGGCCAGACAGGCAATAGTCCCTGGGCACATGGCATGGCATTGGAGGCAGGGTCAAAAAGCATGATGACAAACATTTCCTTCTGCTCCACAGGTTGTAATGATTGTTCAACTCTTTTATGAAGCATCTCCAAGTAGTGGTGAAGTCTTAGGAGACTTCAAAAGGGGGAAATTGTGGAGATATATTATGTGTGTGCATCATTATTATTACTATGTTCATAACCAGTGTGGGAAATAAAATGTGTAACATGTGTTAGTATAAGACATTGTGTATTGTGTGGTCTGCAAAAGTATTTCTCTCAGGAGAGGTGAAGTGGAAAATTACTGAAGAACTGCAGGAGTGTGTGAAAAGTAGAGATAGTACAACTGACTGACTTACTCCCTTCTCATATCAGTAGAAAACAGGGTGCAGGTGCAGGACAATGACTGTCTAAATAAGGTAAGCCGGAAAAGTGTGTACGTGACTACATGTGAGAAAATATTGTAAGCAAGGGCGCTGCCCATTTTTCGTGTGTGTTTTAATAAAAGAAATGAGCCCAGTGAGAGAGCCTCAGAAGACATCTCGGTGTGAGCTCTTCTCCGTGGGTCCAGGTATTTGAATAACATACAGCTGTCTCCGTGTGATTTATTCTAATGTGTTGTGAATTCCTACAGGTTACGGTGAATAAACAAACACACAGAAGGCCCCTTTAAAGGGGAACTTCAACATTACTCTGCAGTTTTTCTGTTTCACGCCAGTTCAGCAATTAATAAAAAGCTTACTTTTGCTTCATCTTTTTTCTAACACAGAACCAAATATTTAACATTTTTAGAGCACCTTCATATTCATGAATGCTGCATTGTGGTGTTTCAAAAGCTTCACAATAATTTGACTTGGTTTTAATTTGTTGCTAGTTTAAGTGAAGGATGAAGATTAACAGTTTATAACTGATGAAAAAACATTTGGCTGAAGCAGATAATGACAGATTTTGTGATATTTAAATACAGAAAATACTTTCTGCTCAGTCCATCCGACTAAAGTTGTTCTTAAACTCAGAGAAACTATGTTTATTGTGGCTCAAATAAATATGCTGCTTTTCTTATCTATGTTAATAACTTTTTTAAATTTTACTCTTTCACTCTCTCTCCCACATCTGAGGCTCCGTTGACATTATTTCTTACATTTCTAAAAAGAAAACTGGTATAAAATCAATTTTCTTAGATTTTAATGGAATGGTAACTGTTACTCCTCTCGAGTTTATTGCGGAAAACATGTCTTAACGATGCCCCAAAAATGCCGCCAGAACTAAGAAAGGAAACACAAACCTAAATTAGCTCACGGAAAATATAGAATCTACATAAATAAAAGATACAAATAAAACAATAAAAATTGCACCTCAATGGCCGCTTCAGAAGAATAAAGATAATTTATACAGCTTCTTCTCACACACAGATATGTCAAGTGCAATATTCCATGTGGCTCCTTTTTGTACACCAGCCTAACTTTCCCCATGGGCAACAAAGTGGCACGCAGAACAAAAGATAAGTTCCCCCCCTTACATTTTAATGTGTTTTTAACCAAATAAATGAACTCTAACTGCATGAATTTACTGAAAGTTACCATTGAATGTTTCATATGAAATACTAATATGTATTTATAGCCATTTTAACTGAAACTTAAGGATAATGAATTAAATATGAGAGCTGCCCATAACGGCAGCTACAGTAACCCCCTAAAAAGACATTTTTTATTTTAATTATGCTGTGAGCTGGCCCAACATTTCATTAAAATATGTTCCTCCTTTTATGAACCTTTTGACTAAAGATCAGATATCTTTCACATCATGATGCAGATCCAGCTAAAATCATGACCCTGATGATGCTCATTAGTGAACCTCATGTCCACCTCATGTCTTGCTGGGTGAATCAGTGATTGGTGCTAGCTTACAATTAGCCCATTCTGAGCTAGTTCTCAGGTTTAACGCTAACTTCTGTCTGGGTTAGGTTGCTCTGCTTCCACCTGTTCCTGGGCAAACACACCCACCAGGCTCCCACTCTGGTTGGCTCTGCGGCTGCTCTGAAATGAGCCATCTCCCCTGTTGTCGCCCTGTTTGATGCACTCAGTGTAACTTTTCAGGTACTTAATGAGGAAGGCCAACGCTCCTGGACTTAACAGCCGTTCTGGAGATTGCCAGATGTATATTTGCAAGTCCGCCAGAGCCTGTGCACGTAGTTGCGCAGTCACGGTGTAGCGTGTGGGCAAATAACCACTTTTTGTCTTCTTTTCCTTTAGACTCATTGTCTGGTTAGGTGGAGCGGACAGTGATTATATGGAACACAATAGAAACAAATTCAATTCAATTAAAAAAATACTTTATTAATCCCAAAGGAAAATTACATGTTGTAGCCCATTATGAGGGTTTCTTCAAAGAGCTGTTGTAGATGCTGATGGCTGTGGGCAGGAAGGATCTCCTGTAGCGCTCCGTCTTACAGCAGATCTGAAGAAGCCTCTGATTGAAGACACTCTGTTGTTGTAGGACAGTCTCATGAAGAGGATGTTCAGGGTTCTCCATAATGTTCTTCATTTTATGAAGAATCCGTCTTTCCACGATGATCTCCAGAGGTTCCAGAGGAGTCTCCAGAATAGAGCCAGCCTTCTTTATCAGCTTGTTGAGCTTTATTAAGTCCCTGGCTCTGATGCTGCTTCCCCAGCAGATGATGGCAGAAGAGCTCACACTCTCCACAATAGACTTATAGAAGATATGCCACATCTTGCTGCAAACACCAAAGGACCTAAGCTTCCTCAATAAGTACAGTCTGCTCTGTCCCCTCTCCAGATGGCTTCACAGTTGCATCTCCACTCTAGTCTGTTGTCCAGGTGAACAGCAAGGTATTTATACTCCTCCACCACCTCCACTTCGTCTCCCATGATAGAAATAGTTTTTGACTTATTCCTGTTTCTCTTAAAATCTACAATCATCTCCTTTGTTTTAGTCACGTTCAAAATGAGATGATTGTTTCCACACCATGCCACAAAGCGGTCCACCACCTTCCTGTTGTGATGGACATTCTTGCAGTAAGCATTCCACAGTGTATGACCTTTGGGTTACCTCACTCCTGTGAACATCTGTGTTAGAGGAGGAAGCTGTAAAAGCCATTATCAGAAGTTTAATGGTTAAGGACATTTGTTACGGTGATGCCTCGGGGAGAGTAGATGGTTGTTCCTAGGTAACCTTCTCACCTCTGAACCCGTGGAAGTTTGAGTGTAAATAAGTTAAATAGTTTAAATAGTTTCAAGTAAAACAGTTGATGGAAAAAAAAAAAAAAAACATAAGAAAAATATTAAAAAGCACAGAGTGCATCAATTAAGGGGTTAAAGAGTTAAAACTTTCCTGAAGGAAGTTTTGTTTGTCTTAAATATTGCGATCAGTCGGAAAAGAAGGTAAAAGTGAAAAGGGACATTAGAGAGTCGAAAAGAAAGTTGTTTTAGAAAGGAGTATAGTGCATGTTGTGGAAGGAAGTGACAGGCAGGTGGACAACTGACTGACTGACTGATAACATTTCTTTGTGCAAAATCTGAACCTATACTAAACTTTTCTTCTGCCTCTCTCACACACAAATACACACATATATGGGATTTGAGTTCAACATCTGCATTTTTGAGTCTGAATTTTAGAAACCTGCCCTTCTCCATGGCTACTCCGCCAGAGACGCTTCTCCAGCACGGCCTGAAAGAGAGAGATCTGCCTTCCTGCTTGTTGAAAATCGCAGTGTGACTTTCTACAAGAAAAAAACAAACGAAACTCAGAAGAAGTCTGGACCCACTGAGATGGACAACGATCCATGCTGTTTGCAAGAGCCAGAAGAGTGACACCCTGGATTTATATTGAAAGCATCTTATGCGGGCAGAAGAGAAACAGGCCGGAGCAAAGCTTCTTCTTTCTCCCTCCTGGAGAAGTTAAAGTGGACAAAGAATGATTCAATGTCCCACCAACAGACCTGAAGGGCCTGGTTGTTTTTTGGACTGATAGAGGACTGTGTGCCATGACAGTCTGACTCTGGAGCGATTTAGAAACTGGTGGGGGTAACGTACAAACACACACATTTGCATAAATCTTTTCCTATTTTCTGCAATGAAGAACGCTTATTAACTGCTGCTCATGTGACACGCTTGCTTGACGTGGACAGATATAGCGGGTTAAAATATTATTTTAGAGTTAGAAAAGTATCTTTAAAAGGGTGATAACTTAGTTCATTTGATACTTTCCGGTTAATTCTTTTAGAGAAACAAGTTCTCTTTTGTCGTGGAATATTCAGGGTCAATTATTCTAGTTATTAAAAGTTATGAAAATGCAGAGGAAGTTACAACATCTCCACAACTCAGCAGTAATTAAGTGTTTCTATGTTATTCTCAGGACAGATCTCATGAAGGAGCATTTTTAAAACCCAGCGCATGCGTAAAACCTGATGGGTTTCTCCTTCAGGTATTATTTTCTGTTGTCAGAGTTTGTATTCCATAAATCTAATGGGTAGAGACCTCATTAAAACAGGCTTAGTTCTACTGCAGATGGTCTTCATACAGTCTCTGACACAGTACTTACAGTGGGGTGCAGTTTTTGTCCACAAGTGCTAACTGATGCTTATGGAAAGTACAAATTCATTGTTTTTCACAGCAGCTGCTGGGATGAGGTTATATTAGGTTTTTCTTCCCTCTTCTGATTTATGCTGCGTGTTGATTTACACTGTACCTTATATCAGGTCCTGACAAAAACTAGGCTTGGTTCTGCAGTTTCCTTTTTTCTCCCTTTGGAGAAGGAAAATAAACCTAATCAGTTCTGTGCTGCACAAAAATATTAAAACACTTGTTGTTTTCTAAGATATCACCAGCTAAAAACTTTTAAAACGTTTGAGAGTAATTGGTTTTGTTAAACACATTTCCCTTGGTAAAACAAACCTTTAAAATGAGTATGAAAAATTGGGTTATTTAGAAAGAATCTGATTGGACAGTGGTACCACACAAAAATTAAACTAATCTCATGTTTCCTAAAAGACTGCATGAAAAGGCCTTCAGAACCGTGGAGTTATTTTCCACCACAGTACCAAGTTTTTTAAGCATGCTTTGTCTTTATTTTAAAACAGATCTGGTTTTTGTTTTGTTTTTGGCTTTTTAGCATAATGTTGTCTGAAGCTTCTTATGAACTGGGTTAGAAGCAAATATGATCTGAGGTAAATTAGGAGCTGTGAACTAATAATTTTAAATCTGATTATTGTCCAAGCAGAAACAATATATTTAGCCAATCCTTCAATCTCTGCAGAAAGTTAACACCATTGTTCAATGCAGTAGTACTCAACTTGTGGTTCCTGGACTCCTGAAGCCCGTGAGCCATAGATTTTGGGTCCATAAAATTATAATATTTAATTAAAGGTAGACCGATTACCTATTAAAACAGATCTAAGCCAATGATGGATTCCAGTCATTTGGTGGCTTTGAAATGCAATAATACTCAAAATTTCTACTCTGGGGAACACAGATTGGGGTTGAAGAGTTTAGTTTTGGAACCAAGGTTAGGATTTTTATAACAGAATCAAGACAAGTAAAATCTTTCATTTTAGGAAAAGAAAAGAAATAAAGGCCCTCTCAATACTAAAGAGGACGGTCGGCTTAAACTCCAGTCTCCTTGTTTGATTTCTTAGGGTTTAAAGATTAAAGGACCCATATGAGTACAAAGGTACACAAGGTGATTTCAGATTACTAAGAGATAAAATATTGGAACATTTATCAGCATTTGGATTGTAAAAGTGGGGTTCTAGTAATACGTTTTCCCCAACTCTCAAAATTTAAATAGCCAAATTAAAGAAAATGATGTTTGTTCTTTTTTAAACACTATGTGGGAAAAAGTCCAGTTTGGAGACAAGCTTCTTGTCTTAATTTCTGATTAAGTCAAACACTGCAGTTTTTGTTTTGTTTGGGTATACCATAAAAATGTCAATGCTGACTTTTCTAATTTCCCCTCGGGGATCAATAAAGTATCTTTAAATTTGAATTGAATTGAATTAAAATACTTCTTTGCATTTAACCTGAAATTCTGCAATACAGCTGCGATCAAATTGAGCCAAACAAAAAGTGAATTATAATAATAACTCTCAGGGTTGTAGTTATTATTATTACAGAGTTACAGTACAAAGAATTAGCAAAAGGTTTCAGCATCAGTAAATTTGGATTCATATAAGAGAAAACTGTTGCTGTGCTTCTAAATACTTTGAGATTTTTTGGACTATGTGCACTCATTTAAAAAAAAAAAGATCCTGACGATTGTCATAACAAAATTGATCAATTATAGCATTAAAAGATATGGTTGAGAACACATATTCTGAAAAGAGATTGTTAAAAATTTCTTTTAAATCTTGAAGCTTCAAATTTGGCCATTTGTCTGTCTCTGATGTTTTGTCTTTGTTTTGATGGAATGAATGTTTGTTATATATGTTGCATGAAACAATAATCCATGTTTAGAATAATGTTTCTAAATCCCAGATTGATTAAAACTTTGAGTTTTCAGGAGAGTTAAGAAGCAGCTTGTTTCTCAGGTAGGTGCATGTTAACAGTTTTGCAGTTTAAGTTACACTAATGTGGGATGGGATGAAGAAACTGTGGGTCCGCCCATAGGCTGCCAATCAAAGATTAGTTCTGCCTGACTCCGCCCACCTACCAGGTTGGTTCATGCCTTTGTTGTCTAGGTAACGCTCAGCACCTCCCTTCCTGAGTTTTAACACTGTTTAAGAGACAATAGAAACAAAATGCTTGTAGTGATTGTTGCCTTAATAACATGTTTTTTGTATAATAATTAAGGATGTAGCATGACTTTTAGATTATGTGTTTTACTATTAAAAGGTTAATGAAATAGTTTAAACTAGCTTGAAGAATTAGTTTTGCATGCAGAATCATTGGTGATTTATTAGATTGAAAGTTTCCCTGGTACCATTAAGCTAGCTGACAGTTCAAGATATGCAAAAGTAAGGAATATATTTTTGATAAAGAATCAGAGTCATGACTTTATACTTGGTGGGAATTATTTATTAGATTCGAATTTGTAGGGTTTATGCATCTGAATTACATTAGATGTCCATTAATCTAAAACTCATCTTTGTACAAGACAAATCAGGATGATATGTGACTAATTTCTAAGTGAGACATTGATGAACTGAATAACTAAAGTTTGTGTTTTGTTGTTAATGGAACTGAATTGCAGTTAAAAACATCTGGATTTTTTTTTATGTTGCTTTCGTTAAATTCATAGTGACACATAGTTATGTCAGAATTCATTTCTTTGGTTCTAGGTTATGTGATCTTGGTTACTAAAGCATTTTTGTACAAACTTTTTGCAGGATTGTCGCAGGGGTTGGACCCTGCGCCAGAAGAGGGGAATGTCAGAATAAAGTAACATGGGGTTCCAAAAGTTGTAGCACTCATGGGAAAAAGGGTAGCTCAGACCTCCAGTGAGGACTTAGTGACAATGCGAGAGAGACGTTGTACTTTGTTTATATACAGGTCCTTCTCAAAATATTAGCATATTGTGATAAAGTTCATTATTTTCTATAATGTAATGATGAAAATTTAACATTCATATATTTTAGATTCATTGCACACTAATTGAAATATTTCAGGTCTTTTATTGTCTTAATATGGATGATTTTGGCATACCGCTCATAAAAACCCAAAATTCCTATCTCACAAAATTAGCATGTCATTAAAAGGGTCTCTAAACGAGCTATGAACCTAATCATCTGAATCAACAAGTTAACTCTAAACACCTGCAAAAGATTCTTGAGGCCTTTAAAACTCCCAGCCTGGTTCATCACTCAAAACCCCAATCATGGGTAAGACTGCCGACCTGACTGCTGTCCAGAAGGCCACTATTGACACCCTCAAGCAAGAGGGTAAGACACAGAAAGAAATTTCTGAACGAATAGGCTGTTCCCAGAGTGCTGTATCAAGGCACCTCAGTGAGAAGTCTGTGGGAAGGAAAAAGTGTGGCAGAAAACGCTGCACAACGAGAAGAGGTGGCCGGACCCTGAGGAAGATTGTGGAAAAGGGCCGATTCCAGACCTTTGGGGACCTGCGGAAGCAGTGGATTGAGTCTGGAGTAGAAACATCCAGAGCCACCGTGCACAGGCGTGTGCAGGAAATGGGCTACAGGTGCCGCATTCCCCAGGTCAAGCCACTTTTGAACCAGAAACAGCGGCAGAAGCGCCTGACCTGGGCTACAGAGAAGCAGCACTGGACTGTTGCTCAGTGGTCCAAAGTACTTTTTTCGGATGAAAGCAAATTCTGCATGTCATTCGGAAATCAAGGTGCCAGAGTCTGGAGGAAGACTGGGGAGAAGGAAATGCCAAAATGCCAGAAGTCCAGTGTCAAGTACCCACAGTCAGTGATGGTCTGGGGTACCGTGTCTGCTGCTGGTGTTGGTCCACTGTGTTTTATCAAGGGCAGGGTCAATGCAGCTAGCTATCAGGAGATTTTGGAGCACTTCATGCTTCCATCTGCTGAAAAGCTTTATGGAGATGAAGATTTCATTTTTCAGCACGACCTGGCACCTGCTCACAGTGCCAAAACCACTGGTAAATGGTTTACTGACCATGGTATCACTGTGCTCAATTGGCCTGCCAACTCTCCTGACCTGAACCCCATAGAGAATCTGTGGGATATTGTGAAGAGAACGTTGAGAGACTCAAGACCCAACACTCTGGATGAGCTAAAAGCCGCTATTGAAGCATCCTGGGCCTCCATAAGACCTCAGCAGTGCCACAAGCTGATTGCCTCCATGCCACGCCGCATTGAAGCAGTCATTTCTGCCAAAGGATTCCCGACCAAGTATTGAGTGCATAACTGTATATGATTATTTGAAGGTTGACGTTTTTTGTATAAAAAACACTTTTCTTTTATTGGTCGGATGAAATATGCTAATTTTGTGAGATAGGAATTTTGGGTTTTCATGAGCTGTATGCCACAATCATCCGTATTAAGACAATAAAAGACCTGAAATATTTCAGTTAGTGTGCAATGAATCTAAAGTATATGAATGTTAAATTTTCATCATTACATTATGGAAAATAATGAACTTTATCACAATATGCTAATATTTTGAGAAGGACCTGTAAATGGTGCATAGCTCCCTAAGACCATATTCTGAAAACCTCTCTGAAATTATGGTGTTGATTCTTTTGTGAAATTTTATATCTCCACAGATTAGACCATTTTTGAAATTCTTTTTGGATTTTCTGAAACTATAAAATATTGACCTGTAATCAGACCTTCCACAAACATCAGGTCACATTTTTGATATTCAGAATATTTAGCTGATGGTCACTGCTAGTATATCAGGTGAAGTCAGAAGATCAATTCTTTGGATTTTGTTGGATGTTTTGATGAAGTTCATGTAGTTAAGCACTTAGGTTTGAGAATGGGACTTTGAATTGAAAATTAGCCAAGTGTTGTGAAGGCCCTGTTCTCACTTATATGAGATTGAGACAAAGGACACAGGCACATCTCAGTCCTTTTGAAGTGCTGTGTGGCAGGTCTCCTAATTTGGACATGGGGATATTGCCAAGAAAATTTTCTTCCACATCTTTGTGTGAAGGTAGGATGTTGTTTTACTGTCAAAACCTGTCCACTGTGTTTTCTCAAGTTTCACAGACGGTGAAGGCTGCATTACCAGAAACAGCCACTTCCACCCTCCAGTCCTTTATTCCTGGCAACTGGATTCTGGTCAGAGAATCTAGGAGAAAACACAGGAAGTCCAGGCGCTGGAATGGTCCATATCAGATCCTACTAGACACCCAGGAAAGCTGCAGGAAAGCTCCAGCTCCTCCAGCTTCATCTGGCTTCCAGGACACAAGTCATCTTCTAACTGGATCATCCACGGCTGAAAGGTGTGAGGACAGCGGACCACCACAAGACAAAGAACTGTAAGCTGATCACTGGCGAGTGATTGAAGAGGTGGTTGAAGAACACTGTTCTTACAAGGGCACAATAATCCCTTGGGCAGTGCAACGTTATTTCAGAATCTACTTAAGGCCATCGCATTGCCTGAAAGTTAGAAATGATAAGGTCATGTGCCTCACTGCACACACACCACAGTGAGAGATTCTTTCCTCCCACTCTGACAGCGAGACTGACTCCGAGGAGGATATCTCGGATGCTTTTATCTAACTTTTATGTTTATTGCTTGATATTTATCATTATGGTATTATTACAAATTTGAATGTGTTCATTTCCACCGTTGTTTAGTTGGACTATGGAAGCCTAACTTCCAGCAGGTTAGAGTTCCTGTGTCTAAATATATTTCTAGAGGAGCTTCCTACGACCGCCCACCTGTATCAGACTGGTAACAGGGCAGCTTGAAGCCACTCAGGAGAGACAGCAGGATTTTTAGTTTTTTAAGTTGTGTTTATAATTAGTTTTCTTTGGAAAAAACTGTTTGCTTTCAGTACCAGAAGAAAGGACATTCCACTTCAAGGTCACGATGCAGTTAAATGGAAGATGGTCTGTTCTGATGCTAATGATTGGTATTGCAAGTATTTTTATAATTCTTGTGTTCATTTTGGGAAAGGTACAGCAAAGACAATGTGTGGTTAATTTGACTAATAATACTCATCAGCGGATTTGAAGAGAGATTCATCACTTATCTGACTACTATGATCATGCTGATAATGTTTGGTGGCAACTGATGCATCAAAACTGTGAGGGATTATACTGTACGGGAAAGCAGAAATGCTAGTAGATTTTCTAGTGAGATTAATTTAACGTGTGCGTCTACAGGAACTCTTTATAGAATTCGGGGTATTAGAAATCCGATTAAAGATCCAGATATTTGTATTACACAGGAGGAAAGTACACCTTATTTCTTTGGGAAGACAGTAGGTTGCGAAGCTATTATATCTGTTTTATGTGCTTTAATCAACAGACATAAATTTGAGTCATGTCCTATCAGAACTGATCCTTATACTATTTCTGAATCTTTGGCTTCAGATCCCTTTGTGTTAACTTTTAATCTTACAGCCTTACCGGATGGAGGTTAGTTGTATGGCCAGGCAGGTAAATTAACCAGGGTTTTTGTCCTTTTCCTTTATGAGATGGGTACTCGTGTCCTCAGAACATGGGTTGGATGTGTGGAAATAGATATCTGTATCTGCCTGCTACTTGGTCTGGAGTATGTTATTTGCAAACTAGAATGGCTTTGGATTATCTGTTAGCTGAGAGGGGTAATGGATTTTAAGAATTTTCCTTTAGTTGTGATTATCTTGTAATCAGAAGAAGGGAGTGTGATGGAAATTCTTGCAGTAAGCATTCCACAGTGTATGACCTTTGGGTTACCTCACTCCTGTGAACATCTGTGTTAGAGGAGGAAGCTGTAAAAGCCATCATCAGAAGTTTAATGGTTAAGGACATTTGTTACGGTGATGCCTCGGGGAGAGTAGATGGTTGTTCCTAGGTAACTTTCTCACCTCTGAACCCGAGAAGGGTCTGGGGTCGTAAAACACAGACTCTTTGAAGTTGAGATAACACTGTCATGTTTGGTATAAATACTGTGTGTAAATGTTGTTCGGGGCTCTGTTTCACTGACTAACCTCAGTGTCAGGGTCTTCAAACGCTGAATGCCTTTGAATAAAACTTATAAAGACAAAGTCCGGATTTTCTCTTGTTATGAGTCAACTTCTACCCACTTTGATAAGAAAATTCCACTACACTGTACTCAGCTTCTTGTCCATCTCTGATCCACCCCACGACTGCTGAATCATCCAAGTATTTCTGCAGATGACAGGAGTCTGTCTTGTACTGGAAGTCTGAGGTGTACAGAGTGAAAAGGAATGGTGAGAGTACAGTCCCCTGTGTTGCTCCTGTGCTGCTGACTACCTGGTTAGACTCATAACCCTTCAGTCTCACAAACTGTGGTCTGTTTGTCAGGTAGTCTTTGATCCAGGAGATTGTTGAGGCCTCCAGCTGAGTCTTCTGGAGTTTCTGACAAAGCAAATCCGATTGTATTGTATTAAATGCACTGGAGAAATCAAAGAACATGATCCTCGCTGTGCTGCTGGCTTTGTCCAGATGACAGTGGGTTTGTTGAAGCAGGTGTATGATGGCATCTTCAACTCCAACTCCACAGTGATAAGCAAACTGAAGGGGGTCCTGATGGTTTACTGTTTGCTTACTCAGGTGGATCAACAGGAGTCTCTCTAGGACCTTCATGATGTGGGATGTCAGGGCAACAGGGCTTTTGACAGCATGTACAGGTCCTTCTCAAAATATTAGCATATTGTGATAAAGTTCATTATTTTCCATAATGTCATGATGAAAATTCAACATTCATATATTTTAGATTCATTTCACACTAACTGAAATATTTCAGGTCTTTTATTGTCTTAATACGGATGATTTTGGCATACAGCTCATAAAAACCCAAAATTCCTATCTCACAAAATTAGCATATCATTAAAAGGGTCTCTAAACGAGCTATGAACCTAATCATCTGAATCAACCAGTTAACTAAATACCTGCAAACGATTCCTGGGGCCTTTAAAACTCCCAGCCTGGTTCATCACTCAAAACCTCAATCATGGGTAAGACTGCCGACCTGACTCCTGTCCAGAAGGCCACTATTGACACCCTCAAGCAAGAGGGTAAGACACAGAAAGAAATTTCTGTACGAATAGGCTGTTCCCAGAGTGCTGTATCAAGGCACCTCAGTGGGAAGTCTGTGGGAAGGAAAAAGTGTGGCAGAAAACGGTGCACAACGAGAAGAGGTGACCAGACCCTGAGGAAGATTGTGGATAAGGGCCGATTCCAGACCTTGGGGGACCTGCGGAAGCAGTTGACTGAGTGTGGAGTAGAAACATCCAGAGCCACCGTGCACAGGTGTGTGCAGGAAATGGGCTACAGGTGCCGCAATCCCCAGACCTGGGCTACAGAGAAGCAGCACTGGACTGTTGCTCAGTGGTCCAAAGTACTTTTTTCGGATGAAAGCAAATTCTGCATGTCATTCAGAAATCAAGGTGCCAGAGTCTGGAGGAAGACTGGGGAGAAGGAAATGCCAAAATGCCAGAAGTCCAGTGTCAAGTACCCACAGTCAGTGATGGTCCGGGGTGCCGTGTCAGCTGCTGGGGTTGGTCCACTGTGTTTTATCAAGGGCAGGGTCAATGCAGCTAGCTATCAGGAGATTTTGGAGCACTTCATGCTTCCATCTGCTGAAAAGCTTTATGGAGATGAAGATTTCAGTTTTCAGCATGACCTGGCACCTGCTCACAGTGCCAAAACCACTGGTAAATGGTTTACTGACCATGGTATCACTGTGCTCAATTGGCCTGCCAACTCTCCTGACCTGAACCCCATAGAGAATCTGTGGGATATTGTGAAGAGAACGTTGAGAGACTCAAGACCCAACACTCTGGATGAGCTAAAGGCAGCTATCGAAGCATCCTGGGCCTCCATAAGACCTCAGCAGTGCCACAGGCTGATTGCCTCCATGCCACGCCGCATTGAAGCAGTCATTTCTGCAAAAGGATTCCCAACCAAGTATTGAGTGCATAACTGTACATGATTATTTGAAGGTTGACATTTTTTGTATTAAAAACACCTTTCTTTTATTGGTCGGATGAAATATGCTAATTTTGTGAGATAGGAATTTTGGGTTTTCATGAGCTGTATGCCAAAATCCTCCGTATTAAGACAATAAAAGACCTGAAATATTTCAGTTAGTGTGCAATGAATCTAAAATATATGAATGTTAAATTTTCATCATGACATTATGGAAAATAATGAACTTTATCACAATATGCTAATATTTTGAGAAGGACCTGTATAGTCATTGAGGACTGATGGGTGAATTTTTTTTTTGGTACCGGAACAAGACAGGAGGTCTTCCACAACACCGGAACCTTCTTCTGGGCCAGGCTAAGGTTGAAGAAGTGCTGCAGAATCCCACAGAGCCGCTCTGCACAGCCCTTCAGGACTCTAGGGCTGACATGATCTGGACCAGCAGCCTTATTCCTATTCAGTCTCTCCAGTTGCATCTTCACTTGACTTCTTGAGACACAGGTGGAATGGGGAATCAAAGGAAGCATCAGCATCTTCTGATATGGTTGAAGGCAAACATATAGAGGCAGAAGGGTCTAGGGCTGAGGTGGAAGATAAAAAATTTGAGGTGTTACTGTACAGCTGTGGGATCTGTGGGTCAAAGGAGGGTGGAATGTCTGTTTGGCTGTGAGCAGGAGAGGAGGATGCGAAGCTTGTTTCTGAACTGAACCTATTGAAGAATGTGTTCAGTTCATTGGCTCTGTCCAGACCTTCATCGGTCCGATCATCCCTCTGCCTGAAGCCCGTGATCTTCTTCATCCCTGTCCACACATCTCTGATATTGTTTTGCTGGAGCTTGCTCTCCAGTTTCTTCTTGTACACCTCCTTGCTGTCTCTTATCTTGACTTTAAGTTGCTTCTGTAAACTCCTCAATAATTCTCTGTCTCCCTCTCTGAAGGCTCTTTTTTTCTTGTTAAGCTGTTCCTTCAGGTCACTGGTGATCCAAGGTTTGTTATTGGGGAAGCATCTCACGGTTCTGGTGGGGATGATGTTATCCACAAAGAAGTTTATATAGTCGGTTACACACTCAGTCATGGCATTGATGTCGTCTCCATGAGGCTGGCACAGTGCGTCCCAGTCTGTAGCCTCAAAGCAACCTTGCAGAGCTTCTTCAGCTTCCTGTGACCATTTTCTCACAGTTCTCTTTATTACAGGTTGCCTCTGAACAAGGGGCTTATATTTTGAGCAGAGAAAAACAAGATTGTGATCTGATTTGCCTATAGAAGGTCTTGCTGTAGAGATGTATGAGTCCTTGACATTTGCATAAAACAAATCCAATGTTTCTCTGATAGAGCAGCTGACAAACTGTTGAAACGTTGGAAGTGTAGCAGAGAGTGAAGCATGGTTAAAATCACCAGAAATTGCCACAAAAGCATTGGGGTTTTGTGTCTGTAGCTTAGCAACAACTGAGCTGATGGCATCACATGCAGTGTCGGCAACAGCGGAAGGTGGTACGTAAACTGTTGCCAAAATAACACTGGTGAACTCTCTGGGTAAATAATATGGACGAAAACTTACTGCCAACAGTTCAATATCTGGACTGCAGAGATGACACTTCACAGTTACATGTCCTGGATTACACCATCTGTTGTTCACAAGTACTGCCAGTCCACCTCCTTTACTTTGGCGCTCCTCTTTAAATCTCTGTCTGCTCGTATGGTTAAAAAGCCCGGTAGAGAGACGCTGGAGTCGGGGATATGATCCTGCAGCCATGTCTCAGTAAAACACATAATACTGCATGCCTGGTACTCTGGCTGGGTCCTTTGTAGGGCTTGGAGTTCATCCAACTTGTTTCCCAACGATCTCACATTGCCCATCATAATCGACGGTAGAGATGGTTTGAACTTCCTCCTTCTCTCTCTTCTCTTAGCTCCTGCTCTGCATCCACGGCGTCTCCTTTTCAACTCATCGGGGATTTGGGGTTGTAGTTGAAGTATTATTTGAGCTTTTGAGATATTAATCAGCTGCTCCCGGTTGTAAGAAACAACCCCGTTGCCATGGCAATACATCATAACAAATGTCCAAAAATAGAAAGTATTAGGAAAAATCCTCCAAGCTGCACAGCATCTGACACTGGAGAGGACAGTCGTCCAAAAAAAAAAAAAAAATCAACTGTATCCACCACAAGTGGAATAGTTCCCAAAAAAGAATAAATCAGAATCAAAAGTAACAGAGCTACTCCAACCTGCTGCCACCTTAAGCGGCGCAATTCTAGAATCTGATTGTTTTTAAATAAAAATATGAAGTCTGTCATTTTGGGGCTTAATTTATCTTTTGAACAGACATGAACTTCTAAATGTCTTCTTTTGAGAGATTCGGGGCTGTTCTGAAAACATCTGGAGCTTTAGCCCCAGAGGTCCATGTGGCAGGTCTAACAAAGCACCTGGGTACTAGCTAGTCTACATGCACCACCATTCAGTGTCTGCGTGTACAGGCGTGTGCGAGCGGCACAGAGAAAACTAACTTAACAATACATATTTACCTCATTTTGATTTTCGCTCTCTTTACAAGGTGTTGTTGTTGACCAACAGTAGAAAATCGTTCTCTGTGCGTTTTTTTAAGAGTACAACCACTCTCACCGGCGACTGAATCAAAAGTATAGCAAACACTGAATGCTTGGTGGAGAAAGAGGGTTGGGTGATACCAAGTTTTTGTGAGGAGGAGGGGCGCTACATTACCAGATGATGATGATTTTGCTGGCAAATGAAAATAAAAGAAAATCAACAAGTTATTTATACATTATTTATTTGTAAATTGGAGTGATGTTATTATATTGGGGGAGTCATATTGACTTAATCAGATTTTTGGGGGGGTCATAACCCCATAACCCCCTCGCAAATTACGCCCTTGATCTCCAGGCTTACTTATGCTGCACAGGCTTTAGATATTGATTGCAATACTGAGAAAGATATTGACAAATTGCTCTTTCACTGCATTTGGAACAATAAGACTCATTATATTTGCAAATCTACGCTAATAAACTTGTATGAAAATAGAGGACTTGATTGTTTATCATTCTCTACTTTGGTCATTCATATCATTCTCTAATTGGTCTTACCTTGCCTATTTGTAAGAACAATAAATCAATTAGATTCCTATTTCAGAGGGAGGTGACATCTATTACCGCTGTTGTGCCGTACTGGAATCGTTTTGGGACTGATGTGTCCTGGAAACATACTTGACTGCTGCCCAGTCACTTTCTCCTCACTAACAAGGTGAAGGAAGTGTCCTTTAAACTCATACAGGATATATCCTGCCAAAGACTACCTGAAGAAGTTCAAGTCTGACATTGTTGTGAACTGTACTTTTTGTGCAGAATCTGTTACGCATTTGTTCTGGTTATGTCCATACAGGGGGATAAGCCTCTACAAATATATAACCTTTATAGCTGTAGTACCTACTCCTGCCAAATCAAAAATTAAAAGACACTCAAAATCCCAAGACTTTGAGGCCTTCTAGTCAAAAGCGGGAAAGGCTCACAGTCACCATTCCTGCACATATTCACTCAGGGCATCGAGGCTTTTCCAGAGTTACCTCACTCGCCATCCTACGACAAATGGCTCAAAAGTTGCCAACCCCAGGCCTGCCCATCAACAGGCTCCTTGGCCTGCTGCCCCAAGGCCCTTTGTCAAACCAATTCCATACTGCCAGACACTCACATCCAGTGTTATGAGCAAAAGTCCTAGCCCAAATGAATGCAGGCCTGGGGCAGCTACCAGAAGGGCTGGCCACACTCATGGGTCGTGCCAAAATGTACGTGATACGTGCTCATCTGCGCTAGCCAAATATAAAACCTTTATAGCTGTAGCACCTACTCCTGCCAAATCAAAATTTAAAGACACTCAAAATCCCAAGACTTTGAGGCCTTCTAGCCCAAAGCGGGAAAGGCTCACAGTCACCATTCCTGTGCATGTTAACTCAGGGCATCGAGGCTTTTCCATAGCTACCTCACTCGCCATCCTACGACAAACAGTTCAGTTCAAACGTTTACAACCCCAGGCCTGCCCATCAACAGTATCCTCCGGCCTGCTGCCCCAAGGCCCTTTGTCAAAGCAAATCCAGACTGCCAGACACTCACATCCAGAGATATGAGCAAAAGTCCAAGCCCAAATGAATGCAGGCCTGGGGCAGCTACCAGAAGGGCGCCAGCTTGAAGCACCACACTCACGGGGCATGCCAAAATGTACGTGATCCGTGCTCATCTGAGCGATCCAAACATATAACCTTTATAGCTGTAGCACCTACTCCTGCCAAATCAAAAATTAAAAGACACTCAAAATCCCAAGACTTTGAGGCCTTCTAGCCCAAAGCGGGAAAGGCTCACTGTCACCATTCCTGTGCATGTTCACTTAGGGCATCGAGGCCTTTCCATAGCTACCTCACTCGCCATCCTACGACAAACGGCTCAAAAGTTGCCAACCCCGGCCCTGTCCATCAAAAAGCTCCTCCGGCCTGCTGCCCCAAGGCCCTTTGTCAAAGCAAATCCAGACTGCCAGACACTCACATCCAGAGTTATGAGCAAATGTCCAAGGCCAAATGAATGCAGGCCTGGGGCAGCTACCAGAAGGGCACCAGCTTGAAGCACCACACTCACGGGGCATGCCAAAATGTACGTGATCCGTGCTCATCTGCGCGATCCAAATATATAACCTTTATAGCTGTAGCACCTACTCCTGCTAAATAAAAAATTAAAAGACACTCAAAATCCCAAGACTTTGAGGCCTTCTAGCCCAAAGCGGGAAAGGCTCACAGTCACCATTCCTGTGCATGTTCACTTAGGGCATCGAGGCCTTTCCATAGCTACCTCACTCGCCATCCTACGACAAACGGCTCAAAAGTTGCCAACCCCAGGCCTGCTCCTCCGGCCTGCTGCCCCAAGGCCCTTTGTCAAAACAAATCCAGACTGCCAGACACTCACATCCAGAGTTATGAGCAAATGTCCAAGCCCAAATGAATGCAGGCCTGGGGCAGCTACCAGAAGGGCGCCAGCTTGAAGCACCACACTCACGGGGCATGCCAAAATGTACGTGATCCGTGCTCATCTGAGCGATCCAAATATATAACCTTTATAGCTGTAGCACCTACTCCTGCCAAATCAAAAATTAAAAGACACTCAAAATCCCAAGACTTTGAGGCCTTCTAGCCCAAAGCGGGAAAGGCTCACAGTCACATTTCTTGTGCATGTTCACTTAGGGCATCGAGGCCTTTCCATAGCTACCTCACTCGCCATCCTACGACAAACGGCTCAAAAGTTGCCAAACCCAGCCCTGCCCATCAAAAAGCTCGTCCGGCCTGCTGCCCCAAGGCCCTTTGTCAAAACAAATCCAGACTGCCAGACACTCACATCCAGAGTTATGAGCAAATGTCCAAGCCCAAATGAATGCAGGCCTGGGGCAGATACCAGAAGGGCTGGCCACACTCACGGGGCATGCCAAAATGTACGTGATCCGTGCTCATCTGCGCGATCCAAATATATAACCTTTATAGCTGTAGCACCTACTCCTGCCAAATCAAAAATTAAAAGACACTCAAAATCCCAAGACTTTGAGGCCTTCTAGCCCAAAGTGGGAAAGGCTCACAGTCACCATTCCTGTGCATGTTCACTTAGGGCATCGAGGCCTTTCCATAGCTACCTCACTCGCCATCCTACGTCAAACGGCTCAAAAGTTGCAAACCCCAGCCCTTTCCATCAAAAAGCTCCTCCGGCCTGCTGCCCCAAGGCCCTTTGTCAAAGCAAATCCAGACTGCCAGACACTCACATCCAGAGTTATGAGCAAATGTCCAAGCCCAAATGAATGCAGGCCTGGGGCAGCTACCAGAAGGGCGCCAGCTTGAAGCACCACACTCACGGGGCATGCCAAAATGTACGTGATCCGTGCTCATCTGTGCTAGCCAAATATATAACCTTTATAGCTGTAGCACCTACTCCTGCCAAGTCAAAAATTAAAAGACACTCAAAGACTAAAGGTTTTGAGGCCTTCTAGCCCAAAGCGGGAAAGGCTCACAGTCACCATTCCTGTGCACGTTCACTCAGGGCATCGAGGCCTTTCCATAGCTACCTCACTCGCCATCCTACGACAAACGGCTCAAAGTTGCCAACCCCAGGCCTGCTCCTCCGGCCTGCTGCCCCAAGGCCCTTTGTCAAAGCAAATCCAGACTGCCAGACACTCACATCCAGAGTTATGAGCAAATGTCCAAGCCCAAATGAATGCAGGCCTGGAGCAGCTACCAGAAGGGCGCCAGCTTGAAGCACCACACTCACGGGGCATGCCAAAATGTACGTGATCCGTGCTCATCTGTGCTAGCCAAATATATAACCTTTATAGCTGTAGCACCTACTCCTGCCAAGTCAATAATTAAAAGACACTCAAAATCCCAAATCTTTGAGGCCTTCTAGCCCAAAGCAAGAAAGGCTCACAGTCACCATTCCTGTGCATGTTCACTCAGGGCCTCAAGGCCTTTCCATAGCTACCTCACTCGCCATCCTACGACAAACGGCTCAAAAGTTGCAAACCCCAGCCCTTTCCATCAAAAAGCTCCTCCGGCCAGCTGCCCCAAGGCCCTTTGTCAAAGCAAATCCAGACTGCCAGACACTCACATCCAGAGTTATGAGCAAATGTCCAAGCCCAAATGAATGCAGGCCTGGGGCAGCTACCAGAAGGGCGCCAGCTTGAAGCACCACACTCACGGGGCATGCCAAAATGTACGTGATCCGTGCTCATCTGTGCTAGCCAAATATATAACCTTTATAGCTTTAGCACCTACTCCTGCCAAGTCAAAAATTAAAAGACACTCAAAATCCCAAATCTTCGAGGTCTTCTAGCCCAAAGCGGGAAAGGCTCACAGTCCTCATTCCTGTGCATGTTCACTCAGGGCCTCAAGGCCTTTCCATAGCTACCTCACTCGCCATCCTACGACAAACGGCTCAAAAGTTGCCAACCCCAGCCCTTTCCATCAAAAAGCTCCTCCGGCCTGCTGCCCCAAGTCCCTTTGTCAAAGCAAATCCAGACTGCCAGACACTCACATCCAGAATTATGAGCAAAAGTACAAGTCCAAATGAATGCAGGCCTGGGGCAGCTACCAGAAGGGCGCCAGCTGGAAGCACCACACTCACGGGTATGCCAAAATGTATGTGATCCGTGCTCATCTGCGCGATCCAAATATAAACCTTTACAGCTGTAGCACCTACTCCTGCCAAATCAAAAATTAAAAGACACTCAAAATCCCAAGACTTTCAGGCCTTCTAGCCCAAAGCGGGAAAGGCTCACAGTTACCATTCCTGTGCATGTCCACTCAGGGCATCGAGGCCTTTCCATAGCTACCTCACTCGCCATCCTACGACAAACGGCTCAAAAGTTGCAAACCCCAGCCCTGCCCATCAACAGGCTCCTCCGGCCTGCTGCCCCAAGGCCCTTTGTAAAAGCAAATCCAGACTGCCAGACACTCACATCCAGAGTTATGAGCAAAAGTCCAAGCCCAAATGAATGCAGGCCTGGGGCAGCTACCAGAAGGGCTGGCCACACTCACGGGGCCTGTCAATATATACGTGATCCGTGCTCATCTGCGCTAGCCAAATATATAACCTTTATAGCTGTAGCACCTACTCCTGCCAAATCAAAAATTAAAAGAAACTCAAAGTCTCAAGGTTTTGAGGCCTTCTAGCCCAAAGCGGGAAAGGCTCACAGTCACCATTCCTGCACACGTTCACTCAGGGCATCGAGGCCTTTCCATAGCTACCTCACTCGCCATCCTACGACAAACGGCTCAAAAGTTGCCAACCCCAGCCCTGCCCATCAACAGGCTCCTCGGGTCTGCTGCCCCAAGGCCCTTTGTCAAAGCAAATCCAGACTGCCAGACACTCACATCCAGAGTTATGAGCAAAGGTCCAAGCCCAAATGAATGCAGGCCTGGGGCAGCTACCAGAAGGGCGCCAGCTTGAAGCACCACACTCACGGGGCATGCCAAAATGTACGTGATCCGTGCTCATCTGAGCTAGCCAAATATATAACCTTTATAGCTGTAGCACCTACTCCTGCCAAATCAAAAATTAAAAGACACTCAAAATCCCAAGACTTTGAGGCCTTCTAGCCCAAAGCGGGAAAGGCTCACAGTCACCATTCTTGCGCACGTTCACTCAGGGCATCGAGGCCTTTCCATAGCTACCTCACTCGCCATCCTACGACAAACGGCTCAAAAGTTGCCAACCCCAGCACTGCCCATCAACAGGCTCCTCGGGTCTGCTGCCCCAAGGCCCTTTGTCAAAGCAAATCCAGACTGCCAGACACTCACATCCAGAGTTATGAGCAAAGGTCCAAGCCCAAATGAATGCAGGCCTGGGGCAGCTACCAGAAGGGCTGGCCACACTCACGGGGCATGCCAAAATGTACGTGATCCGTGCTCATCTGCGCTAGCCAAATATATAACCTTTATAGCTGTAGCACCTACTCCTGCCAAATCAAAAATTAAAAGACACTCAAAATCCCAAGACTTTGAGGCCTTCTAGCCCAAAGCGGGAAAGGCTCACAGTCACCATTCCTGTGCACGTTCACTCAGGGCATCGAGGCCTTTCCATAGCTACCTCACTCGCCATCCTACGACAAACGGCTCAAAAGTTGTATACCCCAGCCCTGCCCATCAACAGGCTCCTCCAGCCTGCTGCCCCAAGGCCCTTTGTCAAAGCAAATCCAGACTGCCAGACACTCACATCCAGAGTTATGAGCAAAAGTCCAAGCCCAAATGAATGCAGGCCTGGGGCATCTACCAGAAGGGCTGGCCACACTCACGGGGCATGCCAAAATGTACGTGATCCATGCTCATCTGCGCTAGCCAAATATATAACCTTTATAGCTGTAGCACCTACTCCTGCCAAATCAAAAATTAAAAGACACTCCTAATCCCAAGATTTGAGGCCTTCTAGCCCAAAGCGGGAAAGGCTCACAGTCACCATTCCTGCACATATTCATTCAGGGCCTCGAGGCCTTTCCATAGCTACCTCACTCGCCATCCTACGACAAACGGCTCAAAAGTTGCCAACCCCAGCCCTGCCCATCAACAGGCTCCTCCGGCCTGCTGCCCCAAGGCCCTTTGTCAAAGCAAATCCAGACTGCCAGACACTCACATCCAGAGTTATGAGCAAATGTCCAAGCCCAAATGAATGCAGGCCTGGAGCAGCTACCAGAAGGGCGCCAGCTTGAAGCACCACACTCACGGGGCATGCCAAAATGTACGTGATCCGTGCTCATCTGTGCTAGCCAAATATATAACCTTTATAGCTGTAGCACCTACTCCTGCCAAGTCAAAAATTAAAAGACACTCAAAATCCCAAATCTTTGAGGCCTTCTAGCCCAAAGCGGGAAAGGCTCACAGTCACCATTCCTGTGCATGTTCACTCAGGGCCTCAAGGCCTTTCCATAGCTACCTCACTCGCCATCCTACGTCAAACGGCTCAAAAGTTGCAAACCCCAGCCCTTTCCATCAAAAAGCTCCTCCGGCCTGCTGCCCCAAGGCCCTTTGTCAAAGCAAATCCAGACTGCCAGACACTCACATCCAGAGTTATGAGCAAATGTCCAAGCCCAAATGAATGCAGGCCTGGGGCAGCTACCAGAAGGGCGCCAGCTGGAAGCACCACACTCACGGGGCATGCCAAAATGTACGTGATCCGTGCTCATCTGTGCTAGCCAAATATATAACCTTTATAGCTTTAGCACCTACTCCTGCCAAGTCAAAAATTAAAAGACACTCAAAATCCCAAATCTTCGAGGCCTTCTAGCCCAAAGCGGGAAAGGCTCACAGTCCCCATTCCTGTGCATGTTCACTCAGGGCCTCAAGGCCTTTCCATAGCTACCTCACTCGCCATCCTACGACAAACGGCTCAAAAGTTGCCAACCCCAGCCCTTTCCATCAAAAAGCTCCTCCGGCCTGCTGCCCCAAGTCCCTTTGTCAAAGCAAATCCAGACTGCCAGACACTCACATCCAGAGTTATGAGCAAAAGTACAAGCCCAAATGAATGCAGGCCTGGGGCAGCTACCAGAAGGGCGCCAGCTGGAAGCACCACACTCACGGGTATGCCAAAATGTATGTGATCCGTGCTCATCTGCGCGATCCAAATATAAACCTTTACAGCTGTAGCACCTACTCCTGCCAAATCAAAAATTAAAAGACACTCAAAATCCCAAGACTTTCAGGCCTTCTAGCCCAAAGCGGGAAAGGCTCACAGTTACCATTCCTGTGCATGTCCACTCAGGGCATCGAGGCCTTTCCATAGCTACCTCACTCGCCATCCTACGACAAACGGCTCAAAAGTTGCAAACCCCAGCCCTGCCCATCAACAGGCTCCTCCGGCCTGCTGCCCCAAGGCCCTTTGTCAAAGCAAATCCAGACTGCCAGACACTCACATCCAGAGTTATGAGCAAAAGTCCAAGCCCAAATGAATGCAGGCCTGGGGCAGCTACCAGAAGGGCTGGCCACACTCACGGGGCATGCCAAAATGTACGTGATCCGTGCTCATCTGCGCTATCCAAATATATAACCTTTATAGCTGTAGCACCTACTCCTGCCAAATCAAAAATTAAAAGACACTCAAAATCCCAAGACTTTGAGGCCTTCTAGCCCAAAGCGGAAAATGCTCACAGTCACCATTCCTGTGCATGTTAACTCAGGGCATCGAGGCCTTTCCATAGCTACCTCACTCGCCATCCTACGACAAACGGCTCAAAAGTTGACAACCCCAGCCCTGCCCATCAACAGGCTCCTTGGCCTGCTGCCCCAAGGCCATTGTCAAAGCAAATCCAGACTGCCAGACACTCACATCCAGAGTTATGAGCAAACGTCCAAGCCCAAATGAATGCAGGCCTGGAGCAGCTACCAGAAGGGCTGGCCACACTCACGGGGCATGCCAAAATCTACGTGATCCATGCTCATCTGCGCTAGCCAAATATATAACCTTTATAGCTGTAGCACCTACTCCTGCCAAATCAAAAATTAAAAGACATTCAAAATCCCAAGATTTTGAGGCCTTCTAGCCCAAAGCGGGAAAGGCTCACAGTCACCATTCCTGCACATATTCATTCAGGGCCTCGAGGCCTTTCCATAGCTACCTCACTCGCCATCCTACGACAAACGGCTCAAAAGTTGCCAACCCCAGCCCTGCCCATCAACAGGCTCCTCCGGCCTGCTGCCCCAAGGCCCTTTGTCAAAGCAAATCCAGACTGCCAGACACTCACATCCAGAGTTATGAGCAAAGGTCCAAGCCCAAATGAATGCAGGCCTGGGGCAGCTACCAGAAGGGCGCCAGCTGGAAGCACCACACTCACGGGGCATGCCAAAATGTACGTGATCCGTGCTCATCTGTGCTAGCCAAATATATAACCTTTATAGCTGTAGCACCTACTCCTGCCAAGTCAAAAATTAAAAGACACTCAAAATCCCAAATCTTTGAGGCCTTCTAGCCCAAAGCAGGAAAGGCTCACAGTCACCATTCCTGTGCATGTTCACTCAAGGCATCGAGGCCTTTCCATAGCTACCTCACTCACCATCCTACGACAAACGGCTCAAAAGTTGCCAACCCCAGCACTGGCCATCAACAGGCTCCTCCGGCCTGCTGCCCCAAGGCCCTTTGTCAAAGCAAATCCAGACTGCCAGACACTCACATCCAGAGTTATGAGCAAATGTCCAAGCCCAAATGAATGCAGGCCTGGGGCAGCTACCAGAAGGGCGCCAGCTTGAAGCACCACACTCACGGGGCATGCCAAAATGTACGTGATCCGTGCTCATCTGTGCTAGCCAAATATATAACCTTTATAGCTGTAGCACCTACTCCTGCCAAGTCAAAAATTAAAAGACACTCAAAATCCCAAATCTTCGAGGCCTTCTAGCCCAAAGCGGGAAAGGCTCACAGTCACCATTCCTGTGCATGTTCACTCAGGGCCTCGAGGCCTTTCCATAGCTACCTCACTCGCCATCCTACGACAAACGGCTCAAAAGTTGCCAACCCCAGCCCTGTCCATCAACAGGCTCCTCCGGCCTGCTGCCCCAAGTCCCTTTGTCAAAGCAAATCCAGACTGCCAGACACTCACATCCAGAATTATGAGCAAAAGTACAAGCCCAAATGAATGCAGGCCTGGGGCAGCTACCAGAAGGGCGCCAGCTGGAAGCACCACACTCACGGGTATGCCAAAATGTATGTGATCCGTGCTCATCTGCGCGATCCAAATATAAACCGTTACAGCTGTAGCACCTACTCCTGCCAAATCAAAAATTAAAAGACACTCAAAATCCCAAGACTTTCAGGCCTTCTAGCCCAAAGCGGGAAAGGCTCACAGTCACCATTCCTGCACATGTCCACTCAGGGCATCGAGGCCTTTCCATAGCTACCTCACTCGCCATCCTACGACAAACGGCTCAAAAGTTGCAAACCCCAGCCCTGCCCATCAACAGGCTCCTCCGGCCTGCTGCCCCAAGGCCCTTTGTCAAAGCAAATCCAGACTGCCAGACACTCACATCCAGAGTTATGAGCAAAAGTCCAAGCCCAAATGAATGCAGGCCTGTGGCAGCTACCAGAAGGGCTGGCCACACTCACGGGGCATGCCAAAATGTACGTGATCCGTGCTCATCTGCGCGATCCAAATATATAACCTTTATAGCTGTAGCACCTACTCCTGCCAAATCAAAAATTAAAAGACACTCAAAATCCCAAGACTTTGAGGCCTTCTAGCCCAAAGCGGGAAAGGCTCACAGTCACCATTCCTGCACATATTCACTCAGGGCCTCGAGGCCTTTCCATAGCTACCTCACTCGCCATCCTACGACAAACGGCTCAAAAGTTGCCAACCCCAGCCCTGCCCATCAACAGGCTCCTCCGGCCTGCTGCCCCAAGGCCCTTTGTCAAAGCAAATCCAGACTGCCAGACACTCACATCCAGAGTTATGAGCAAAGGTCCAAGCCCAAATGAATGCAGGCCTGGGGCAGCTACCAGAAGGGCGCCAGCTTGAAGCACCACACTCACGGGGCATGCCAAAATGTACGTGATCCGTGCTCATCTGCGCTAGCCAAATATATATACTTTATAGCTGTAGCACCTACTCCTGCCAAATCAAAAATTAAAAGACACTCAAAGTCTAAAGGTTTTGAGGCCTTGTAGCCCAAAGCGGGAAAGGCTCACAGTCACCATTCCTGTGCACGTTCACTCAGGGCATCGAGACCATTCCATAGCTACCTCACTCGCCATCCTACGACAAACGGCTCAAAAGTTGCCAACCCCAGGCCTGCTCCTCCGGCCTGCTGCCCCAAGGCCCTTTGTCAAAGCAAATCCAGACTGCCAGACACTCACATCCAGAGTTATGAGCAAAAGTCCAAGCCCAAATGAATGCAGGCCTGGGGCAGCTACCAGAAGGGCGCCAGCTGGAAGCACCACACTCACGGGGCATGCCAAAATGTATGTGATCCATGCTCATCTACGCTAACCAAATATATATACTTTATAGATGTAGCACCTACTCCTGCCAAATCAAAAATTAAAAGACACTCAAAATCCCAAGACTTTCAGGCCTTCTAGCCCAAAGCGGGAAAGGCTCACAGTTACCATTCCTGGGCAAGTCCACTCAGGGCATCGAGGCCTTTCCATAGCTACCTCACTCGCCATCCTACGACAAACGGCTCAAAAGTTGCAAACCCCAGCCCTGCCCATCAACAGGCTCCTCCGGCCTGCTGCCCCAAGGCCCTTTGTCAAAGCAAATCCAGACTGCCAGACACTCACATCCAGAGTTATGAGCAAAGGTCCAAGCCCAAATGAATGCAGGCCTGGGGCAGCTACCAGAAGGGCTGGCCACACTCACGAGGCATGCCAAAATGTACGTGATCCGTGCTCATCTGCGCTAACCAAATATATAACCTTTATAGCTGTAGCACCTACTCCTGCCAAATCAAAAATTAAAAGACACTCAAAATCCCAAGACTTTGAGGCCTTCTAGCCCAAAGCGGGAAAGGCTCACAGTCACCATTCCTGTGCATGTTCACTTAGGGCATCGAGGCCTTTCCATAGCTACCTCACTCGCCATCCTACGACAAACGGCTCAAAAGTTGCAAACCCCAGCCCTGCCCATCAACAGGCTCCTCCGGCCTGCTGCCCCAAGGCCCTTTGTCAAAGCAAATCCAGACTGCCAGACACTCACATCCAGAGTTATGAGCAAACGTCCAAGCCCAAATGAATGCAGGCCTGGAGCAGCTACCAGAAGGGCTGGCCACACTCACGGGCATGCCAAAATGTACGTGATCCATGCTCATCTGCGCTAGCCAAATATATAACCTTTATAGCTGTAGCACCTACTCCTGCCAAATCAAAAATTAAAAGACACTCAAAATCCCAAATCTTTGAGGCCTTCTAGCCCAAAGCGGGAAAGGCTCACAGTCACCATTCCTGCACATATTCACTCAGGGCCTCGAGGCCTTTCCATAGCTACCTCACTCGCCATCCTACGACAAACGGCTCAAAAGTTGCCAACCCCAGCCCTGCCCATCAACAGGCTCCTCCGGCCTGCTGCCCCAAGGCCCTTTGTCAAAGCAAATCCAGACTGCCAGACACTCACATCCAGAGTTATGAGCAAATGTCCAAGCCCAAATGAATGCAGGCCTGGGGCAGCTACCAGAAGGGCGCCAGCTTGAAGCACCACACTCACGGGCATGCCAAAATGTACGTGATCCGTGCTCATCTGTGCTAGCCAAATATATAACCTTTATAGCTGTAGCACCTACTCCTGCCAAATCAAAAATTAAAAGACACTCAAAGTCTCAAGGTTTTGAGGCCTTGTATCCCAAAGCGGGAAAGGCTCACAGTCACCATTCCTGTGCACGTTCACTCAGGGCATCGAGGCCTTTCCATAGCTACCTCACTCGCCATCCTACGACAAACGGCTCAAAAGTTGCCAACCCCAGGCCTGCTCCTCCGGCCTGCTGCCCCAAGGCCCTTTGTCAAAGCAAATCCAGACTGCCAGACACTCACATCCAGAGTTATGAGCAAAGGTCCAAGCCCAAATGAATGCAGGCCTGGGCAGCTACCAGAAGGGCGCCAGCTGGAAGCACCACACTCACGGGGCATGCCAAAATGTACGTGATCCGTGCTCATCTGCGCTAGCCAAATATATAACCTTTATAGCTGTAGCACCTACTCCTGCCAAATCAAAAATTAAAAGACACTCAAAGTCACAAGATTTTGAGGCCTTCTAGCCCAAAGCGGGAAAGGCTCACAGTCACCATTCCTGTGCACGTTCACTCAGGGCATCGAGGCGTTTCCATAGCTACCTCACTCGCCATTCTACGACAAACGGTTCAAACGATGCCAACCCCAGGCCTGCTCCTCCAGCCTGCTGCCCCAAGGCTGTTTGTCAAAGCAAATCCAGACTGCCAGACACTCACATCCAGAGTTATGAGCAAAAGTCCAAGCCCAAATGAATGCAGGCCTGGGGCATCTACCAGAAGGGCGCCAGCTGGAAGCACCACACTCACGGGGCATGCCAAAATGTACGTGATCCGTGCTCATCTGCGCGATCCAAATATATAACCTTTATAGCTGTAGCACCTACTCCTGCCAAATCAAAAATTAAAAGACACTCAAAATCCCAAGACTTTCAGGCCTTCTAGCCCAAAGCGGGAAAGGCTCACAGTTACCATTCCTGTGCATGTTCACTCAGGGCATCGAGGCCTTTCCATAGCTACCTCACTCGCCATCCTACGACAAACGGCTCAAAAGTTGCAAACCCCAGCCCTGCCCATCAACAGGCTCCTCCGGCCTGCTGCCCCAAGGCCCTTTGTCAAAGCAAATCCAGACTGCCAGACACTCACATCCAGAGTTATGAGCAAATGTCCAAGCCCAAATGAATGCAGGCCTGGGGCATCTACCAGAAGGGCTGGCCACACTCACGGGGCATGCCAAAATGTACGTGATCCATGCTCATCTGCGCTAGCCAAATATATAACCTTTATAGCTGTAGCACCTACTCCTGCCAAATCAAAAATTAAAAGACACTCAAAGTCTCAAGGTTTTGAGGCCTTCTAGCCCAAAGCGGGAAAGGCTCACAGTCACCATTCTCACGCACTTTCACTCAGGGCATCGAGGCCTTTCCATAGCTACCTCACTCGCCATCCTACGACAAACGGCTCAAAAGTTGCCAACCCCAGCACTGCCCATCAACAGGCTCCTCCGGCCTGCTGCCCCAAGGCCCTTTGTCAAAGCAAATCCAGACTGCCAGACACTCACATCCAGAGTTATGAGCAAAGTCCAAGCCCAAATGAATGCAGGCCTGGGGCAGCTACCAGAAGAGCAGGCCACACTCACGGGGCATGCCAAAATGTACGTGATCCGTGCTCATCTGCGCTAGCCAAATATATAACCTTTATAGCTGTAGCACCTACTCCTGCCAAATCAAAAATTAAAAGACACTCAAAATCCCAAATCTTTGAGGCCTTCTAGCCCAAAGCGGGAAAGGCTCACAGTCACCATTCCTGTGCATGTTCACTCAGGGCCTCGAGGCCTTTCCATAGCTACCTCACTCGCCATCCTACGACAAACGGCTCAAAAGTTGCA
Source organism: Girardinichthys multiradiatus (assembly GCF_021462225.1). Taxonomy (NCBI): domain Eukaryota; kingdom Metazoa; phylum Chordata; class Actinopteri; order Cyprinodontiformes; family Goodeidae; genus Girardinichthys; species Girardinichthys multiradiatus. The sequence continues at coordinate 39,264,292 of NC_061811.1, forward strand.
AACCCCAGCCCTGCCCATCAACAGGCTCCTCCGGCCTGCTGCCCCAAGGCCCTTTGTCAAAGCAAATCCAGACTGCCAGACACTCACATCCAGAGTTATGAGCAAATGTCCAAGCCCAAATGAATGCAGGCCTGGGGCAGCTACCAGAAGGGCGCCAGCTTGAAGCACCACACTCACGGGGCATGCCAAAATGTACGTGATCCGTGCTCAACTGTGCTAGCCAAATATATAACCTTTATAGTTGTAGCACCTACTCCTGCCAAGTCAAAAATTAAAAGACACTCAAAATCCCAAATCTTCGAGGCCTTCTAGCCCAAAGCGGGAAAGGCTCACAGTCCCCATTCCTGTGCATGTTCACTCAGGGCCTCAAGGCCTTTCCATAGCTACCTCACTCGCCATCCTACGACAAACGGCTCAAAAGTTGCCAACCCCAGCCCTTTCCATCAAAAAGCTCCTCCGGCCTGCTGCCCCAAGTCCCTTTGTCAAAGCAAATCCAGACTGCCAGACACTCACATCCAGAATTATGAGCAAAAGTACAAGCCCAAATGAATGCAGGCCTGGGGCAGCTACCAGAAGGGCGCCAGCTGGAAGCACCACACTCACGGGTATGCCAAAATGTATGTGATCCGTGCTCATCTGCGCTAGCCAAATATATAACCTTTATAGCTGTAGCACCTACTCCTGCCAAATCAAAAATTAAAAGACACTCAAAATCCCAAGACTTTCAGGCCTTCTAGCCCAAAGCGGGAAAGGCTCACAGTCACCATTCCTGTGCACGTCACTCAGGGCATCGAGGCCTTTCCATAGCTACCTCACTCGCCATCCTACGACAAACGGCTCAAAAGTTGCAAACCCCAGCCCTGCCCATCAACAGGCTCCTCCGGCCTGCTGCCCCAAGGCCCTTTGTCAAAGCAAATCCAGACTGCCAGACACTCACATCCAGAGTTATGAGCAAACGTCCAAGCCCAAATGAATGCAGGCCTGGAGCAGCTACCAGAAGGGCTGGCCACACTCACGGGGCATGCCAAAATGTACGTGATCCATGCTCATCTGCGCTAGCCAAATATATAACCTTTATAGCTGTAGCACCTACTCCTGCCAAATCAAAAATTAAAAGACACTCAAAATCCCAAGACTTTGAGGCCTTCTAGCCCAAAGCGGGAAAGGCTCACAGTCACCATTCCTGCACACGTTCACTCAGGGCATCGAGGCCTTTCCATAGCTACCTCACTCGCCATCCTACGACAAACGGCTCAAAAGTTGCCAACCCCAGCCCTGCCCATCAACAGGCTCCTCCGGCCTGCTGCCCCAAGGCCCTTTGTCAAAGCAAATCCAGACTGCCAGACACTCACATCCAGACTTATGAGCAAACGTCCAAGCCCAAATGAATGCAGGCCTGGGGCAGCTACCAGAAGGGCTGGCCACACTCACGGGGCATGCCAAAATGTACGTGATCCGTGCTCATCTGTGCTAGCCAAATATATAACCTTTATAGCTGTAGCACCTACTCCTGCCAAATCAAAAATTAAAAGACACTCAAAATCCCAAATCTTTGAGGCCTTCTAGCCCAAAGCGGGAAAGGCTCACAGTCACCATTCCTGTGCATGTTCACTCAGGGCCTCGAGGCCTTTCCATAGCTACCTCACTCGCCATCCTACGACAAACGGCTCAAAAGTTGCCAACCCCAGCCCTGTCCATCAAAAAGCTCCTCCGGCCTGCTGCCCCAAGGCCCTTTGTCAAAGCAAATCCAGACTGCCAGACACTCACATCCAGAGTTATGAGCAAAAGTACAAGCCCAAATGAATGCAGGCCTGGGGCAGCTACCAGAAGGGCGCCAGCTGGAAGCACCACACTCACGGGTATGCCAAAATGTATGTGATCCGTGCTCATCTGCGCGATCCAAATATAAACCTTTACAGCTGTAGCACCTACTCCTGCCAAATCAAAAATTAAAAGACACTCAAAATCCCAAGACTTTCAGGCCTTCTAGCCCAAAGCGGGAAAGGCTCACAGTTACCATTCCTGTGCATGTCCACTCAGGGCATCGAGGCCTTTCCATAGCTACCTCACTCGCCATCCTACGACAAACGGCTCAAAAGTTGCCAACCCCAGCACTGCCCATCAACAGGCTCCTCGGGTCTGCTGCCCCAAGGCCCTTTGTCAAAGCAAATCCAGACTGCCAGACACTCACATCCAGAGTTATGAGCAAAAGTCCAAGCCCAAATGAATGCAGGCCTGGGGCATCTACCAGAAGGGCTGGCCACACTCACGGGGCATGCCAAAATGTACGTGATCCATGCTCATCTGCGCTAGCCAAATATATAACCTTTATAGCTGTAGCACCTACTCCTGCCAAATCAAAAATTAAAAGACACTCAAAGTCTCAAGGTTTTGAGGCCTTCTAGCCCAAAGCGGGAAAGGCTCACAGTCACCATTCCTGCACATATTCACTCAGGGCCTCGAGGCCTTTCCATAGCTACCTCACTCGCCATCCTACGACAAACGGCTCAAAAGTTGCCAACCCCAGCCCTGCCCATCAACAGGCTCCTCCGGCCTGCTGCCCCAAGGCCCTTTGTCAAAGCAAATCCAGACTGCCAGACACTCACATCCAGAGTTATGAGCAAAAGTCCAAGCCCAAATGAATGCAGGCCTGGGGCAGCTACCAGAAGGGCGCCAGCTTGAAGCACCACACTCACGGGGCATGCCAAAATGTACGTGATCCGTGCTCATCTGCGCTAGCCAAATATATAACCTTTATAGCTGTAGCACCTACTCCTGCTAAATCAAAAATTAAAAGACACTCAAAGTCTAAAGGTTTTGAGGCCTTGTAGCCCAAAGCGGGAAAGGCTCACAGTCACCATTGCTGTGCACGTTCACTCAGGGCATCGGGGCCATTCCATAGCTACCTCACTCGCCATCCTACGACAAACGGCTCAAAAGTTGCCAACCCCAGCACTTCCCATCAACAGGCTCCTCCGGCCTGCTGCCCCAAGGCCCTTTGTCAAAGCAAATCCAGACTGCCAGACACTCACATCCAGAGTTATGAGCAAATGTCCAAGCCCAAATGAATGCAGGCCTGGGGCAGCTACCAGAAGGGCGCCAGCTTGAAGCACCACACTCACGGGGCATGCCAAAATGTACGTGATCCGTGCTCATCTGCGCTATCCAAATATATAACCTTTATAGCTGTAGCACCTACTCCTGCCAAATCAAAAATTAAAAGACACTCAAAATCCCAAGACTTTAAGGCCTTCTAGCCCAAAGCGGGAAAGGCTCACAGTCACCATTCCTGTGCATGATCACTCAGGGCATCGAGGCCTTTCCAGAGTTACCTCACTCGCCATCCTACGACAAACGGCTCAAAAGTTGCAAACCCCAGCCCTGCCCATCAACAGGCTCCTCCGGCCTGCTGCCCCAAGGCCCTTTGTCAAAGCAAATCCAGACTGCCAGACACTCACATCCAGAGTTATGAGCAAACGTCCAAGCCCAAATGAATGCAGGCCTGGAGCAGCTACCAGAAGGGCTGGCCACACTCACGGGCATGCCAAAATGTACGTGATCCGTGCTCATCTGCGCTAGCCAAATATATAACCTTTATAGCTGTAGCACCTACTCCTGCCAAATCAAAAATTAAAAGACACTCAAAATCCCAAGACTTTGAGGCCTTCTAGCCCAAAGCGGGAAAGGCTCACAGTCACCATTCCTGCACATGTTCACTCAGGGCATCGAGGCCTTTCCATAGCTACCTCACTCGCCATCCTACGACAAACGGCTCAAAAGTTGCCAACCCCAGCCCTGCCCATCAACAGGCTCCTCCGGCCTGCTGCCCCAAGGCCCTTTGTCAAAGCAAATCCAGACTGCCAGACACTCACATCCAGAGTTATGAGCAAAAGTCCAAGCCCAAATGAATGCAGGCCTGGGGCAGCTACCAGAAGGGCGCCAGCTGGAAGCACCACACTCACGGGGCATGCCAAAATGTACGTGATCCGTGCTCATCTGCGCTAGCCAAATATATAACCTTTATAGCTGTAGCACCTACTCCTGCCAAATCAAAAATTAAAAGACACTCAAAATCCCAAGACTTTGAGGCCTTCTAGCCCAAAGCGGGAAAGGCTCACAGTCACCATTCCTGCGCACGTTCACTCAGGGCATCGAGGCCTTTCCATAGCTACCTCACTCGCCATCCTACGACAAACGGCTCAAAAGTTGCCAACCCCAGCCCTGCCCATCAACAGGCTCCTCCGGCCTGCTGCCCCAAGGCCCTTTGTCAAAGCAAATCCAGACTGCCAGACACTCACATCCAGAGTTATGAGCAAAAGTCCAAGCCCAAATGAATGCAGGCCTGGGGCAGCTACCAGAAGAGCTGGCCACACTCACGGGCATGCCAAAATGTACGTGATCCGTGCTCATCTGCGCTAGCCAAATATATAACCTTTATAGCTGTAGCACCTACTCCTGCCAAATCAAAAATTAAAAGACACTCAAAATCCCAAGACTTTGAGGCCTTGTAGCCCAAAGCGGGAAAGGCTCACAGTCACCATTGCCATGCACGTTCACTCAGGGCATCGAGACCATTCCATAGCTACCTCACTCGCCATCCTACGACAAACGGCTCAAAAGTTGCCAACCCCAGCACTGCCCATCAACAGGCTCCTCGGGTCTGCTGCCCCAAGGCCCTTTGTCAAAGCAAATCCAGACTGCCAGACACTCACATCCAGAGTTATGAGCAAAAGTCCAAGCCCAAATGAATGCAGGCCTGGGGCAGCTACCAGAAGGGCGCCAGCTGGAAGCACCACACTCACGGGCATGCCAAAATGTACGTGATCCGTGCTCATCTGCGCTATCCAAATATATAACCTTTATAGCTGTAGCACCTACTCCTGCCAAATCAAAAATTAAAAGACACTCAAAATCCCAAGACTTTGAGGCCTTCTAGCCCAAAGCGGGAAAGGCTCACAGTCACCATTCCTGCGCACGTTCACTCAGGGCATCGAGGCCTTTCCATAGCTACCTCACTCGCCATCCTACGACAAACGGCTCAAAAGTTGCCAACCCCAGCACTGCCCATCAACAGGCTCCTCCGGCCTGCTGCCCCAAGGCCCTTTGTCAAAGCAAATCCAGACTGCCAGACACTCACATCCAGAGTTATGAGCAAACGTCCAAGCCCAAATGAATGCAGGCCTGGGGCAGCTACCAGAAGGGCGCGCCACACTCACTGGGCATGCCAAAATGTTCGTGATCCATGCTCATCTAAGCTAGCCAAATATATAACCTTTATAGCTGTAGCACCTACTCCTGCCAAATCAAAAATTAAAAGACACTCAAAATCCCAAGACTTTGAGGCCTTCTAGCCCAAAGCGGGAAAGGCTCACAGTCACCATTCCTGTGCACGTTCACTCAGGGCATCGAGGCCTTTCCATAGCTACCTCACTCGCCATCCTACGACAAACGGCTCAAAAGTTGCCAACCCCAGCCCTGCCCATCAACAGGCTCCTCGGGTCTGCTGCCCCAAGGCCCTTTGTCAAAGCAAATCCAGACTGCCAGACACTCACATCCAGAGTTATGAGCAAAAGTCCAAGCCCAAATGAATGCAGGCCTGGGGCATCTACCAGAAGGGCTGGCCACACTCACGGGGCATGCCAAAATGTACGTGATCCGTGCTCATCTGTGCTAGCCAAATATATAACCTTTATAGCTGTAGCACCTACTCCTGCCAAATCAAAAATTAAAAGACACTCAAAGTCTCAAGGTTTTGAGGCCTTCTAGCCCAAAGCGGGAAAGGCTCACAGTCACCATTCCTGTGCATGTTCACTCAGGGCATCGAGGCCTTTCCATAGCTACCTCACTCGCCATCCTACGACAAACGGCTCAAAAGTTGCCAACCCCAGGCCTGCTCCTCCAGCCTGCTGCCCCAAGGCCCTTTGTCAAAGCAAATCCAGACTGCCAGACACTCACATCCAGAGTTATGAGCAAATGTCCAAGCCCAAATGAATGCAGGCCTGGGGCAGCTACCAGAAGGGCGCCAGCTTGAAGCACCACACTCACGGGGCATGCCAAAATGTACGTGATCCGTGCTCATCTGTGCTAGCCAAATATATAACCTTTATAGCTGTAGCACCTACTCCTGCCAAGTCAAAAATTAAAAGACACTCAAAATCCCAAGATTTTGAGGCCTTCTAGCCCAAAGCGGGAAAGGCTCACAGTCACCATTCCTGTGCATGTTCACTCAGGGCCTCGAGGCCTTTCCATAGCTACCTCACTCGCCATCCTACGACAAACGGCTCAAAAGTTGCCAACCCCAGCCCTGTCCATCAAAAGGCTCCTCCGGCCTGCTGCCCCAAGGCCCTTTGTCAAAGCAAATCCAGACTGCCAGACACTCACATCCAGACTTATGAGCAAAAGTCCAAGCCCAAATGAATGCAGGCCTGGGGCAGCTACCAGAAGGGCGCCAGCTGGAAGCACCACACTCACGGGTATGCCAAAATGTATGTGATCCGTGCTCATCTGCGCGTTCCAAATATAAACCTTTACAGCTGTAGCACCTACTCCTGCCAAATCAAAAATTAAAGGACACTCAAAATCCCAAGACTTTCAGGCCTTCTAGCCCAAAGCGGGAAAGGCTCACAGTTACCATTCCTGTGCATGTCCACTCAGGGCATCGAGGCCTTTCCATAGCTACCTCACTCGCCATCCTACGACAAACGGCTCAAAAGTTGCCAACCCCAGCCCTGCCCATCAACAGGCTCCTCCGGCCTGCTGCCCCAAGGCCCTTTGTCAAAGCAAATCCAGACTGCCAGACACTCACATCCAGAGTTATGAGCAAAAGTCCAAGCCCAAATGAATGCAGGCCTGGGGCATCTACCAGAAGGGCTGGCCACACTCACGGGGCATGCCAAAATGTACGTGATCCATGCTCATCTGCGCTAGCCAAATATATAACCTTTATAGCTGTAGCACCTACTCCTGCCAAATCAAAAATTAAAAGACACTCAAAGTCTCAAGGTTTGAGGCCTTGTAGCCCAAAGCGGGAAAGGCTCACAGTCACCATTCCTGCGCACATTCACTCAGGGCATCGAGGCCTTTCCATAGCTACCTCACTCGCCATCCTACGACAAACGGCTCAAAAGTTGCCAACCCCAGCACTGCCCATCAACAGGCTCCTCCGGCCTGCTGCCCCAAGGCCCTTTGTCAAAGCAAATCCAGACTGCCAGACACTCACATCCAGAGTTATGAGCAAAGGTCCAGGCCCAAATGAATGCAGGCCTGGGGCAGCTACCAGAAGGGCGCCAGCTGGAAGCACCACACTCACGGGGCATGCCAAAATGTACGTGATCCGTGCTCATCTGCGCTAGCCAAATATATAACCTTTATAGCTGTAGCACCTACTCCTGCCAAATCAAAAATTAAAAGACACTCAAAATCCCAAGACTTTGAGGCCTTCTAGCCCAAAGCGGGAAAGGCTCACAGTCACCATTCCTGTGCACGTTCACTCAGGGCATCGAGGCCTTTCCATAGCTACCTCACTCGCCATCCTACGACAAACGGCTCAAAAGTTGCCAACCCCAGCCCTGTCCATCAACAGACTCCTCCGGCCTGCTTCACCAAGGCCCTTTGTCAAAGCAAATCCAGACTGCCAGACACTCACATCCAGAGTTATGAGCAAAGGTCCAAGCCCAAATGAATGCAGGCCTGGGGCAGCTACCAGAAGGGCGCCAGCTGGAAGCACCACACTCACGGGGCATGCCAAAATGTACTTGATCCGTGGACATCTGCACTAGCCAAATATATAACCTTTATAGCTGTAGCACCTACTCATGCCAAATCAAAAATTAAAAGACACTCAAAATCCCAAATCTTTGAGGCCTTCTAGCCCAAAGCGGGAAAGGCTCACAGTCACCATTCCTGTGCATGTTCACTCAGGGCATCGAGGCCTTTCCATAGCTACCTCACTCGCCATCCTACGACAAACGGCTCAAAAGTTGCCAACCCCAGCCCTGCCCATCAACAGGCTCCTCCGGCCTGCTGCCCCAAGGCCCTTTGTCAAAGCAAATCCAGACTGCCAGACACTCACATCCAGAGTTATGAGCAAAGGTCCAAGCCCAAATGAATGCAGGCCTGGGGCAGCTACCAGAAGGGCGCCAGCTGGAAGCACCACACTCACGGGGCATGCCAAAATGTACTTGATCCGTGCTCATCTGCGCTAGCCAAATATATAACCTTTATAGCTGTAGCACCTACTCCTGCCAAATCAAAAATTAAAAGACACTCAAAATCCCAAGACTTTGAGGCCTTCTAGCCCAAAGCGGGAAAGGCTCACAGTCACCATTCCTGCGCACGTTCACTCAGGGCATCGAGACCATTCCATAGCTACCTCACTCGCCATCCTACGACAAACGGCTCAAAAGTTGTATACCCCAGGCCTGCCCATCAACAGGCTCCTCCAGCCTGCTGCCCCAAGGCCCTTTGTCAAAGCAAATCCAGACTGCCAGACACTCACATCCAGAGTTATGAGCAAAGGTCCAAGCCCAAATGAATGCAGGCCTGGGGCATCTACCAGAAGGGCTGGCCACACTCACGGGGCATGCCAAAATGTACGTGATCCGTGCTCATCTGCGCTAGCCAAATATATAACCTTTATAGCTGTAGCACCTACTCCTGCCAAATCAAAAATTAAAAGACACTCAAAATCCCAAGACTTTGAGGCCTTCTAGCCCAAAGCGGGAAAGGCTCACAGTCACCATTCCTGCGCACGTTCACTCAGGGCATCGAGGCCTTTCCATAGCTACCTCACTCGCCATCCTACGACAAACGGCTCAAAAGTTGCCAACCCCAGCACTGCCCATCAACAGGCTCCTCGGGTCTGCTGCCCCAAGGCCCTTTGTCAAAGCAAATCCAGACTGCCAGACACTCACATCCAGAGTTATGAGCAAAAGTCCAAGCCCAAATGAATGCAGGCCTGGGGCAGCTACCAGAAGGGCTGGCCACACTCACGGGGCATGCCAAAATGTACGTGATCCGTGCTCATCTGCGCTAGCCAAATATATAACCTTTATAGCTGTAGCACCTACTCCTGCCAAATCAAAAATTAAAAGACACTCAAAGTCACAAGGTTTTGAGGCCTTCTAGCCCAAAGCGGGAAAGGCTCACAGTCACCATTCCTGCGCACGTTCACTCAGGGCATCGAGGCCTTTCCATAGCTACCTCACTCGCCATCCTACGACAAACGGCTCAAAAGTTGCCAACCCCAGCACTGCCCATCAACAAGCTCCTCCGGCCTGCTGCCCCAAGGCCCTTTGTCAAAGCAAATCCAGACTGCCAGACACTCACATCCAGAGTTATGAGCAAAGGTCCAAGCCCAAATGAATGCAGGCCTGGGGCAGCTACCAGAAGGGCGCCAGCTGGAAGCACCACACTCACGGGGCATGCCAAAATGTACTTGATCCGTGGTCATCTGCACTAGCCAAATATATAACCTTTCTAGCTGTAGCACCTACTCATGCCAAATCAAAAATTAAAAGACACTCAAAATCCCAAGATTTTGAGGCCTTCTAGCCCAAAGCGGGAAAGGCTCACAGTCACCATTCCTGTGCACGTTCACTCAGGGCATCGAGGCCATTCCATAGCTACCTCACTCGCCATCCTACGACAAACGGCTCAAAAGTTGCCAACCCCAGCACTGCCCATCAACAGGCTCCTCCGGCCTGCTGCCCCAAGGCCCTTTGTCAAAGCAAATCCAGACTGCCAGACACTCACATCCAGAGTTATGAGCAAAGGTCCAAGCCCAAATGAATGCAGGCCTGGGGCAGCTACCAGAAGGGCGCCAGCTGGAAGCACCACACTCACGGGGCATGCCAAAATGTACGTGATCCGTGCTCATCTGCGCTAGCCAAATATATAACCTTTATAGCTGTAGCACCTACTCCTGCCAAATCAAAAATTAAAAGACACTCAAAATCCCAAGACTTTGAGGCCTTCTAGCCCAAAGCGGGAAAGGCTCACAGTCACCATTCCTGCGCATGTTCACTCAGGGCATCGAGGCCTTTCCATAGCTACCTCACTCGCCATCCTACGACAAACGGCTCAAAAGTTGCCAACCCCAGGCCTGCCCATCAACAGGCTCCTCCAGCCTGCTGCCCCAAGGCCCTTTGTCAAAGCAAATCCAGACTGCCAGACACTCACATCCAGAGTTATGAGCAAAAGTCCAAGCCCAAATGAATGCAGGCCTGGGGCATCTACCAGAAGGGCTGGCCACACTCACGGGGCATGCCAAAATGTACGTGATCCATGCTCATCTGCGCTAGCCAAATATATAACCTTTATAGCTGTAGCACCTACTCCTGCCAAATCAAAAATTAAAAGACACTCAAAGTCTCAAGGTTTTGAGGCCTTGTAGCCCAAAGCGGGAAAGGCTCACAGTCACCATTCCTGC